>NC_091299.1:50820724-50882496 GCF_038502225.1 Cherax quadricarinatus | reverse complement strand
GAGGCAGGTGTGGGCGGTTGGGGGAGAGTGGAAGGGGGGTGGGAGGTGGAAGGCAACGAAGGCATCGCCTAATTACTAAAAGATGTAATTGGCGGTGACAATCGGCCAAAAAGGGAGAGTACTCAGCTAGGCAAGTACGTGTAAGTAGACACACGTACTTGCCTGGTGCAGGACACTGAGGAGGTGAACTGTAGCTTGATGGAGCACTGTATATCCTGAGTGGCAGCGAGACTGGCTGTATGGCCTGCAACAGGCAGCAACAGGTTTCCTGCCCTAGGGTAAGCAACCACCTTACGCACCAATCCTGATGGTGGAGAGGAAGATGAAGGACCAGCAAGCACTACTCTAAGCGAAGTCTCTTCCAACACGGGGTAATTCGAGAGAGGCGAGATCGTCGATGTGTTAGGTAAGCACACGTCACCACTCGAGCTAAGTCACGATGACAGCATAGGGCCGTAGACGTGGCTTATGTACTGTAGTGAGGTGAGGCGAAGCAGGAGGAGGTGGGGTCATAGTGGTATCATCCACTAGTCGAAGTAGGTCTTCGTCCAAAGGTTGGCTTGATATCAAGCCATTACATAATGGCTTGATAAAGCTCCTGGAGAGCGAAACGTTGCCACAATAAAATGTCACATTAGTTGCACTTGTGTCCTTTTACTTTCCATCAATCTTGTAGAATGTACAGCCTAGGGCCGTAGACGTGGCTTATATACTGTAGTGAGGTGAGGCGAAGCAGGAGGAGGTGGGGTCATAGTGGTATCATCCACTAGTCGAAGTAGGTCTTCGTCCAAAGGTTGGACAAGTGTTGAAGAATTCTTTGTAACAAGATCCCATGATGCTGCAGGGTCTGAGAGTTATGATTGATAGACTGAACACATCGACTATACGCTGAGGGACTGATTACCTCAAACTCCTCCTCTCCTTATGCCTTTCTACTTTGTATTGGACTGATGAAGCCACTGTGTGGCGAAACGTTTCCTGAATAAAAATTCCAATATGTTGCATAAGTGTCTCAATCGTCAAATGTAAAGTTCTAAAGCTCGGAAATGTTCATAACCCTAGCACCTACCAGCTTAATAATGTTGAAGTTAGCAGTATAGAATGCAAAAAGTATTTGTGGGTTATGGTAAACAGCAACCTTAAACCGAGACAGCAGTGCCTAAGCGTACGTAATAAGGCTAAAAGATTATTGGGATGTATATCAAGAAGTGTAAGCAAAAGAAGTCCAGAGGTAATACTGCAGCTTTATACATCATTAGTAAGGCCTCACCTAGATTATGCAGCTCAGTTCTGGTCTCCATATTACAAAATGGACATAAATTCGTTGTTAGGTAAGACACATATGCAACAGTTAGGTATCTTTATTATGAAACGTTTCGCCTACACAGTAGGCTTCTTCAGTCAAGTACAGAAAAATTGATAGAAGCAGAAGATACTTGAAGACTATGTAATCAGTCCATCACCCTTAAAGTTTTGAGGTGGTCAGTCCCTCAGTCTGGAGAAGAGCATTGTTCCGTAGTATGAATGCTCTTCTCCAGACTGAGGGACTGACCACCTCAAAACTTTAAGGGTGATGGACTGATTACATCGTCTTCAAGTATCTTCTGCTTCTATCAACTTTTCTGTACTTGACTGAAGAAGCCTACTGTGTAGGCGAAACGTTTCATAATAAAGATACCTAACTGTTGCATATGTGTCTTACCTAACAACCTGTCGGTATTTTATACCATTTTAATGTTCAATCTGTCAGACACTGCAACACAAGGGTATCTTGGTACAGACCTGCAATCAACTTCGACAACTTCCACTAGTGAGAGGGGCTGGATTTGAGAGGGACCTGACTGCTCAACATCTGAGTTCTTACCTCTCCTAGTGGCCTACGTCTCACCTCTTGGCGCTATAAAAGGCTCCACCCTGTCACTTCTTCTCCATATTGTTTCATACTACGGAACAATGCTCTTCTCCAGACTGAGGGACTGACCACCTCAAAACTTTAAGGGTGATGGACTGATTACATCGTCTTCAAGTATCTTCTGCTTCTATCAACTTTTCTGTACTTGACTGAAGAAGCCTACTGTGTAGGCGAAACGTTTCATAATAAAGATACCTAACTGTTGCATATGTGTCTTACCTAACAACCTGTCGGTATTTTATACCATTTCAATGTTCAATCTGTCAGACACTGCAACACAAGGGTATCTTGGTACAGACCTGCAATCAACTTCGACAACTTCCACTAGTGAGAGGGGCTGGATTTGAGAGGGACCTGACCGCTCAACATCTGAGTTCTTACCTCTCCTAGTGGCCTACGTCTCACCTCTTGGCGCTATAAAAGGCTCCACCCTGTCACTTCTCCATATTGTTTCATACTACGGAACAATGCTCTTCTCCAGACTGAGGGACTGACCACGTCAAAACTTTAAGGGTGATGGACTGATTACATCGTCTTCAAGTATCTTCTGCTTCTATCAACTTTTCTGTACTTGACTGAAGAAGCCTACTGTGTAGGCGAAACGTTTCATAATAAAGATACCTAACTGTTGCATATGTGTCTTACCTAACAACCTGTCGGTATTTTATACCATTTTAATGTTCAATCTGTCAGACACTGCAACACAAGGGTATCTTGGTACAGACCTGCAATCAACTTCGACAACTTCCACTAGTGAGAGGGGCTGGATTTGAGAGGGACCTGACCGCTCAACATCTGAGTTCTTACCTCTCCTAGTGGCCTACGTCTCACCTCTTGGCGCTATAAAAGGCTCCACCCTGTCACTTCTTCTCCATATTGTTTCATACTACGGAACAATGCTCTTCTCCAGACTGAGGGACTGACCACCTCAAAACTTTAAGGGTGATGGACTGATTACATCGTCTTCAAGTATCTTCTGCTTCTATCAACTTTTCTGTACTTGACTGAAGAAGCCTACTGTGTAGGCGAAACGTTTCATAATAAAGATACCTAACTGTTGCATATGTGTCTTACCTAACAACCTGTCGGTATTTTATACCATTTTAATGTTCAATCTGTCAGACACTGCAACACAAGGGTATCTTGGTACAGACCTGCAATCAACTTCGACAACTTCCACTAGTGAGAGGGGCTGGATTTGAGAGGGACCTGACCGCTCAACATCTGAGTTCTTACCTCTCCTAGTGGCCTACGTCTCACCTCTTGGCGCTATAAAAGGCTCCACCCTGTCACTTCTTCTCCATATTGTTTCATACTACGGAACAATGCTCTTCTCCAGACTGAGGGACTGACCACCTCAAAACTTTAAGGGTGATGGACTGATTACATCGTCTTCAAGTATCTTCTGCTTCTATCAACTTTTCTGTACTTGACTGAAGAAGCCTACTGTGTAGGCGAAACGTTTCATAATAAAGATACCTAACTGTTGCATATGTGTCTTACCTAACAACCTGTCGGTATTTTATACCATTTCAATGTTCAATCTGTCAGACACTGCAACACAAGGGTATCTTGGTACAGACCTGCAATCAACTTCGACAACTTCCACTAGTGAGAGGGGCTGGATTTGAGAGGGACCTGACCGCTCAACATCTGAGTTCTTACCTCTCCTAGTGGCCTACGTCTCACCTCTTGGCGCTATAAAAGGCTCCACCCTGTCACTTCTTCTCCATATTGTTTCATACTACGGAACAATGCTCTTCTCCAGACTGAGGGACTGACCACCTCAAAACTTTAAGGGTGATGGACTGATTACATCGTCTTCAAGTATCTTCTGCTTCTATCAACTTTTCTGTACTTGACTGAAGAAGCCTACTGTGTAGGCGAAACGTTTCATAATAAAGATACCTAACTGTTGCATATGTGTCTTACCTAACAACCTGTCGGTATTTTATACCATTTTAATGGACATAAATTCGTTAGAAAACATTCAGCGTAGAATGACTAAATTATACATAGTATTAGAAATTTTCCTTATGAAGAATGATTGAAGACCCTTAAATTACATTCACTTGTTAGACGAAGAATGAGGGGAGACATGATCGAAGTGCATAAGTGGAAGATGGGTATAAATAAAGGGGATATAAATAAGGCCTTGAGGATATCTCTCCAAGAGAGAACCCACAGTAATGGATTTAAATTAGATAAGTTTAGATTTAGAAAGGACATAGGAAAGTATTGGTTTGGAAATAGGGTAGTTGATGAGTGGAACAGTCTACCTTGTTGGGTTATTGAGGCTAGGACATTAAGTAGTTTTAAATTTAGGTTGGATAAATATATGAGTGAGAGGGGTTGGATTTGAGTGGGACTTGCAAATGAGTGGATAGAGTTAGAGCCTATTTCTTGGGTAGCATTGAGGATTGAGTTGGGAAAATGTTTCGTTAGTGGGATGAATTGTAAAGGACCTGCCGAGCATGGGAATGTAACTTAAGGGTCTTCAATCTTTCTTCATAAGGAAGATTTCTAATGCTATGTATTAATTTAGTCATTCTACGCTGAATGTTTTCTAACGAATTTATGAGGGAATGGTATGGTGATACCGACAAGATGTGGAAAAAGACACTTCAGGACATTTATTAAAAGAAACGTTTCGCCACAAGTGGTTTCTTTAGTCCTAATACAGACTGTATTAGGACTGAAGAAGCCACTCGTGGCGAAACGTTTCCTTTAATAAATGTCCTGATCTGTACATAAGTGTCTTTTTCCATAACGAATTTATGTTCATTCTGTAATATGGAGACCAGAACTGAGCTGCATATTGTAGGTGAGGCCTTACTAATGATGTATAAAGCTGCAGTATGACCTCTGGACTTCTGTTGCTTACACTACTTGATATAAATCACAATAATCTATTTGCCTTATTATGTACGCTTAGGCATTGCTGTCTCGGTTTAAGGTTGCTGTTTACCATAACCCCCAAATCGTTTTCGCAATCTATACTGCTAAGTTCAACATTGTTAAGCTGGTAGGTGCTAGGGTTATGAACACTTCCGAGCTTTAGAACTTTACATTTATCTACATTGAACTGCATCTGCCACTTTTCTGACCACGAATTGAGTTTGTCTAAATCCTCCTGAAGTGAGACATCAACGTTTGAATCGATCATCCTACCTATCTTCGTGTCATCAGCAAATTTGCTTATGTCACTAGTAATTCCCTCGTCAAGGTCGTTTATATATAATATAAACAACAATGGGCCTAAAACTGATCCATGCGGAACGCCACTTGTTACTGATCCTCACTCAGATTTAACCCCATTTATGCACACACTCTGCTTCCTATAAGTGAGCCATGACTCGATCCACTTACACACTTCGATCATGTCTCCCCTCATTCTTCTTCTAACAAGTGAATGTAATTTAAGAGTCTTCAATCTTTCTTCATTGGGAAGATTTCTAATGCTATGTATTAATTTAATCATTCTACGCTGAATGTTTTCTAACAAATTTATATCCATTCTGTAATATGGAGACCAGAACTGAGCTGCATAATCTAGGTGAGGCCTTACTAATGATGTATAAAGCTGCAGTATAACCTCTGGACTTATGTTGCTTACACTTCTTGATATAAATCCCAATAATCTATTTGCCTTATTACGTACGCTTAGGTATTGCTGTCTTGGTTTAAGGTTGCTGCTCACCATAACCCCCAAGTAATTTTCGCAATCTGTATGGCTAAGTTCTACATTGTTTAACTTATAAGTGCTAGGGTTCTGGACACTCCCGAGCTTCAGAACCTTGCATTTATCTACAATGAATTGCATCTGCCACTTTTCTGACCAAGAATAGAGATTGTCTAAATCCTCCTGAAGTTCCCTAACATCTCCGTTTGAATCAGTTATTCTACCCATCTTTGTGTCATCAGCGAATTTGTTCATATCACTAGTAATACCCTCATAAAGGTCATTGATATATATTATAAACAACAATGGGCCTAAGACTGATCCCTGTGGTACGCCACTTGTTACAGATCCCACTCGGATTTAACCCCATTTATGGACACTCTCTGCTTCCTGTCTGTGAGCCATGACTCGATCCACGACAGCACTTTTCCCCTATTGCCATGAGCTGCCACTTTCATTAACAGTCTTTGGTGTGGAAATCTATCAAAAGCCTTACTAAAATCTAAGTATATAATATCAAATTCTTTATCGTGATCAACAGCCTCAAAAGCTTTACTGAAGAAAGTTAATAAATTAGACAAGAACGGCAGTTTGCATTAAAGCGGCTGAGTGGCTCCTGCGGCTGAGCGCTGTATTCCTGAGCGCTGTATTCCTGAGTGGCTCCTCCTGAAAAGGTCTGCGGCTGAGTGGCTCCTTTCCTGAGGGACTACTTCTGCGCCCGCACGCCCGCGCGCCCGCTCAAGCGCCAACCCGTCCGCGCCGACCCGCGACCTTGACCTCACCCTCGACCACCTCACCCTCAACCCCGCCACCACACCCTCAACCCCCCACCCACGCCACCCACCCGCGCAGCACCTGCAACCGCCCACCCGCCCTGCCCTCGCGCCCGCCAGCGCCTTCTGCAGCGCCTTCTGCAGCATCGTTTGGATCGCCCTCACTCCCCGAATTTTTTTCCGATTTTTTTCGTATTTTTTTTTTAATTTCTTTTGCTCTCCTTGGAACAAGTTTTTGAGGTTCCCCGTCCCACCACCCACTTCCACCCCAAATATTCCTGCTCCATCTCCTCGGATCGAGTTTTTCTCGATATCAATAATACAAAGATTTCCCCCCCACACCTTTCACACCCCCACCCAAAATTCCTGCTCTACTTCCTTGGATCAAGTTTTTCTCGATATCAATAATACAAAGACTCCATCTCCTCGGATCAAATTTTTTTTTGGATTCCCCCCTCTGGGGGTAAGCATTCAAAATGGACTCCCACTTGCATCCCAAATTCCCTGCTCCAATTCCTCAGATCAAGTTTTTCTCGATATCAATAATACAAAGATTTCCCCCACCATTAACTTCTACCCTCTATGTCCAAGTGTTTCTCCTCCATTTCCTTGGATCAAGTTTTTCTCGATATCAAATAATACAAAGATTCCATCTCCTTGGATCAAGTTTTTTTGGATTCCCTCCTCTGGGGGTAAGCATTCAAATGAACTCCCCCTATGGGGCATGGTACTTTCTCTTACTACAGGTCTAAACAAGTGTGACGTCACCCCACCCATGTTTACTCGGTGGTCAGTGATGACCTCACACACACAGGCTGAATCTTGTCGACTTCCCCCTATTTCAGTGACGTCACGTGATGACCTCACACACACAGGCTGAATCTTGTCGACTTCCCCCTATGTCAGTGACGTCACGTGATGACTACACACACACACACTGGCTGAATCTTATCGAGCAGACAATAAAATGCAGGATAACACTAATACACAATATTTTCATTTATTTATTATACATCCAAGAAAAAAAAATACAAATTCATTGAAAAAAAAGATACAATTCGTTGACTAAAATCTACATGGAGTAATTCTTTTTCCCTTGAAGAAATTCTGTGCATTTTGTCCTGGATCTTCTTCGTCGTCACCATCTCAGTATTACACATTTCATATACAACATAGGGAAAACATTACACATTTTCACTCTTAACCCAGGATAACCCAAATAATTCCACATTTTTTCGTTAATACCCACAACAATCCTCAATTTCTTTACAAAATGCAACACAAGATTAGACATTTTTCTTGTTTTAATTATTTCATCAGAAAAAGTCCGGCGAGTCTTATCTGACCGATCTCAGATAACATCTCAGATCTCTCCTTCTTACCCCTTCTCCCACCAACAACACACAATTTTCACTCATAACCAACAATTTTTCTCGTTTTAACTAATTTCATCAGAAAAAGTCACCACAACACTTACAACTTATAATCACTTTTTGATAAATTCACTAGACACAATTTTACACAGACAGCACGTTTTACTTTCAACACCTTCAAAACACTCTCATACATCATTTGAAGACCACCTTTTTCTTAATCTCTCTTAAGAATTACTCTCTCATCAGCATCCTTTATCATCTTACTACAGAACAACCCCCCAGATTACTTCGAACACTCTCATAAATCATTTGAACACTTTCAAAACCACCTTTGAATAGTCTCAGACAACACTGAAACACTTCCAAGACAACATTTTGATTACTCCCAAATAAGATTTGACATCTCTAATTTATCTACACTTACATATTTCATTAAATTACAACTCATCCACCAAACTCCTCCCGCATTCTCCAGATTTTTACATGATTAGCACAAAAACTAGCTCATGCACTTATGAGTCATTACCAATACACACACACACACACACACACACACACACCCATACACACCCATACATACCACACTTTACTTTGAACAACGAAAAACACCATCAATTACCATTGAATACTCCAAAAACATCATTCGAACACCGGCAAATCACCACTGAATACTCCCAGAACTCCTTCAAAATTACTCTTGCACATCATTTGAACACCTTCAAAAACACCTTTGAATAGTCTCAAACACCATTTGAGTACTCCCAAATACACCACTGAATACTATTAAAACACCACTGAATACAGTCAAAACACCACCAAAATCACCATAAACTAAGATCAACATCACAGACTAACACCCATTTTCACACAAATCCTCTTAAATCACTATAACCAAGACGATTACCAATTTCTATGAGTACACTCACCTCCAACTAAGATATAACATGAGCGCTAAAAACATGAACACAAACCAAACACACACGAACATTTACAACACAATCACCTCTTTTTCGGTATCTCTAGTCCGACAACGCCCACAACCCACATCACCCACACCCCACAACACCCACAACAACAACCCACTTATAACATCTTTTTCGATATCTCTAGTTCGACAACAATACCCACAACCCTCATCACTTACCAATTTATTCACAATTTTTCCTCTTTCGATACAAATTTTTCCCCTTCTTTTTATTGAATCTTAAAATGTAATACACATTCCTCCCTACATTACTAAAATTCTAATAAAATCCTCTCCATACCCATCTTGTATCCACATAAATTAATATTATATTCACAACAACTAATCATCTCACTACCCAACACATTCCCTCGATTTCGGTAATATGAACAAAATGTTTGGGATAACATTAGAACATTTCCAAATTACGTTGGAACACATTCAAAAATATATTGGAAAAATCCAAATTACATTAGAGTACTCCAGAATTACTTTGAACGACTCCATTTTTGGATATTTCCAAATTACTTTTGGAAACTTTATCTTAAAATCGAACAGTATTTTCTTGTTGGTAAACACACTCAATGGTAGAAATATTTACTCGATTTCCAGATAGAAACACAATCCTCGCTCTGAGAGACTCCTTGAGCTTATATGGCTTACCCTAAAGTATTGTGTCATGATTTTTGTACAACCCCGTCCGGCGATAATCTCCTTACTGAACACTTGTGTCAACACAGGACAGAGAGACGCCATGAAATAGTGTTCACACCCAAGGTAGAAAATCACATACTCATTACGTTTCACCTTACAACACACCTGTGTATAATCATGAATAAGAGATATAACATTTGTATTCTACCTCAATACTTTTTCATGGTAGGGTTTGATTGATTTAAAATTCATCATGTCTTAAAATTTTTTATTAAACATTTCTCTTTTTAATGATTCATCATATATTATTAATCTTGGTGTAACAACAAGCTCTAAACATCATAAATCCTCCTCTCTAGGTCTTTTTTCTTCCAAGCCCCGTCACATCAGTACCTGTAAATGATAATATTTTTTTTTATTTCATTAGCATATAATGGGGAGAATTTTGCATCATCACCTGCAAAAGATATAAACCAACTAAAAGTTATATATTTTTTTCTCTATCCCAAATATATGCCTCTCAAGTGTTAAATCAGTATTCTTCTCGCTAACTTAAATATCTTCCCATTATTAACTTAAAAGCATAATCCTACTGTGTCCCCTTATTAACTTAAATGAACTAAAAGCATGTTGTTAACTTAAATGAAGTAATCATTATGGTGTTCTGGTAGAGAGAGAGAAGGCCGAAATGGTAAGTAACACATTTCATGAAGAGGTAAATATGAGTTATATATTAGTTCAAATATATCTCTTTCTTCAAGTTATAATTACTTCCTCATAATAATAATTTAAATATATTTCTCTCTTCAAGTTATAATTACTTCCTCATAATAATAATTTAAATGAATTAAACCACTGATACAAGGTAAATAATTTTGCTTACCTCATGAGGGATACCAAGCACTTCCCTCAATTCTAGAAGACAATAACTTCGAATCATCTTCTAATTCTTGACCTTGGTTAATGTTTTTCATTTCTTCTCTGACAACCATTGTTGTACAAATACCTTCTTCCTTAAATTTCATTACCATGTATTCGAATATGGGTTTATAATGTGAATTCCAGATATAATCATTTGAAGTTTATACCTCCCAATACCTTTCAGAAAGATAACCTCTCTTATATTTTTATTGTCTTTCACACTTTTTATGACTCTCTCAATGGCTTCCTTGAAATATCTTATTCTGTCTGCGATGGTATCTTTCTTTAAACCATACACCAAATGGGAATCTCTTGATTTTTCAATTAAATTTTGAGAAATGGTATTTTCCTCCTATGGTCGAACAATACCAAATTGGCTTATTATGGCTGCTAAATAAGGAAGATTCAATTTTCTTTGATCCGGCGAAGGTTCAAACTCGATTACAGTTCCAGGAGTATCACGATCTTCAACTCTGCATCTTCTCAGATTAAATAATGGTTCTCTACTCCGATACACATCAGCATAAGGATATTTCTTACCCAAATAACTTGCACCATATCCTTTTATAGCAACACAATTTGCATGAAAAATAATGCAGTCGTTGTCACGACAATATTTTTCATCGTTCAATTTTCCTTCTTCAATTTTAAAATATTTTTCCATCCTATTGTCTGTCTACATTTTCTTGAGATGGTTAGTTGCACCCTGGTGGAAGAGGCACTAATGTATGAACAACAAAGATCAGAGATGTTTATACTCATTACCATTCCTGCCAGACGTATGATCTCTATTCAGTTGCCTAATAAGGTTTTAGAGTGATTGTGAATAAAACAAAAAAAAGTATTATAGAGATATTTTATTTGTCATATTTTACAATAATGACAACAATATTTCTACGACGTTTTTTTTAATTCCTTTGCATTCATGAATGATTTTAAGATATGCATGCCAATCACCTCCGGCTGAAGCACATCCAATTCCTTCTGGAAACACAACTTTTTCCATTATAATCCATTTGGGATCTGTTAATAACCACTTAACAAGATCATTCATGCACTCTTTGAATATAATCTCACGACCTTTCTTTGTATCTAAATATTCGCATGTATTGTAGTAGGTCTTATCAACTTTACAGTTCATATAATACTTACGTGGAGGTCCCATCGCATACTGTGTGAACATATTGGCAATCATGGGGTTATTTTTTCCATTATTTACAAATTTTATGCTCCCAAATTTATCATGAGTGACTTCACTAGCTAGATTTGCTTTATGACATACAGGTGATCTAAATAAATATGGATTGCTAAGTGGTAAAACCTGACTTAAAGCATCAGCAAGACCTCCCTTTTTCAATTTAACAGCGCAACAATTTGCTTGTTGTACTAAAAGAATTTTATCACTGCCACTAAAATCTTTCGTAATATTACCTTTCATTAACGAAAGATATTTTTCTTCATCTTTTGTTGCTTCTTTACCTGTAATTTTGATAAAATATAGTATTATATCCCAAAAATTAAGTTTGTTACTCAACAAATGAAAAAAAAAATATTTCTCATGAGAATTTCTAAAAATTACATTGTTGGTGAATTTACTCAATAATATCTCATTAAAAACTCACGTTCAAAATCTTCCATTGCTATAAGCATTTCTTTATCGGTGAGATATTGTTCAGTCACCTTCCTTCGTTTTGTAGGGTTGTGATCAAGATCTTCTATTGAATTAATCATTTCTTTATCAGATCTGTCATGTGTAGACACTTTTGCTTCTGAAACAAATTTTTTCACATGTAACTTCCACTTATTAATTGAACTTTTCCTCTTGTTAACTTAAACACAAGATGACTCAAACACAAATTTTTTTTAGACTATAACAAAAATCTCACTTGAATTTTTACAGTCCAGGGAACTTACATAGATTTGAAGTCTCCATCTAAATACTCTTTTAACTCAATACAGATGTGTCTTCTTATACTCTTTTCACCACGAGGGTTGTCGAGTTAGTAGTTTTTATAACTATATGTGTAGAGAAATTTGTTCCGTGAAAACACTACGTGGCATTGCCATGACAATAGGTGAATGAACCACCACGAGTTTAGTGTCATACAGGATGGGGCGAGTTAAATATTTGTTTGATCTCTTTGATGAGGTGAAGAATCTTAAGTGGAATGAATATAAACCTTTAATATGTAAAGTCTTATCCGGAGGTGATCTTACCAAGAAAAAGTTGTATCGTGGATGATAGATGAACAAACCCCCATAGGGGAACTTCACCAACTGTGTTGATTTCTAGCAAATGATTGGAATTGGTAATGCGCTTGTTGGATCCTGTAGAGTGTAATCATAACTTACTTCAACGGTATTATGACTTGTTATTACTATACCGATGGTACATATCTGGAAATGCATGAAGACAATTTAAGGTAAGAAAATATGTTGATAATTTGATCAATGAGTATCGTGACGTCAAGCTTTTAGTTCATTTAAGTTAATAAGGGGACACAGTATGATTATGCTTTTAAATTAATAATGGGAAGATGCTCTATCTTGTTTTAACGTGTTGATGGATAGTGACGTCACGCTTTTAGTTCATTTAAGTTAAGGGGACATAGCATGATTATGCTTTTAAGTTAATAATGGGAAAATGTTCAATCCTGTTTGGTGGAGCATGATGTCACAAGCGAGTAGTAAGTGTGGCCAAAAAAAATATTGACTAAATATTTCTTTTTACTGAAAAATAAGGAAAGTTAACATTGGCTAAAACATATTAATTGAAATATACGATGGATAATAAATATGCTTTGAAGAAATCCCCTGTAATGTGTATTTGTATTATTAAACAAAAAATGATATTCGATGACGACACCGATTTAAATTTTTGGTATAAATATTTAGAGTGAAATGGTAAGGAAACACTTGAGCAGATGAAGAAATACGGTGGTTGCGACAAAACATACTAGTGTGGTGTTTATAGAAATGTTGTATACAATTAAGAGAGTCGAACCCATTCAAAAAAGAGTTGATGCGGAACGTGTTCTCTCAAAACAAGAGATTGTAGCTGAGGTACGAGAAATGACTCAACGATGGAGTGAAGAAATATTGGAAAATTTATTGTTACGAGAATGTGAATGGAGTAGTCATTTATCTCAAACTTTTATTATACTAAAACCCCAAAAAAATTAATTACGAAAATGGATTTTGAAATGGCTGATCCTAGTTTAGGTAAGTTTAATGAAATTTTCATTTAATACTATTTAGCAACTCTTTATGTGTATGGGAGAGTTGTGTGTAAGTCACCCCCAGACATTGTCAGGAAACCGCATGGACATCATCTAATATGGGGAAACTTGGTGATTTCATTGTTATTTGTGAAACGGTGAAAGATCTTCCTTGGTTGGAATTTTGCAACACTGTCAATCAACTCTTAAGGAAAGATGGTGAATCATTGAGTGAAAAGAATTTTCAACGAGTTAAAAATTGGTTAGAAAATGAACTTGATTTGCATAAATTCATTGTTGAAATGGTAACGGAGTTTAGAGCTTGTTGTTACACCAAGATTAATAATATATGATGAATCATTAAAAAGAGAAATGTTTAATAAAAATTTTTAAGACATGATGAATTTTAAATCAATCAAACCTTACCATGAAAAAGTATTGAGGTAGAATACAAATGTTATATTTCTTATTCATGATTACACACAGATGTGTTGTAAGGAGAAACGTAATGAGTATGTGATTTTCTACCTTGGGTGTGAACACCATTTCATGGTGTCTGTCTCTCCTGTGTTGACGCAAGTGTTCAGTAAGGAGATTATCACCAAAGGGGGTTGTACAAAAATCATGACGCAATACTTTGGGGTAAGCCATATAAGCTCAAGGAGTCTCTCAGAGCGAGGATTGTGTTTCTATCCGGAAATCGAGTAAATATTTCTACCATTGAGTGTGTTTACCAACAAGAAAATAATGTTCGATTTTAACATAAAGTTTCCAAAACTGATTTGGAAATATCCAAAAATATAGTCGTTCAAAGTAATTCTGGAGTACTCTAATGTAATTTGGAAGTGTTCCAATATATTTTTGAATGCGCTCCAACGTAATTTGGAAATGTTATAATGTTATCCCAAACATTTTGTTCATATTATCGAAATCGAGGGAATGTGTTGGGTAGAGAGTTGATTAGTTGTTGTGAGTATAATATTAATTTATGTGGATACAAGGAGATGGGTATGGAGAGGATTTTATTAGAATTTTAGTAATGTAGGGAGGAATGTGAATTACATTTAAGATTCAATAAAAGGAAGGGGAAAAATTTGTATCGAAAGAGGAAAAATTGTGAATAAATTGGTAAGTGATGAGGGTTGTGGGTATTGTTGTCGAACTAGAGATATCGAAAAAGATGTTATAAGTGGGTTGTTGTTGTGGCTGTTGTGGGATGTGGGTGTTGTGGGTTGTGGGATGTTGTGGGTTGTGGGTGTTGTGGGTGTTGTTGTTGAACTAGAGATACCGAAAAGATGTTATAAGTGGGTTGTTGTTGTTGCTGATGTGGGTTGTGGGTGTTGTGGGTTGTGGGTGTTGTTGGTTGTGGGTATTGTTGTCGAACTAGAGTTACCAAAAAAGATGTTATAAGTGGGTTGTTGTTGTGGGTGTTGTGGGTTGAGTGTTGTGGGTTGTGGGTGTTGTTGAATTAGAGATGCTAAAAAGTGATTATAAGTTGTGGGTTGTTGTTGTGGGTGTTGTGGGGTGTGGGTGATGTGGGTTGTGGGTGTTGTGGTATGTGGGTGATGTCGAACTAGAGATGCTGAAAGTGGTTATAAGTTGTGGGTTGTTGTTGTGGGTGTTGTGGGGTGTGGGTGATATGGGTTGTGGGTTTTGTGGGATGTGGGTGATGTGGGTTGTGGGCGTTGTTGTCGAACTAGAGATACCGAAAAAGAGGTGATTGTGTTGTAAGTGTTCGTGTGTGTTTGGTTTGTGTTCATGTTTTTTGCGCTCATGTTATATCTTAGTTGGAGGTGAGTGTACTCACAGAAATTGGTAATCGTCTTGGTTTTAGTGATTTGAGAGGATTTGTGTGAAAATGGGTGTTATTCTGTGATGTTGATCCTAGTTTATGGTGATTTTGATGGTGTTTTGACTGTATTCAGTGGTGTTTTAATAGTATTCAGTGGTGTATTTGGGAGTACTCAAATGGTGTTTGAGACTATTCAAAGGTGTTTTTGAAGGTGTTCAAATGATGTGCAAGAGTAATTATGAAGGAGTTCTGGGAGTATTCAGTGGTGATTTGCCGGTGTTCGAATGATGTTTTTGGAGTATTCAATGGTAATTGATGGTGTTTTTTGGTGTTGCTCAAAGTAAAGTGTGGTGTGTGTGTGTGTGTGTGTGTGTGTGTGTGTGTGTGTGTGTGTGTGTGTGTGTGTATGTGTGTTATAGTTTGTAATGACTCAAAAGTGTATGAGCTAGTTTTTGTGCTAATCTTGTAAAAATCTGGAGAATGCAGGAGGAGTTTGGTGGATGAGTTGTAATTTAATGAAATATGTAAGTGTAGATAAATTAGAGATGTCAAATCTTATTTGGGAGTAATCAAAATGTTGTCTTGGAAGTGTTTCAGTGTTGTCTGAGACTATTCAAAGGTGGTTTTGAAAGTGTTCAAACGATTTATGAGAGTGTTCGAAGTAATCTGGGGGGTTGTTCTGTAGTAAGATGATAAAGGATGCTGATGAGAGAATAATTCTTAAGAGAGATTAAGAAAAAGGTGGCCTTCAAATGATGTATGAGAGTGTTTTGAAGGTGTTCGAAGTAAAACGTGCTGTCTGTGTGTTAGTGTGTTAGCTTCGTAATATGTAAAATTGTGTCTAGTGAATTTATCGAAAAGTGATTATAAGTTGTAAGTGTTGTGGTGACTTTCTCTGATGAAATTAGTTAAAACGAGAAAATTGTGGGTTATGAGTGAAAATTGTGTGTTGTTGGTGGGAGAAGGGGTGAGGAGAGATCTGAGATGTTATCTGAGATCGGTCAGATAAGACTCGCCAGACTTTTTCTGATAAAATAGTTAAAACGAGAAAAATGTCTAGACTTGTGTTGTATTTTGTAAAGAAATTGTGGATTGTTGTGGGTATTAACGAAAAAATGTGGAATTATTTGGGTTATCCTGGGTTAAGAGTGAAAATGTGTAATGTTTTCCCTATGTTGTATATGAAATGTGTAATACTGAGATGGTGACGACGAAGAAGATCCAGGACAAAATGCACAGAATTTCTTCAAGAGAAAAAAAATTACTCTGTTGATTTCAGTCAATGAATTGTATCTTTTTTTTCAATGAATTTGTATTTTTTTTTGTTGGATGTACATGAAATGCATTGGTTGTATAATAAATAAATAAATGAAAATATTGTGTATTAGTGTTATCCTGCATTTTATTGTCTGCTCGACAAGATTCAGCCTGTGTGTGTGGTCATCACGTGACGCCACTGACATAGGGGGAAGTCGACAAGATTCAGCCTGTGTGTGTGGTCATCACGTGACGCCACTGACATAGGGGGAAGTCGACAAGATTCAGCCTGTGTTTGTGAGGTCATCATGTGACGTCACTGACCGCTGAATAAACATGGGTGGGGTGACGTCACACTTGTTTAGACCTGTAGTAAGAGAAAGTACCATGCCCCATAAGGGGAGTTCATTTGAATGCTTACCCCCAGAGGGGGGAATCCAAAAAAAACTTGATCCAAGGAGATAGAGTCTTTGTATTATTTGATATCGAGAAAAACTTTATCCAAGGAGATGGAGGAGAAATACTTGGACATAGAGGGTAGAAGTGGATGGTGGGGGAAATCTTTGTATTATTGATATCGAGAAAAACTTGATCCGAGGAATTGGAGCAGAGAATTTGGGATGCAAATGGGAGTCTATTTTTAATGCTTACCCCCAGAGGGGGGAATCCAAAAAAACTTGATCCGAGGAGATGGAGTCTTTGTATTATTGATTTCGAGAAAAACTTGATCCAAGGAGGTAGAGCAGGAATTTTGGGTGGGGATGTGGGAGGTGTGGGGGGAAAATCTTTGTATTAGTGATTTCGAGAAAAACTTGATCCGAGGAGATGGAGCAGGAATATTTGGGGTGGAAGTGGGTGGTGGGAGGGGGAACCTCAAAAACTTGATCCGAGGAGAGCACAAGAAATTCAAAAAAAATCGAAAAAAATCGGGAAAAAAATCGGGGAGCGGGGGCGATTCGTACGACGCTGCAAAAGGCGCTGCAGAAGGCGCGGGCTGGTGCAAGGGCGGGCGCGGGTCGGCGCGAGGGCAGGGCAGGTGGGCAGGTGCGAGCACAGCATGGGTGGGGGGCATGGGTGGTGGATTGAGGGTGTGGTGGGCGGTTGAGGGCGAGGTGGTCGAGGGTGAGGTCAAGATCGCGGGTCGCCGTGGACGGGCTAGCGCGCGGGCGGGCGGGCGCGCGAGCGCGCGGGCGCAGAAGGAGTCCACTCAGGAAAGGGAGCCACTCAGCTGCAGACCTTTTCAGGAGGAGCCACTCAGGAATACAGCACTCAGCTGCAGGAGCCACTCAGCCGCTTTGACACCTACTAACAGCCTCTCGTGAATCCATGCTGAGTATCATTAATCAAGCTGTGCTTATCGAGATGGCTTCTCATAATCTCAGCTATAATTGACTCTAGTAATTTGCCTACAATTGAGGTCAGGCTTATTGGGGGTAATTTGACGGTAACGACTTGTCCCCTGCTTTAAAAATAGGAATTACATTAGCCATCTTCCACATATCAGACACTACACCTGTTTGAAGAGATAAATTAAAAATATTAGTTAATGGTTCACAGACTTCCATTTTGCATTCCTTAAGAACCCTTGAAAAAAGCTTATCAGGACCCGGCAACTTATTTTGATTCAGTCTGTCTATCTGCTTCACAACCATTTCACTAGTGACTCTGATGTTACATAATTAATCTTCTTCAGGCCCATTATAAAAATTAATTACTGGAATATTATTAGTGTATTCCTGTGCAAAAACTGAGAGAAAATAATTATTTAAATTCGAGCACATTTCATTCTCTTTTTCAGTAAGATGCCCATAGTTATTTTTAAGGGGACCTATCTTATCTCTAACTTTTGTTCTATAGACCTGGAAAAAACTTTTTGGGTTAGTTTTCGAATCCCTAGCAACTTTAATTTCATAGTCCCTTTTAGCTTTTCTTATCCCCTTTTTAATGTCCCTCGTAAGGTTAATATACTGATTCATAAGATGACCCTCACCTCTTTTGATATGCCTATAAATTCCCTTCTTATGCCCTAGTAGATATTTCTGCCTATTATTCATCCATTTTGGTTCATTTCTATTTGATCTAATTTCTTTATACGGGATAAACGTTCTTTGAGCAGCATGTATAGTGTTCAGAAAACTGTCATATTGACAGTTCTCTTCGTTACCCCAGTCAACAGATGATAAGTGTTCTCTAAGCCCATCGTAATCTGCTAAGCGAAAATCTGGGACTGTTACTGAGTTATCCCTACTATCATACTTCCATTCAATGCTAAATGTAATTGATTTGTGGTCGCTAGCACCCAGTTCCTTTGAAATTTCTAAATTATTAACAAGGGATTCATTGTTTATCAAAACTAAATCAAGCAGGTTATTTTCCCTTGTAGGTTCTGTCACAAACTGCTTCAGTAATCTGTTTGGCTTATTACATACGCTTAGGCATTGCTGTTTTGGTTTAAGGTTGCTGCTCACCATAACCCCCAAGTTCTTTTCGCAATCTGTATGGCTAAGTTCTACATCATTTAACTTATAAGTGCTAGGGTTATGGACACTCCCGAGCTTCAGAACCTTGCATTTATCTACATTGAACTGCATCTGCCACTTTTCTGACCAGGTATTGAGTTTGTCTAAATCCTCCTGAAGTTCCCTGATATCTACGTTTGCATAAATTATCCTACCCATCTTTGTGTCATCGGCGAATTTGTTCATTTCACTAGTAATTCCCTCATCAAAATCATTGATATATTTTATAAACAAGAACAGGCCCAAGGCTGATCCCTGTTGAACGCCACTTGTTACAGATCCCCACTCGGATTTAACCCCATTTAAGCCATGACTCGATCCATGACAGCACTTTTGTCCCAATGTCATGAGCTGCCACTTTCTTTAACAGTCTCTGATGCGGTACTTTATCAAAAGCCTTACTAAAATCTAAATAAACAATATCGAATTCTTTAGCATGATCAACGGCCTCAAAAGCTTTACTGAAGAAGATTAATAAATTAGTTAGGCAGGAACGGCCCCTCGTGAATCCATGCTGAGTATCATTAATCAAGCTATGCTTATCCAGATGGCTTCTTATAGTATCAGCTATAACTGACTCTAATAACTTGCCTACAATTGAGGTCAGGCTTATTGGACGGCAATTTGACGGTAGCGACTTGTCCCCCGATTTAAAAATGGGAATTACATTAGCCATCTTCCACATATCAGACACTACACCTGTTTGAAAAGAAATATTAAAAATATTAGTCAATAGTTCACAAAGTTCCATTTTACACTCTTTAAGAATCCTGGAAAAAAGTTCATCAAGGCCCGGGGATTTATTTTGCTTCAGTCGGTCTATGTGTTTGATAACCCTTTCGCTAGTGCCTATGATATTGCATAATTTATCGTCTTCAAGCCCACTATAAAAAATTATTACTGGGATATTGTTAGTATCTTCCTGAGTGAAAACTGAGAGAAAATAATTACTATGAATAGAGCACATTTCATTCTCCTTGTCAGTGAGATGCCCAGAGTTATTTTTAAGGGGACCTATCTTATCTAACTTTTGTTCTATAAACCTGGAAAAAACTTTTTGGATTAGTTTTCGTATCCCTAGCAACTTTAATTTCATAGTCCCGTTTAGCTTTTCTTATCCCCTTTTTAATGTCCCTCTTAATGTCAATATACTGAGTCATAAGATGACCCTCACCTCTTTTGATGCACCTATAAATTCCTTTTTTCTGTCCTAAAAGATATTCGAGCCTTTTATTCATCCATTTTGGGTGATTTCTATTCGATCTAATTTCTTTATACTGGATAAATGTTATTTGGGCAGCATGTATAGTGTTTAGAAAACTATCATATTGATAACTCTCTTCTTTACCCTAATCAACAGATGATAAGTGTTCTTTAAGCCCATTGTAATCTCCTAAGCGAAAATCTGGGACTGCTACTGAGTTATCTCTAATATCATACTTCCATTCAATGCTAAAGGTAATTGACTTGTGGTAGCTAGCACCAAGTTCCTCTGAAATTTCTAAATTATTAACAAGTGATTCCTTGTTTGCCAGAACCAAGTAAAGCAGGTTATTACCCCTTTTAGGCTCTGTTACAAACTGCTTCAAAGAACAATCCTGCACTACTTCTAAAAAGTCATTAGATTCCAAATTCCCAGTCAATGAATTTCAATTAATATGACTGAAGTTAAAGTCACCTAGATATGCAACGTTATCATGCCTTGCAGCCCTAACAATTTCCTCCAACAGTATTCTTCCTTGGTCTCTGTCCAAGTTTGGGGGACGGTATATCACTCCTAAAATCAATTTTTCGTGCCCCTCTGAAAATTCTACCCAAACAGACTCAGTTTGTGTTTCGGACTTTATACCATGGTGTTTTCATGCAACAATTTAAACGTTCTCGGACATAGTGTTACCCCACCCCCCTTTCCGATATTTCTGTCTACTTGGAACAATTTAAAACCCTGAATGTGACATTCAGCAGTCATGTCCCTATTTTTCATATTAAACCACATCTCATTTATGGCAAAAACATCAGTGTTACCCGCACTTGCAACTAATCTCAATTCATCCATCTTATTTCTTGCTCTACGACTGTTAGAATATATTTTCACAAACCCTCCCTTCTCTTTTTTCTTCCTGCTGATTTCTGTTCCTCCACTATGCCTGTTACTCTCCTTATCACCTAATGTCATTGGCTTTCCTATGTTCACCAATAACTCTTCCTCATTCTTCCTATAACTGGTTTCCTTAAAACTCAGAATACACTCAGAATACATTGATTTTCCACGAAAACCCATACCACTGTCTGTTTCTAGTTTAAAGACCTAACAGCTCCCTCCACTGCGTTGGCCAGTGCTCCAACCCCAAACCTAGATAAGTGAACCCCATCCCTAGCATACATGTCATTTCTGCCATAGAAGAGGTCCCAGTTGTCTATGAATGTTATTGCATTTTCCTTACAGTGTTTGTCCAGCCAGCAATTGACACCAATTGCCCTGGAAAACCATTCATTTCCAACTCCTCTCCTAGGCAAAATGCCACATATCACAAGATTCCCACCCTTCTTCCTAATTATCTCTACTGCTGTCCTATACCTGCTAATCAGGTCTTCACTCCTACGTCTGCCAGCATCGTTGCCTCCCACACTGAGGCAAATAATAGGATTGCTCCCATTACCTTTCATGATGTCGTCCAGACGGCTAACAATATCCCCCATCCCAGCCCCAGGAAAACATACCCTCTGCCTCCTCTTCCTGTCTCTAAGACAAGATGCCCTATCCATAAATTTCACTTGACTGTCCCCAACTAGAACAATGTTCTTACCTTCACTGTTGGAGTTCGTAGTGACGTTTTCGATGGTCTTCGTTGGGGTTTCAATGGATGTCGACTCACCCTCCTCTGCCAATGATTCCTTGGTACTCATTGCGACGTTTCCAGTTGACTACACCCATTCATCTGGTAACACCAAAAATGGGTTGGAAGTCTCCACAGCAGTCTCCTGGATCTTCGTTGTTTCCACCACTCCAACAGTCTTCTTAATTTTAAGCTTGGTTCCATGTTGGCCGGCCATTCACCAGGTTCCTTTCTTGACCTGAGGACTCACAACAGGAGGATTACTTCGAATCCTCTTGGTTTCCTCCGTCAGTCGCCGTATCTCAAGCTTAGCAACCCTAAGCTCCTCTTTTAGCTGCTGGTAGAGATGCTCAAGAGAGGACAACTTGTCAAATTCACAGAGAACACACTGGACAAATCTTCACAGAGCTAAGTACAGATCACCACTGAGCTAAGTACAGATCACCACTCAAGCTAAGTACAGATCACCACTCAAGCTAAGTACAGATCACATAGACGGCAGTGTGTGTTGACAGTTGCATGGTAGTTCTCTGGTGGTGGTAACTGGTAGTTCTCTGATGCAGGTAACTGGCTAGACCCTCTACAGGTGGTCCCAAAGTACAGAATGCGCATTCAATATAAAACTGAAAGTATTGGTTTGGAAATAGGGTAGTTGATGAGTGAAAAAGTCTACGTAGTTGGGTTATTGAAGCTAAAACCTTGGGTATTTTCAAATTTAGGATGGATAAATACATGAGTGAGAGGGGTTGGATTTGAACAGGACTTGCATATATTAGTGGATAGTTATCAGACCTTATTTCTTGGGAAGCATTAAAAATTGGGTTGGGCAATTGTTTTGTTAGCGGGATGGATTGCAAAGAACCTGCCTAGTATGGGCCAACAGGCCTGCTGCACTGTTCCTCCTTTCTTATGTTCTTATGTAGAGACGGTAGAGCTGCACTGGTGAATGTTGAAATACAGTTTACACAATGTTTTCCTCCACTCTATTCCCACTGACTTGCATATAAAGAAATGAATGTTGACTTCACCGCGAGAAGTCAGATGCTCTCCCAGTTTTCCAGTTCCTCACTACTAAGGTAGGCTACTCCTCCAAAACCCTTCTTCCTAATTCACTCCTTCGGCTCCCAAATGAATTTCAGCCCTCTCATCCCTCCCTGTCCTCTCCCACTCACATTTTCCAAGCCCTCACGAAGCTAGCATAAATTACTTAGGCATCAAAGCCGATGGAATTAGACTGAGCTCATTTGAGAGGGAAGAAGCCTGGCATTTACATGTGAGTGACGATGTGGTAATAAGAATTCATCACAAATAACTAGAGCAGTAAGCTAGAGAGAGACTGTCATCGTTGCTATCTTTAGGAACTTGACAATGTTTCGTCTTGACTCTATTCATTTCTATAAAAAGTACCTTCTTTTCATGTACTAGTCCAATATTTTTAGTAAGCATTAACCTGTGTAGTTGATCAAACGGCGAAGTAGCCAACCTGACCAACCTGTGCTGCAGTAGAGATTTCGGTAGGACCCGTTCACTTAGGCACTTAGGAACATTAACTTGAGTGCAGCTTTATGGGCTTTGAAGAGTGAGCGTTTGTGTGTGTGTGTGTGTGTGTGTGTGTGTGTGTGTGTGTAGAGAGAGAGAGAGTGAGAGAGAGAGAGAGAGAGAAAGATTGCAGGACTCGATACTGCTACTGAGGAAGGTCAAGATTCAAGGCAGCGCTCTTATCCACACAGCCACGAACGGCAGCCTGGTTCACAATCCGTGTTTCTTTACCAGCCCGGGCACGTCAGTGGGCTTCATGCATGGAATCAAGCTATTTCAGTCTCCTGTATGTACTGCCCTCTCAAGAAATTTTTGTATCAGTGTACCACACAGAAACAAACGGGTATATACAGAGAAAGATCGCATTCAGCAGGACTCGATACTACTACTGGGAATGGTCAAGATTCCCATTGATATAAAAATCGCTTGAGAGGTCAGAACAGACAGGAGACTGAAATAGCCCTGAATCCATGCTTGAGGCTCACTGACGTGCCCGGGCGGGGAAAGAAACATGGCTTGTGAACTAGGCTGCCCAGTCTATGTGGCATTCTTGGCTGATTAGATACGAGCGCTGCCTGAGAATCTTGACCGTCCCCAGTAGCAGTATCTAGTCCAGCTGACTGCGATCTTTCTGTGTGTAACCGCTTGTTTCTCCGTGGTGCATTGATTATAAATAATATATATTATTGTAACCACTATATATATATATATATATATATATATATATATATATATATATATATATATATATATATATATATATATATATATATGTCGTGCCGAATATGTAAAACTGGTCAATTAGCAAGAACTCATTTAAAATTAAGTCCTTTCTAAAATTTTCTCTTATACGTTTAAAGATATATTTTTTTCATTAATGTTGATGTAAAAATTTATAATTTTGCACCAAAAGGAACTTAGAAAACTTACCTAACCTTATTATAACAAGAACAATTTATTTTAGCCTAACCCAACTAAATATATTTTAGATTTGTTTACAATAATTTAATACTAAACAAACACAGTGAAATATATTTTTTTCGTTAGGTTCAGAATGATTTTGGCGAAATTATTGCATACACAAATTTTCACTTGTCCTATATGGCAAGATGAGCGTTGCTATTTAAGCCAAGATCGCAAGTTCTGCCTATTCGGCACGACATATATATATATATATATATATATATATATATATATATATATATATATATATATATATATATATATATATATATATATATATATATATATTATTATCACACACTGGCCGATTCCCACCAAGGCAGGGTGGCCCGAAAAAGAAAAACTTTCACCATCATTCACTCCATCACTGTCTTGCCAGAAGGGTGCTTTTCACTACAGTTTTTAAACTGCAACATTAACACCCCTCCTTCAGAGTGCAGGCACTGTACTTCCCATCTCCAGGACTCAAGTCCGGCCTGCCGGTTTCCCTGAACCCCTTCATAAATGTTACTTTGCTCACACTCCAACAGCACGTCAAGTATTAAAAACCATTTGTCTCCATTCACTCCTATCAAACACGCTCACGCATGCCTGCTGGAAGTCCAAGCCCCTCGCACACAAAACCTCCTTTACCCCCTCCCTCCAACCTTTCCTAGGCCGACCCCTACCCCGCCTTCCTTCCACTACAGACTGATACACTCTTGAAGTCACTCTGTTTCGCTCCATTCTCTCTACATGTCCGAACCACCTCAACAACCCTTCCTCAGCCCTCTGGACAACAGTTTTGGTAATCCCGCACCTCCTCCTAACTTCCAAACTACGAATTCTCTGCATTATATTCACACCACACATTGCCCTCAGACATGACATCTCCACTGCCTCCAGCCTTCTCCTCGCTGCAACATTCATCACCCATGCTTCACACCCATATAAGAGCGTTGGTAAAACTATACTCTCATACATTCCCCTCTTTGCCTCCAAGGACAAAGTTCTTTGTCTCCACAGACTCCTAAGTGCACCACTCACCCTTTTCCCCTCATCAATTCTATGATTCACCTCATCTTTCATAGACCCATCCGCTGACACGTCCACTCCCAAATATCTGAATACATTCACCTCCTCCATACTCTCTCCCTCCAATCTGATATCCAATCTTTCATCACCTAATCTTTTTGTTATCCTCATAACCTTACTCTTTCCTGTATTCACTTTTAATTTTCTTCTTTTGCACACCCTACCAAATTCATCCACCAATCTCTGCAACTTCTCTTCAGAATCTCCCAAGAGCACAGTGTCATCAGCAAAGAGCAACTGTGACAACTCCCACTTTATGTGTGATTCTTTATCTTTTAACTCCACGCCTCTTGCCAAGACCCTCGCATTTACTTCTCTTACAACCCCATCTATAAATATATTAAACAACCACGGTGACATCACACATCCTTGTCTAAGGCCTACTTTTACTGGGAAATAATTTCCCTCTTTCCTACATACTCTAACTTGAGCCTCACTATCCTCGTAAAAACTCTTCACTGCTTTCAGTAACCTACCTCCTACACCATACACCTGCAACATCTGCCACATTGCCCCCCTATCCACCCTGTCATACGCCTTTTCCAAATCCATAAATGCCACAAAGACCTCTTTAGCCTTATCTAAATACTGTTCACTTATATGTTTCACTGTAAACACCTGGTCCACACACCCCCTACCTTTCCTAAAGCCTCCTTGTTCATCTGCTATCCTATTCTCCGTCTTACTCTTAATTCTTTCAATAATAACTCTACCATACACTTTACCAGGTATACTCAACAGACTTATCCCCCTATAATTTTTGCACTCTCTTTTGTCCCCTTTGCCTTTATACAAAGGAACTATGCATGCTCTCTGCCAATCCCTAGGTACCTTACCCTCTTCCATACATTTATTAAATAATTGCACCAACCACTCCAAAACTATATCCCCACCTGCTTTTAACATTTCTATCTTTATCCCATCAATCCCGGCTGCCTTACCCCCTTTCATTTTACCTACTGCCTCACGAACTTCCCCCACACTCACAACTGGCTCTTCCTCACTCCTACAAGATGTTATTCCTCCTTGCCCTATACACGAAATCACAGCTTCCCTATCTTCATCAACATTTAACAATTCCTCAAAATATTCCCTCCATCTTCCCAATACCTCTAACTCTCCATTTAATAACTCTCCTCTCCTATTTTTAACTGACAAATCCATTTGTTCTCTAGGCTTCCTTAACTTGTTAATCTCACTCCAAAACTTTTTCTTATTTTCAACAAAATTTGTTGATAACATCTCACCCACTCTCTCATTTGCTCTCTTTTTACATTGCTTCACCACTCTCTTAACCTCTCTCTTTTTCTCCATATACTCTTCCCTCCTTGCATCACTTCTACTTTGTAAAAACTTCTCATATGCTAACTTTTTCTCCCTTACTACTCTCTTTACATCATCATTCCACCAATCGCTCCTCTTCCCTCCCGCACCCACTTTCCTGTAACCACAAACTTCTGCTGAACACTCTAACACTACATTTTTAAACCTACCCCATACCTCTTCGACCCCATTGCCTATGCTCTCATTAGCCCATCTATCCTCCAATAGCTGTTTATATCTTACCCTAACTGCCTCCTCTTTTAGTTTATAAACCTTCACCTCTCTCTTCCCTGATGCTTCTATTCTCCTTGTATCCCATCTACCTTTTACTCTCAGTGTAGCTACAACTAGAAAGTGATCTGATATATCTGTGGCCCCTCTATAAACATGTACATCCTGAAGTCTACTCAACAGTCTTTTATCTACCAATACATAATCCAACAAACTACTGTCATTTCGCCCTACATCATATCTTGTATACTTATTTATCCTCTTTTTCTTAAAATATGTATTACCTATAACTAAACCCCTTTCTATACAAAGTTCAATCAAAGGGCTCCCATTATCATTTACACCTGGCACCCCAAACTTACCTACCACACCCTCTCTAAAAGTTTCTCCTACTTTAGCATTCAGGTCCCCTACCACAATTACTCTCTCACTTGGTTCAAAGGCTCCTATACATTCACTTAACATCTCCCAAAATCTCTCTCTCTCCTCTGCATTCCTCTCTTCTCCAGGTGCATACACGCTTATTATGACCCACTTTTCGCATCCAACCTTTACTTTAATCCACATAATTCTTGAATTTACACATTCATATTCTCTTTTCTCCTTCCATAACTGATCCTTCAACATTACTGCTACCCCTTCCTTTGCTCTAACTCTCTCAGATACTCCAGATTTAATCCCATTTATTTCCCCCCACCGAAACTCCCCTACCCCCTTCAGCTTTGTTTCGCTTAGGGCCAGGACATCCAACTTCTTTTCATTCATAACATCAGCAATCATCTGTTTCTTGTCATCCGCACTACATCCACGCACATTCAAGCATCCCAGTTTTATAAAGTTTTTCTTCTTCTCTTTTTTAGTAAATGTCTACAGGAGAAGGGGTTACTAGCCCATTGCTCCCGGCATTTTAGTCGCCTCATACGACACGCATGGCTTACGGAGGAAAGATTCTTTTCCACTTCCCCATGGACAATAGAAGAAATAAAGAAGAACAAGAGCTATTTAGAAAAAGGAGAAAAACCTAGATGTATGTATATATATATATGCATGTGCGTGTCTGTGAAGTGTGACCAAAGTGTAAGTAGGAGTAGCAAGATATCCCTGTTATCTAGCGTGTTTATGAGACAAGTTGGGTTAGGCTAAAATAAAGTGTTCTTGTTATAATAAGGTTAGGTAAGTTTTTTAAGATTCTTTTGAAGCAAAATTAAATTTTTTTACATTACCAGTAATGAAACAAATATATCTTTAAACGTATAAGAAAAAAATTCAGAATGGACTTAATTTTAAATGAGTTCTTGCTAACTGACAAGTTTTACATATTCGGCACGACATATATATATATATATATATATATATATATATATATATATATATATATATATATATACATATATATATATATATACCATGCAGGCATGGCAAGACGTGTGGCGGGCTAGCTGTGGGATTTTCAGTTATAACTCCTGATCAAGGAGGAGGCTGACCAGGTTAAGACTGAACACTACTCAGTGTGAATACTCTGGGTAGATTCCAGTGCAGCGAGAAGACATTTCATTGCGCCGTGTCAATGTAAACAGTGGAAGTGTTGTGCAGTTTGTGAATGTGGTAGTGAGGAAGACGGCCAGTGGGGGTGGGGGAGAATAAGGCCTACAATGTGTGTCAGTACCGGCCAAGATTATCGCATATAGAAACCTCGGAAAGCTCTCTTTAAAACATACACCTCCAGCACCATTCGTCATGCTTCCAGTTAACTTAGAAATGATTACGTGTTGATATATGGAATAATTAGGGGAGGCCTGGTCACAGACCGGGCCGCGGGGGCATTGACCCCCGAAACTCTCTCCAGGTAAATATGTTATGGAAAAACAATGTGGGATTAATGTTTATGAGGGGGTGACCAGTCAGTGCCGCCTTCTCCACGCCACGGGGGTGGGGGGAAAAGGCGCGGTGAGTAGGTGGTGAGGGAACAAATGGGTACAGCAGTGCCCATACCCGCTTCGTTCATGATGTACATGGGAAACAAATAGAGATGTGTGTATTGTAAGACAGTGTGAACAACATATAGTGTGCAAGTTCATGTGTATTGTACTCCCCTCACCCCCTCTCCCGAGGCAAACTCCACCCAACAACTTGCGTCTCCCCCACTCAGGTCTCAGCAGCAGTTTTCCCTTTCCCCTCCCAGCCCCTCACCCTCCCCTCACCAGCCCCTCAAACTCCACCAGACCACCATGGTTAAGTTCACTACCTTCCACGTACCATACTCACCCAGTATGTCATACTCTACTCCTACAGTATCCAAGATACGATACTACGTACCGCAAACTGCCCTTCTGACACTATACCATTCACTTATATATCCATACCTCACCTATGCTGTCTGTGCTTGGGGTTCAACTGCAGCAACACACCTTAAGCCAATAATAACCCACCAAAAAGCCGCAGTAAGAATAATCACTAAATCCCATCCCTGGCAACACCCCCCCCTCCCTCCACTCTTCATAGATCTAAATTTACTCCCTGTTCAGAACATCCACACTTACTACTGTGCAATCTATATCTACAGGACCTTAAATTCCAATATTAACCTTAACCTAAAACGCTTTCTTGATAGTTGTGACAGGATCCACAGGCATAACACCAGACACAAACATCTCTATGACATTCCCCGTGTTCGACTAAACCTTTACAGAAATTCAGTGTATTTCAAAGGACCTAAAATCTGGAACACCCTACCTGAAAACTCTAGAACTGCAGAGACTTTCATCACTTTCAAAACTACAGTTAGAAAGCATCTTATCTCTCTGATCCACCCTGACAACTAACTACATGATAACCACCTGGTGGTTCACAATTACACTCACTCACCCACTGACTATAAGCCCAGAAATACTAATCTTAAAATAATAAATCCTAATTAGTCATAAGTTTGCCTATGATACTCCAATACAGACACCTTGTATTGTGCCAAAACAAAAGCATTCACATTGTTAAACTCGCATATTATGATGTAGTCACTTAGCCTTAATACCATAATCTGTAAGGATTTAATGTTAAGATTTAATCTAAGTCTGCTCGAAATGCCTAGCCATGCTAGGTGTCCTAGTGGCCCCCTCTGTAATTAGTATTTTATAACATGTAAACCACACAATACCCAAAACCTGTAAACCCCACATTGTAACCCTTATAGAGAATAAATTTGATGCCAACCAGGAGGAAGCTAGCAGCCAGGGAAATGGCATGGCTGGCACTATTAGGAGAGGCAAGTGCCGGTCGTGCTTACAGCTTCGTTGTCTCAGCTCTAATGGTTTCCTCTGTAAACACCGTAGCTGCCCTGATTCAGGATGTCCTCCTGTGGAAAGTAATGATCCAGATCCACCTCAGGCACCTGAACCCACTCCAACAGACCTCATTTTATCAGATGATATCTTGGAAGCAATTAAATCAACAAGTACCAGGACACTCACACATATTCCCAAAGCAGCCCATCCACACGCAGCTGGGAAACTTACATCTTAAAATAAGTAAACGATGGTTCCACTATCCTAAATGCTCCAGCAAGCATCAAGGCATGGCTCAACTTGCTTCTTTTCGGCAATGTCTGCTTAGCTGGGCCGGAAAGAAAGGGAAAGAGGCTATCCTCAATGATCATTAAATCTTTTTAAGAGACTTTCCTAGAACTGATAACCTCTTTCACCTTCCCGGTCAATACTAAAATGGGAGAGGCAGAACCCCCACTCACTCCACTGACAGTGAAAAAGTCAGACTACAGGTGAGCAAGAAAATTGAAGAGGGCAACACAGTTGGGGAAATCAGAATTATTACAAGTGAAGATACAGTTGCCCCCAGGGATGCTGACACGGCAGAAGCACTTAGAAGGAAAGCACCCTGCCAGGGAAACCAGGGGCACCAACATTTCCACCACCTCTGTCCCCACTGTGGAACCAATGATCTTTGGAAGACTCCGACGTTTACAAAGCAATAATGTCGTTCCCATCTGGCTCTGATGGGGGTTACACTGGAATAAGGCCACAGCTTTTAAAGAGAATGGTTAATCTAGTTATTGCCGAGATTGCAGAGACATTGCTTTCAGAGATCACAAGGTTCGTCAACAATTCCTTGGCTGGTCTGATTCCTGACGAAATTAAACCTTTCTTTTTTGGTGCAACACTTTGTGCACTTGAAAAGGAGGATGGAGGAAATAGGCCTATTGAAGTAGGCAACACTTTTCACCACCTCGTTTCCAAAGCTGCTGTCCAAAGCATTCGCGCAGAGGCAGCCATGATGCTTCAACCAAACCAGCTTGGTTTTGGGGTCTCTCAAGGAAGTGAAGCAGCGGTTCATGCAACAAGGGTGTATATCAACAACATGCTGAGGACAATGCAATTGGAAAATTAGACTTCAAGAATGCATTTAATCTCCTGAAGAGATGTGGTATTAGCAGTGGTACAAGAACATTTCCCTGGTCTCTTCCCTCTTGTTTCAGCTGGATATAGGAAGGAATTAATGCTCCTGTTTGTAGAGCATGAAGTCACATCATCAGAGGGTGTCCAGCAAGGGGATCCTGTTGCACCATTTTTCTTCTGTATAGCAGTTAGGGAAATCACAGTCAAACTGACCAGTGAGCTAAACATCTGGTTCCTAGATGATGGCACAATAGCAGGTACAAAGGAGTCCCTCTTAGGTCTTACACAATTGATGACACGGGGACAAGAAATGGTTCTCATCCTGAATCCATCCAAATGTGAAATCATCTCAGTAATTCAACAAATGATAAATGTATTGAGATCCAAACTACCAGGAGCATCAGTCATTGCCCCTACAAATAGCGTCTTGCTTGGAGCACCTCTGGGAAGCGATGACATTGACACAATCCTCAGGAAGAAATGAGGAGAATGGAACAACGAATAGGCAATCTTGACACCCACGATGTCTTGTACCTTCTCAAAAAGTGCTTGAGTCTGCTCAGGTTGACATATTTCCTAAGATGTGCACCTTCATATGATAACCCTATACTGCACGAATATGACAGTATCCTGAGGCAGATTTTTACGAAAATACTTAACCTTACTCTAGAAGACGGGCAGTGGAACCAAGCTACACTTTCAGTCAGAATAGGAGGCACTGGTGTCCGCAAGTCATCACAGATTGCACTACCTGATTTTCTGTCCTCATGCATTGCATCCAGAGGACTTGTAGCAGCAATTCTCCCTGAACATCTTAGGGACAAGATTGGAGTCCAGAACCAAAAGTTCATTGACGGAGCCATGATCTGGAAAAATCTAATGGGCTCTGAAACCAGACCTGCTTCCCCCAACAACTACAAACAGTCGCACTGGGATGGCCCGATAGTGGAGAAAATATCCTCAACAATGCTTCAGTGTGTGTCAGGGAAGGATGGAGCCCGCCTTCTGGCAGTGAGAGTTCCTTATGCAGGGGACTTGCTGTTGGCTGTTCCCAACTCCAGCCTTGGTACACGGCTCGACCCACAGACCATCCGCATTCGTGTTGTCCTTTGAGTTGCCGTCCCTATTCTGGCCGAACACATTTGTATTTGTGGCAGTGAAGCAGCAGACCGATTCGGGTACCATGGTCTTGTGTGCCGTAAATCCGAGGAAAAGATTGCAAGACATGAGTAGGTTAATAACATCAAGAGGAGCCTCACAACAGACGGATGCCCAGCAATAAGGGAACCACCCCAACTATGCAGATCTGATGGCAGCCAGAAGCATCCAGATGGTATCACACTTCAAGCCTGGACAGACGGTAAGCAGGTGATATGGGACTACACATGTACATCAACCTTGTCTGATACCTATCTCCAATACACCAGGGAAGAAGGAGGGGCAGCCGCCACCTTCAGGGAGTCCCAAAATTCTAGAAAATATGGAGAACTTGTCCATCATTATATGTTTGTTCCAATAGGTTCAGAGACCCTTGGCTCATGGGGAAGAGTGCATCTAAGTTCCTTAATCTCTGCAACAAATTAATGATAAGCCAGTAGACAGTGGACCCAAGATAACTGGAAAATACACTTGACCTTATATACACAAATAATGGCGGCCTGGTAGGAAATATAATATATATATATATATAATCTCAATTATTATTAATTATTGAAAGATTATCTAAAATATATGTAGTTCAATTAGGCTGTATTAAATTACGCTTGTTAAAATAAGTTAGGTAAGTTTTCTATGGTTGTTTTGATATAAAATTATTAATCTTTCATTAACATAAATGAAAAAATGCATCTTTAAATATATAAGAATTTTTTTTAGAAAAGTCTTAATTTTAAATGAGTTCTTACTAATAGACCAGTTTTACATGTTCAGTACGACGTATATATATATATATATATATATATATATATATATATATATATATATATATATATATATATATATATATATATATATATAATGTATATATATATATATATATCTATATATATATATATATATATATATATATATATATATATATATATATATATATATATATATATATATAATATGCTATATGGGGTCCACCTCTTGTGTAAGTTGTGGGACCCACAGCCTCGGAGAAGTGGGTAAAAAAGCTTCAAGGAAGAGTATTTGGATTTCTTCCTGAAGTCGTTTAAATATTCCACTTGAACATTAAAATGGTATAAAATACCGACAGGTTGTTAGGTAAGACACATATGCAACAGTTAGGTATCTTTATTGTGAAACGTTTCGCCTACACAGTAGGCTTCTTCAGTCAAGTACAGAAAAGTTGATAGAAGCAGAAGATACTTGAAGACGATGTAATCAGTCCATCACCCTTAAAGTTTTGAGGTGGTCAGTCCCTCAGTCTGGAGAAGAGCATTGTTCCATATGGAGAAGAAGTGACAGGATGGATTTGAGAGGGACCTGACTTCTATGTTTCATACTATGGAACAATGCTCTTCTCCAGACTGAGGGACTGACCACCTCAAAACTTTAAGGGTGATGGACTGATTACATCGTCTTCAAGTATCTTCTGCTTCTATCAACTTTTCTGTACTTGACTGAAGAAGCCTACTGTGTAGGCGAAACGTTTCACAATAAAGATACCTAACTGTTGCATATGTGTCTTACCTAACAAATAATAGGGAAAACTTAACTTAGACAACTCATCGCCTGCACAGCCGCCCCTGCAGACGAGGTCTTGAGAAGCTGTCGAAGTCATTCTTCAACGGGCTGTAATGAGTTATAATTTGTAAGATCATAAATTACCCCTAGGGGGTGTTATGTCAGCATATTTCATTCACTGATGGCTGACAAACTTACTTGTGTGGACTCAAAAGTCCGCCCCTTACTGCCAACTATAGGTTGATTACAAACTCCTTGCGACTCAAGAACTCCGCAGTCCCCCGTACTACAAGAAATTCATAACCTACCTTGCTCTTGTAGTGTGAGCTATTGTGTTCTTCACACCTTCGACAGATATCGGTGACTTGAAAGAAGCCGAAGTGTTCTTGAATGTCCACATCTTCCATAGTCTAGGAAAATGCACACTGGTACACTATGTTCCACAAAATTTGTCTTTATTGTTCACAATCTTATCATTAAAAAAGCTGATCACACTTCTCTTAAGTGTTTATTGTGTTTTATGAGACACTTTGTTCACACTAACGCACAGATCGTTCTTTGTTGGTTATCCTGGCGTCAGTGTCACTCTCAGTAGAGTCAAAAGTAATCTGAAAACGCCACAACACCCCACGCTGTCACTGCCCCCAGCACAAAGGAAAAGCTGACCTAGTACTTTTGCTTCCTTGCCACTTCCTCGATGAAGCAAAGCAGAATGTTTAAATCTTGCTGTCTTAAGCATAGACAACAATGTCCACTATCTTTACTATGGTAATAAAGTGGGAGCAGGATTTTCCTTAATTGTCCTGCTAAGGTAAGAGATGTACTGTCTCTTATTAAAATACACTCTGCAACACTGGACTGCAAGGAGCGGCGGTCGCTTGACCACATCGCATACTCGTTCTGCATCTGCGATCAATTACTCGCTGTAGCAGTAAACAAGATATTTGCTCCTTCTGAGAGGGCTGGGCCCCTCAGGGCTGAAAGGGGCTGAGAGGGGCTGAAGGGGGCTGATACCCCCTACTGGAGAAAATTTCTCCACACTGGGGGGCGGCGGAGGTTCGCTGCAGGTGAACTATTCATCATTTAGCATTAATTTGATTTTCTCACTCGCCACTACTGCTGCTTGTCTTTTCTGAACAGCTTTAGTCTGTGTGGTTTCGGGAGAATCACTAATTTTGTTTTCAACACTGTGTAATTCTAATGGCACTAGCTTATTTATTGTCTGCTTATTCACTACACCTTTGCTTAAAACATCAACTGTCCTGATGATTCCATTTGCATCAGGATATTTGGTCACAATTTTTCCAAGCGGCCATTGGGACCTCGGACCATCATTGTCGATAATCACTATGTCACCAGGTCTTAAGGACTTATAATTTTCAGAACACCAGCTCCATAGAAGTGTTCTCTCAGTGAGGCGAGATAGTCTCCTCGCCAAATTTTCTCCCAACGTTCATTCACTTTATTAAGGTGTTTGAATTTACGTCTGAGTTGCTCAGGTTCGAAATAAGTAGGATCCTCTATGATTTCTTTATCATTCATGGGAGGAACAGGTTCGAGCCTTCTGCCATGGAGTAAATGAGATGGACTTAACACTTCTAAATTGTCCAGATCATAGGTAACATAAATTAGGTCTGTTGTTGACTCTATTTTCAATTTCAGTCACAACTGTTCGGAATTCTTCTAAGTCGATTCTTTGACGATGAAGAGTCTTCCTTAAACAACGTTTTACAATGCCGATCATTCTTTCATAAAATCCGCCGTGCCATGGAGATTTAGGAGGAATGTATCTCCAACGACAACTGCGTTGATTCAGCATCTGTTGTACTTCTGGTTGATCAAAGATCTTGCTTATATAAGCACCAGCAACAAAGTTCGTTGCATTATCAGAAATCATCAGTTTGGGACATGCCCTTCTGGCTGCAAACCTTCTGAATAATTTGATAAAGGTTTCAGCAGACATGTCAGTGGCTACTTCTAGATGTACTGTTCTAGTTGTAGCACAAGTGAACAAACAGATGTACACCTTGTTGGGAACTTTGTCAACTGTTTTGGTAAAATTTATTGGTCCAGCGTAATCTACACCTTTCACCTCAAATGGAGAGATATGACAAACTCTTTCAGAGGGATATGGAGGTGGACCTGGATACTGACATACTCGCATATCGTAGTGACGAAAAGTAATACAGTCCTTTATTTGTTTTTTCATACTTTGTCGACCTTGAAGTATCCAGTAGGATTGTCGCATATGACAAAGTGTGTCAGCTACCCCCATGTAACACGGTACAGGTAGTAGGTTGGTAGACAGCAACCACCCAGGGAAGTACTACCGTCCTGCCAGATGACTGTGAAACAAAAACCTGTAACTGTTTTGCATGATGGTAGGATTGCTGGTTTCTTTTTCTGTCTCATAAACACGCTAAGATAACAGGGATATCTTGCTACTCCTACTTACACTTTGGTCACACTTCACAGACACGCACATGCATATATATATATACATACATCTAGGTTTTTCTCCTTTTTCTAAATAGCTCTTGTTCTTTTTTATTTCTTCTATTGTCCATGGGGAAGTGGAAAAGAATCTTTCCTCCGTAAGCCATGCGTGTCGTATGAGGCGACTAAAATGCCGGGAGCAATGGGCTAGTAACCCCTTCTCCTGTATACAATTACTAAAAAAGAGAAGAAGAAAAACTTTATAAAACTGGGTTGCTTAAATGTGCGTGGATGTAGTGCGGATGACAAGAAACAGATGATTGCTGATGTTATGAATGAAAAGAAGTTGGATGTCCTGGCCCTAAGCGAAACAAAGCTGAAGGGGGTAGGAGAGTTTCAGTGGGGGGAAATAAATGGGATTAAATCTGGAGTATCTGAGAGAGTTAGAGCAAAGGAAGGGGTAGCAGTAATGTTAAATGATCAGTTATGGAAGGAGAAAAGAGAATATGAATGTGTAAATTCAAGAATTATGTGGATTAAAGTAAAGGTTGGATGCGAGAAGTGGGTCATAATAAGCGTGTATGCACCTGGAGAAGAGAGGAATGCAGAGGAGAGAGAGAGATTTTGGGAGATGTTAAGTGAATGTATAGGAGCCTTTGAACCAAGTGAGAGAGTAATTGTGGTAGGGGACTTGAATGCTAAAGTAGGAGAAACTTTTAGAGAGGGTGTGGTAGGTAAGTTTGGGGTGCCAGGTGTAAATGATAATGGGAGCCCTTTGATTGAACTTTGTATAGAAAGGGGTTTAGTTATAGGTAATACATATTTTAAGAAAAAGAGGATAAATAAGTATACACGATATGATGTAGGGCGAAATGACAGTAGTTTGTTGGATTATGTATTGGTAGATAAAAGACTGTTGAGTAGACTTCAGGATGTACATGTTTATAGAGGGGCCACAGATATATCAGATCACTTTCTAGTTGTAGCTACACTGAGAGTAAAAGGTAGATGGGATACAAGGAGAATAGAAGCATCAGGGAAGAGAGAGGTGAAGGTTTATAAACTAAAAGAGGAGGCAGTTAGGGTAAGATATAAACAGCTATTGGAGGATAGATGGGCTAATGAGAGCATAGGCAATGGGGTCGAAGAGGTATGGGGTAGGTTTAAAAATGTAGTGTTAGAGTGTTCAGCAGAAGTTTGTGGTTACAGGAAAGTGGGTGCAGGAGGGAAGAGGAGCGATTGGTGGAATGATGATGTAAAGAGAGTAGTAAGGGAGAAAAAGTTAGCATATGAGAAGTTTTTACAAAGTAGAAGTGATGCAAGGAGGGAAGAGTATATGGAGAAAAAGAGAGAAGTTAAGAGAGTGGTGAAGCAATGTAAAAAGAGAGCAAATGAGAGAGTGGGTGAGATGTTATCAACAAATTTTGTTGAAAATAAGAAAAAGTTTTGGAGTGAGATTAACAAGTTAAGAAAGCCTAGAGAACAAATGGATTTGTCAGTTAAAAATAGGAGAGGAGAGTTATTAAATGGAGAGTTAGAGGTATTGGGAAGATGGAAGGAATATTTTGAGGAATTGTTAAATGTTGATGAAGATAGGGAAGCTGTGATTTCGTGTATAGGGCAAGGAGGAATAACATCTTGTAGGAGTGAGGAAGAGCCAGTTGTGAGTGTGGGGGAAGTTCGTGAGGCAGTAGGTAAAATGAAAGGGGGTAAGGCAGCCGGGATTGATGGGATAAAGATAGAAATGTTAAAAGCAGGTGGGGATATAGTTTTGGAGTGGTTGGTGCAATTATTTAATAAATGTATGGAAGAGGGTAAGGTACCTAGGGATTGGCAGAGAGCATGCATAGTTCCTTTGTATAAAGGCAAAGGGGATAAAAGAGAGTGCAAAAATTATAGGGGGATAAGTCTGTTGAGTGTACCTGGTAAAGTGTATGGTAGAGTTATAATTGAAAGAATTAAGAGTAAGACGGAGAATAGGATAGCAGATGAACAAGGAGGCTTTAGGAAAGGTAGGGGGTGTGTGGACCAGGTGTTTACAGTGAAACATATAAGTGAACAGTATTTAGATAAGGCTAAAGAGGTCTTTGTGGCATTTATGGATTTGGAAAAGGCGTATGACAGGGTGGATAGGGGGGCAATGTGGCAGATGTTGCAAGTGTATGGTGTAGGAGGTAGGTTACTGAAAGCAGTGAAGAGTTTTTACGAGGATAGTGAGGCTCAAGTTAGAGTATGTAGGAAAGAGGGAAATTTTTTCCCAGTAAAAGTAGGCCTTAGACAAGGATGTGTGATGTCACCGTGGTTGTTTAATATATTTATAGATGGGGTTGTAAGAGAAGTAAATGCGAGGGTCTTGGCAAGAGGCGTGGAGTTAAAAGATAAAGAATCACACACAAAGTGGGAGTTGTCACAGCTGCTCTTTGCTGATGACACTGTGCTCTTGGGAGATTCTGAAGAGAAGTTGCAGAGATTGGTGGATGAATTTGGTAGGGTGTGCAAAAGAAGAAAATTAAAGGTGAATACAGGAAAGAGTAAGGTTATGAGGATAACAAAAAGATTAGGTGATGAAAGATTGAATATCAGATTGGAGGGAGAGAGTATGGAGGAGGTGAACGTATTCAGATATTTGGGAGTGGACGTGTCAGCGGATGGGTCTATGAAAGATGAGGTGAATCATAGAATTGATGAGGGAAAAAGAGTGAGTGGTGCACTTAGGAGTCTGTGGAGACAAAGAACTTTGTCCTTGGAGGCAAAGAGGGGAATGTATGAGAGTATAGTTTTACCAACGCTCTTATATGGGTGTGAAGCGTGGGTGATGAATGTTGCAGCGAGGAGAAGGCTGGAGGCAGTGGAGATGTCATGTCTGAGGGCAATGTGTGGTGTGAATATAATGCAGAGAATTCGTAGTTTGGAAGTTAGGAGGAGGTGCGGGATTACCAAAACTGTTGTCCAGAGGGCTGAGGAAGGGTTGTTGAGGTGGTTCGGACATGTAGAGAGAATGGAGCGAAACAGAATGACTTCAAGAGTGTATCAGTCTGTAGTGGAAGGAAGGCGGGGTAGGGGTCGGCCTAGGAAGGGTTGGAGGGAGGGGGTAAAGGAGGTTTTGTGTGCGAGGGGCTTGGACTTCCAGCAGGCATGCGTGAGCGTGTTTGATAGGAGTGAATGGAGACAAATGGTTTTTAATACTTGACGTGCTGTTGGAGTGTGAGCAAAGTAACATTTATGAAGGGATTCAGGGAAACCGGCAGGCCGGACTTGAGTCCTGGAGATGGGAAGTACAGTGCCTGCACTCTGAAGGAGGGGTGTTAATGTTGCAGTTTAAAAACTGTAGTGTAAAGCACCCTTCTGGCAAGACAGTGATGGAGTGAATGATGGTGAAAGTTTTTCTTTTTCGGGCCACCCTGCCTTGGTGGGAATCGGCCGGTGTGATAATAAAAAAAAAAAATAAATATAGGGAACACTTAGCTGATAAAAGACAGCAATTGATCGTCTACACAGCCGCCCCTGCAGACGAGGTCTTGTTGAGAAGCTGTCGTTTGTACTTAACTTAGAAAGACAGCTCATCTCACAGCCGCCCCTCAACGAGGGCTGTCGAAGAAGATTATAATTTGTAAGATTATAAATTACCCCTAGGGGGTGTTATGTCAGCATATTTCATTCACTGATTGCTGACAAATTTACTTGTTTGGACTCAAAAGTCCACACCTTACTGCCGACTATAGGTTGATTACAAACTCCTTGCGACTCAAGAACTGCGCAGTCCCCCGTACTACAAGAAATTCGTAACCTACCTTGCTCTTGTAGCGTGAGCTATGGTGTTCTTCACACCTTCGACAGGTATCGGTGACTTGATAGAAGCTGAAGTGTCCTTGGATGTCCACGTCTTCCATAGTCTAGGAATACGCACACTGGTACACTATGTTCCACAAGATTTGTCTTTATTGTTCACAATCTTATCACTAAAGAAGCTGATCACACTTCTCTTAAGTGTTTATTGTGTTTTATGAGACACTTTGTTCACACTAACGCACAGATCGTTCTTTGTTGGTTATCCTGGCGTCAGTGTCACTCTCAGTAGAGTCAAAAGTAATCTGAAGACGCCACAGCGCCCCATGCCGTCACTGCCCCTTGCACAAAAAAAAGCTGACATAGTACTTTTGCTTCCTTGCCACTTCCTCGATGAAGCAAAGCAGAATGTTTGATTCTTGCTGTCTTAAGCATAGACAACAATGTCCACTATCTTTACTATGGTAATAAAGTGGGAGCAGGATTTTCCTTAATTGTCCTGCTAAAGTAAGAGATGTACTGTCTCTTATTAAAATACACTCTGCAACACTGGACTGCAAGGAGCAGCGGTCGCTTGACCACGTCGCATACTCGTACGGCATCTGTGATCAATTACTCACTGTAGCAGTAAACAAGACGCTTGCCCCTTCTGAGAGGGCTGGGCCCCTCAGGGCTGAAAGGGGCTGAAGGGGCTGAAGGGGGCTGATACCCCCCTCCTGGAGAAAATTTCTCCACAGAACTTTTCTTTAAGACTTCTTTGAAGGGACTTTCAGATTTCTTCAAATGTGTATTTAGAGTAGCTTCTAGTAAGAATGGAGAGGATGTTGCACCAAATAATACTGATTTAAAACGATAAGTTTTCACAGGACTTTGAGGATCATGTGGATTTTCAGGCCACAAGAATCGAGTATAATCTCTATCTATTTCTTGTAGTCCTACTCTTAAGAAAGCTTTGGAAATATCAGCCGTGTAGGCATATGGGTTTGTGCGAAATTTCATAAGCACGTCTCCAAGCTTCTCAGTTAGTGAGGGTCCGGTCATCAGACAGTCATTAAGACTTGCTACATCTTTATTTGCACGTGCGCTGCAATTATATACAACACGTAGTGGAGTGGTTTCAGAATCTTTTCTGACTCCATGGTGCGGGAGATAATGAGCGTTTGTCTTCAACTTATCTTCGACTATTTCCTCAATGAATTTATTGTCCAACTGTTCTTGTATGATATTATCATAGACAGTCAGTAGCTCTGGATTCTTCCTGAGCTCATGTATTTGTGCTTTCATCTGTCCGAAAGCCATGCGATAATTGCTAGGCAGATGTGGTGGATTTAATTTCCATGGTAACCTAACCCAATACTGTCCATCTTTATATTTGACAGTGTCCAAATATTGGTTATAAGTCTGAGACTCTTGTGGGCTTGGTTTATTTACATCAATACCTATCGCATCTAAATCCCACAACTTATCAACTGGTTCATTCATTTCTTCCAGTAATGATAATTTTTGCTGTGGTACATGATCAGCGGTTATTCTCGTAACTAGTACATTTTCCACTGAATCAATATCAGCTTCTTTCCCACTTTGAGAGGGAATGGGACCACATATCATGTGGCCTCCTGCTGTTTTCAGCAAGTGAACATCATGTTTACTTACTATATTTTGCACAAAACAGTGATAATAATCACTTCCAATGATTAAATCAATTGGACTAATTGTGTCCGTCTGTATGTCAGGACAGGCTAACTTGACCTTAGCTGCTTTCAGTGCTGCAACTGTTTCTTTTAATCCCTGGATCTGCACAGACTTAGGCAAATCATCTACTACCACAGCTTCTACTGTCTTTTTCCTGTTTCCTAGACCAACAGTGATTCTGGCTAGGTCATATGTCTGTTTACCAGAATTGTGGAAAAAACCAGCTATATCTAACTGTATTTTGGCATAGGGTTGTTTATTCAGTTTCTGCAACACTGTTCTTCTTATGAAGGACCTTTGTGAGCCTTGATCAAATAGTGTTAGCACATTGGTTTTGTGTAATTTATTAGATAACTCAACTCGAGCTATCGGGAGAGCAGTTGCTTTAAACTTATCTCTCACATTTAATGCTGTTGCTTGTTGACTTCCTGATTCTGTGGAAGTCTGCTGCTGTTCAGCAAAAGTATTTGGGCATAATGCTGTATGATGCATACCCTTGCATTTAAAACACTTCTTCAGTGAGCATTTTCCTCCCTTGTGTTCACCTAAACACTTGATGCACCTTTTCAGCTGATGAACACGTTGTTTACGTGCCTCCATTGATGTGTATTGAATACAATACTGTGCCCAATGTGTTCCATCACAAAGTACACATTTTGGAGTACGTTTATGTGTGACAGTCTGTTTACTGTCTGTTGTATTCACAGCTTGATAAATGCCTATATGGGATTTCCCATTATGTGGTTTAGTGGGAGTAGGTATACTCTTTTTATACTGAGTTGAAGGTTTATTATCCACGGGATTTGTGGATTTTTCATCTTGTCTCGTTGCTTGCATGCATGAAACTATTGTTTGTAAACCATTGCTAATTTCTTCACAAGTGAAATAGCGTTTATTGAACATAATATTTAATCGTTCAATAGTTTGTGGTGACAACTTATCTTGTACAATACCACTGATAAACCAATCACATTGTCTTAGGTCATATTTAGCACCTAGAGATCTGAGACTATTGTCTAATGTGATTCTAAATGCCTGTAAGTCTGAAAAACAATGTTTGGGTGGCTTCAAGCTTGATATTAAGACTGCATGTCTAACTCTGGCCTTGTCAGCATCAAAGTAATTGTCTGCTAAGACACGTAAGGCTATTTGATAATTGCCTTTAACCACCGGAAATGACTTAATCAGTTCATAGGGTTCTCCCTTCACAAGACATTTAAGATAATTGAACTTAGCAATCTCATCTATGTCAGTTCGTGAATTTACTATGGATTGAAAACCACTAATGAATTCTTCATAATTATGACCTTGGAAAATAGGTAATGACAATGTAGGTAAGCTTGGTAATGGGACACTTGTTGTTGTTACAGGTGTAACAGGTGTTTGACCACTAGTTACAGTAGGTCTCTGTGACAGAGTTTTGCGGCAGATAGCCTGTACTCCTGTCCACCTTAATTGTTGATTACTAAAAGTATCCAAAACATTTTTAATTTCATCCTCAGATGGATCTGATTCAAGAAATTTATTTTCATAATGTGTATAGTCTGAATTAATTATTTCCAGACGTTGTGTAAATAATTCAAATTTGACCTCAAGATCATCAAAATCTATGTTTGTATCTTGAGTTAATCCTATACAGACTGAAATTAGATTTTCTAATTGTGTAATCTTAGTCTGTAAAGACTGAAACTGAGTTTTCAAACAAGCCATTTTAATGGTATATTGAAAATTCTAGCACCACACTTAGAGTGTTTAAAAAACACTGTACTGCTATAAACAGCTGAGTTTTTGTTATGCTTAAGTCAGCAATAATCGAGTCAGACACTACTGACCCACTAAGCTTAACCTCAGGGTCAATGACCATGAAGGGTACACCGTACATGTGGCTGGTGTTTATGGCTTGAGTTTGCTGTGTCAGCCTGACCACGATGATTAATCGTAAATAACGATGTTATACACTTCATTCACTATACACTATAAATGTCACTGTATAACTGTAAATCACACGTGAATATTACTTACACATATATAAATGTCACTGTTAATATATATTTGAAAGCTTACACTTTATATATAAGTTCCTTTAATATAACAGGTATATCTATAAGAAACAAACTTTAACACAATCTTGTCTCTTAATTTCTGTCTATAAACATTATAAACACTATGTGTATATACACTCAGACAAACTGAACATCACTTGGGTTGTTGTTGTCTTAGTCAGCATTTTCGAGATTGGAGCAGTGGATGTGGGTGCCATCCCCCCGTTTTCTTGTTGGGTGAGTCACCCAGCTCCCGTTTTCTTTGGGTGAACGCTGGGTGAGCGCCCGTTTTCTTTTGGCTGCCCATTCTCTGTGATTGAGTCTGGAGGGACTCATTTATACTGATTTATATTGTAAAACACTAGTTTTACAGCTTTTTTCGAAGGACCTTGGCTCGTAGGTTATTTGTACACTGTAGTACAACATATTTGGACCACAGTGTGGCCTTTATCCGGTTCGAGCACGACCAAAATATTGAGAAATGGCATTACCAGCTAAGTTTAAAAATTTAAATAGGAACACTTAACTTAAAAGACAGCTCATCGTCTACACAGCCGCCCCTGCAGACGAGGTCTTGAGAAGCTGTCGAAGTCATCTCTCAACGGGCTGTAAAGAGTTATAATTTGTAAGATTATAAATTACCCCTAGGGGGTGTTATGTCAGCATATTTCATTCACTGATGGCTGACAAATTACATACTTGTTTGGACTCAAAAGTCCGCACCTTACTGCCGACTATAGGTTGATTACAAACTCCTTGCGACTCAAGAACTGCGCAGTCCCCCGTACTACAAGAAATTCGTAACCTACCTTGCTCTTGTAGCGTGAGCTATGGTGTTCTTCACACCTTCGACAGATATCGGTGACTTGATAGAAGCTGAAGTGTCCTTGGATGTCCACGTCTTCCATAGTCTAGGAATACGCACACTGGTACACTATGTTCCACAAGATTTGTCTTTATTGTTCACAATCTTATCACTGAAGAAGCTGATCACACTTCTCCTAAGTGTTTATTGTGTTTTGTGAGACACTTTGTTCACACTAACGCACAGATCAGTGCTCTTTGTTGGTTATCCTGGCATCAGTGTCACTCTCAGTAGAGTCAAAAGTAATCTGAAGACACCACAATGCCCCACACCGTCACTGCCCCCGTCAGCCCCTCAGGGCTGAAAGGGGCTGAAGGGGCTGAAGGGGGCTGATACCCCTTTTCATGAAGCAAAGCACTCTTGCTGGAGAAAATTACACAGAATTATCATACATAGCAGCATATGTGTAGAGAACCTAGGATAACCCAAAAAAGTCAGACAGAGTGACTTATTTCCATTGGGGTCCTTTTACCTTATTATTATAATATAAAGGTTATAATATTTTCTTATTATTCTATAATGAAGATAACATCTTATTATCATACTAAAAAGACTATCTACTACACGAGGGTCATTAAGACTATCTACAATACGAGGGTCATTACTAGGAATAAGGTAAAATTTACACGTATGTTAGCTAAAAAATAGAAAATCATTCCCCTCCCTTTCTGTAGCTACATTCATCAGACACCTTTTGGCACTCTTCTTGAACTGGTTCATGCTATGACTGGCTTTGACATGTGCGGGTAGTCTGTTCCATTCCTTTATTGCTGTACAATAAAAGGTGTTTGAAGCCTGGCCACTGACTGTGGGTACTACAAAGTTGTGCTCTCTCCCCCTAGTACTATGATTGCTTTGGTTCCCAACCTTGACAAAATTGACAGCAAGATATTCTGGACACTGTTTGTGAGCAATTTTATAAACATGATTTAGCTTCAGTTGTTTTACTCTGTCTTCAACATTCAGCATATCCAACTGCTGTAATTCATCCTGGCCTACATGTTCTCTTGGTCCCAGCCCCAGGATGAATCTTACGATTTTGTTCTGGGTGATTTGCAGTCTATCTTTCAGTTTTTTTGTCAAGGCAGAGTACCATAAAGAGCAAGCGTAATCCATATGGCATTGTATAAGGGCTAGACATAGGGTCCTGCGAGCCTCAGTAGGTAGACACTGTGCTTGTCTATACAGGAACTTCAGTCTGGCATTCGCTTTCTTTACTACACTGTTCCCTATCAATTCTCCTGACATGCATGGGTCAAAGGGGATTCCCAGATATTTTACTGATGAAACCAAAGTGATGGGCTCCCCATTACACTGGACATTAAAATTATTTACCCTTCTCAGTTTATGTTTCGTGCCAAAGAGAATGGCTTCAGTTTTCCCGAGGTGTAATGATAGTTTGTTGTCTACTAACCATTTGCTGCAGGACTCCAGTTCCAGTGTTAAAACATTAGCAATATCTTGTGGGTCTTTACCTGACACTAACAGAGCACTGTCATCTGCATACAGTAGGAGTTTGCACTTGACACTGATAGGCATGTCATTGACATAACATAAGAATAATAAGGGACCCAGAATACTACCTTGGGGAACTCCACATGTTATCGGCAGGGGTTCTGATTCCGTTTTGTTGATTTTGACAATTTGTCTCCTGTTGCTAAGGTAGGACTTAAACCAGTCTACAGAACCTATACCGATAGCTTGAAGTTTCTTACATAATATATTGTGGTTGACAGTATCGAAGGCCTTTTGCAGGTCTAAGGTTACCATACCTATGAGGTTCCCCTTTGACATTTCAGTTCTCAGGTAATCCATCAGATTAATTAGGGAGGTGTCGGTTGAGTAAGATCTTCTAAAGCCCGATTGATAGCTATGGAGAATGTTGTTGTCATTAAGGTACTTAACTACTTGAGAGTACACCGCCCTCTCTAGAATTTTAGATATTATACTGAGTATACTAACAGGCCTATAGTTGCTTACATCAGACCTACTATTTTTCTTGAAGATAGGAGTAACTCTGGCCTCCTTGAACCCCTCCGGTACGGTATTAGTGGTGATTGATAGATTTATTATGTGAGCAATAGGGATTGACAGTTCAGAAGCACCATCTTTTAGGAACTTAGACGGGATGTTATCAGGGCCTGTGCTCTTAGTTGGGTTTAACCTGCTTAGTTCTTTTTGAATAAAGTCATGAGATACACTTACTAGTTGACAACTGTTTGGGGTTACCCCTTTATTGGTATAGTATGTTTGAAACTTATCAGAGTCTGTGTTAAAGGTATTTGATGCAGCTGGTAGTTTACTTACTAGTGTTGATGCAACAGATGTGTAGTAGGAATTAAAGCAATTTGCCACCTTAGATGTTTCGTGGCATACCTCATTATCGATAGTGAGTACTATGTTAGACCTATCTACTGGCTTATGGCTATACCCCAACTGTTTTAGTTGTTGCCAGAGCTTTCTGGGGTTATGCTTATACTCTTCAATTTTTGAGCAATAGTGCTTTGCCTTTGCTCCTTTTATAAGTCTCTGTACTCTGTTCCTCACCCTTTGGAATTCATTTAGTGCTGCAATATCCTGTCTGTTTGCTTTAAATCTTTTTAGCAGCTGGTCTCTGAATTTCATATTATCTAATATCTCAGTAGTCATCCAGGGTTCAGTTCTTCGTTTAATCCTAACCTCTTTAACTGGTGCAATATTATCAAGGATGGTAGTGAACATTGTTTTGAATTTTTCCCAGGCATCGTTTACGTCCGTGCAACTTGTTATCTCTGTCCAGTCACAATTGTGTAGCCTATTTACCAGTGTTTCTTTACTGTAGTTTCTAGTTGACCTCATTTTTATTGTCCTGTGTAGGCCTATCCTATCCCTAGTGATTTTCCTGGTGCAGTAAATGATGAAATGATCACTAAGACCTGTGGTAATGACGCCTGACTGACTAATGTTCTCAGCGCGGTTACAAAGTATGTGGTCAATTAGGGTGGCTGAGAACTGTGTGATCCGGGTTGGTGTATTAATTAGTTGAGTGTAACTATTTAAACCTAGAATTTGCTTATACCTTTTGCATAGCCCGTTATTTTGCTGCTGAAAACAGATATTGAAGTCGCCCAGTATTATTGTCTCGCAATTGTTTTCAAGTCCGGACAAGACTCTGGAAAAGTCTTCTAAGAACTGGTCCTGGGTAGGAGGGCGGTAACTAGTTCCTACTAAGATGGGTTTGGTCTTGGGAAGCAGCACTTCAAACCATAGAATCTCCAGTTTATTGTTATTTAAATCAGGTCTTGGGTTGTAAGCTAAGTCATTTCTAATGTAGGCACATACTCCACCACCCTTTCTGTTCCTATCTAAGCGTTTTATATTGTAACCTTCTATTTTGACCTCGTCGTCAGTCACCGTATCATCCAACCAGGATTCAGAGATGGTTATAACTGCCGCCCTAATTTTGTTAGCTAGAATCCTAATCTCTGCCAATTTAGGAAGAAGTGATCTTGCGTTGACATGAATAAAGTGAAGGCCTGTTTTCATAAAACAATTATAATCATCAATATATGGCAATGGGTCATTTGTATTAAAATTAGGTAAATCAATGTCATCACTGCTAAAGGGTAACTGTGCCAAAGTGCATTTGTTACACACAAAATGAATTCTGGCACCGTTGCTATAATTGTACATACATCCATCATGCACCCACCCCTTACACATTTTACATAAGGTGCCTTTTCTGTTTTTCATGCGTACTTTAGTACAGTGTATGCACCTGTTTGGTAGTGTTTGAGATAATAATGGCTGTATTGTCTCACACTGACCTATGTATGCATTACATATGGAGTTAAGGTTATCATTCCTAGCTACTAGACTGTCATTATCACCGTCATTTATCTGTCTGTTTTGCCTCTGCACAATAGTTTGAGGTCCTGGATTAATTTGGATATCACCACTTAAGAGCGCTACAATAAGAGCTGTGTGCCACTGTTTTTGTTTGGGTATGCGGTGTTGCCATACCTTGCGGCGATAGTGACATTTACTTTTCTGGTAGGATGGCAACTGTTGGGCTTTTACTGTCCAGGGCGCTGTTACTCCATTCACCTTTTCCAGCCCCCATGACTGATTTCTTTCTTCATGGAATTGAAAAAGACAGATAAATATAATTATGGCAGCCTGTACCCCCTAATGCCTGCCATTTTCACTCTTCTCTCTTTTACTCATATACAATAATATTTATTTCACCTAGTACACCTTAGTATCTGCTTTAGCAATCACCACTGAATTACTAGTAAATTTTCTTCTTCAAAACCCTCTTCACTGCTCACTTTTCCATTAACTTCACACACCCCTTTAGTTAACCCCTTATTGCACACTCCCCTTCCCGCCTCACTTCACAGTCCGATTTCACCTATTAACTTCTAACTCCTTTCCATTCTGGTAGATCATCCAAATCCCCCTCAATTCCATTTATCGGGGGTTGTGTCGTGTTGTTGACTGCCTGACCTGGTCTGCTGACTCGGCCATTTTTAAAACATTGAGGGAAGTAAACGCCACTTACAACCTGACTTTCCTTGAGTTTATAGATATATTTGGCGTTTTCTCCTATGATTCTCTCACTGTACACTGGTCATCTGAATATAGGTCAGCTACTAAAACATTAACCTTGGTTGTTTAACTATTCACTTCTTTTCCATGACTGGCACTGAGGGATAACCATCCTATAACCTTGGAGTTTTGTACTGTTGATTTGACGATGTCTCCTGTGTTTCCCTCTCGTTAGCACTAGTACAGGTTACATGATGGTGGTGCAGATATGATGCTACTGTCAACAGATGAACGTCAGTAAAAATGAGAATTTCACTTCGCTAGTTGTACGTCTGGCAGTAGCTGGTGTTTGGATGCCGGTCAGCCATGTTTAAAGGCTCAAATCTTTCCCTCGTTTGGCACTGACGAAAAAAGTCCTACAGACCTGGCATTTCCTTGGAGATTTAGTTGATCAGGATTTCTGCCATGTTGTCTTCCCGTTAAACACTGGTGCAGTTGATATGGAGGTCAGTTATTTCATTTAGTGGAAAACGTCTTGTGTCTGGTTCACGTCTGGCAGCAGGTCTGGTACTTGAATGCCGGTCCCTCTTCTGTCATATTTAGTCCATTTCGTTGTCGTCACCGTCAGTTTTTATGTAACTATAGTTAACTTGCATGTTGTTGCAGCAGTACTTGCAAATTTGGCCATCACTGGAGTTCGGATAGGCCCAGGGGACGGCAAGATATAGGAGCAGCATAGACAACAATGTACACTATTTTTACTATGGTAATAAGAACATAAGAACATAAGAAAGGAGGAACACTGCAGCAGGCCTGTTGGCCCATACTAGGCAGGTCCTTTACAATTCATCCCACTAACAAACATTTGACCTACCCAATTTTCAATGCTACCCAAGAAATAAGCTCTGATGTGCAAGTCCCACTCAAATCCAACCCATCCCACTCATGTATTTATCCAACCTAAATTTGAAACTACCCAAAGTCCTAGCCTCAATAACCCAACTAGGTAGACTGTTCCACTCATCTACTACCCTATTTCCAAACCAATACTTTCCTATGTCCTTTCTAAATCTAAACTTATCTAATTTAAATCCATTACATAGTGTTTATAAAGTAAGAGTAGGATTTTCCTTAATTGTCCTGCTAAGGTAAGAGATGGACTGTTTCTTATTAAAATACACTTTACAACACTGCAAGGAGCGTCGGTCGAAGTGACCACGTCCCATACTCGTACTGCATCTGCTATCAATTACTCACTGTAGCAGTAAACAAGATGCTTGCCCCTTCTGAGAGGGTTGGGCCGCTCTGGGCTGAAAGGGGCTGAAAGGGGCTGAAGGGGGCTGAAGGGGGCTGAAGGGGGCTGAAGGAGGCTGATACCCCTCTCCTGGAGAAAATTTCTCCACATACACATAAATAAATGTGACTGTTAATATGTATTTGAAAGCTTACACTTTATATATAAGTTCCTTTAATATAACAGGTATATCTATAAGAAACAAACTTTAACACAATCTTGTCTCTTAATTTCTGTTTATGAACATTATAAACACTATGTGTATATACACTCAGACAAAGCGAACATCAGTTGGGTTGTTGTTGTCGTAGTCAGCGATTTTCGAGATTGGAGCACTGGATGCAGGGTGCCATCCCCCGTTTTCTTGTTGGGTGAGTCACCCAGCTCCTGTTTTCTTTTCGTGAATGCTGGGTGAGCGCCCGTTTTCTTTTGGCTGCCCATTCTCTGTGATTGAGTCTGGAGGGACTCATACATACTGATTTATATTGTAAAACACTAGTTTTACAGCTTTTTTCGAAGGACCTTGGCTCGTAGGTTATTTGTACACTGTAGTACAACGTATTTGGACCACAGTGTAGCCTTTATCCAGTTCAAGCACGACCAAAATGTTGAAAAATGGGATCACCAATTAAGCTTAAATAAATATAGGGAAAACTTAACTTAGACAGCTCATCACCTGCACAGCCACCCCTGCAGACGAGGTCTTGAGAAGCTGTCGAAGTCATTCCTCAACGGGCTGTAATAGATCATATTATGTAAACAATAAATTACCCCTAGAGGGTGTTATGTCAGCATATTTCATTCACTGATGGCTGACAAACTTACTTGTGTGGACTCGAAAGTCCGCACGTAACTGCCGACTATAGGTTGATTACAAACTCCTTGCGACTCAAGAACCCCTGTACTACAAGAAATTCGTAACCTACCTTGCTCTTGTTGCATGAGCTATGGTGTTCTTCACACCTTCGACAGGTATCAGTGACTTGATAGAAGCTGAAGTGTCCTTGGATGTCCACGTCTTCCATAGTCCAGGAATTCGCACACTGGCACACTATGTTCCACAAGATTTGTCTTTATTGTTCACAATCTTATCACTAAAGAAGCTGATCACACTTCTCTTAAGTGTTTATTGTGTTTTATGAGATACTTTGTTCACACTAACGCACAGATCAGTATTCTTTGTTGGTTATCCTGGCGTCAGTGTCACTCTCAGTAGAGTCAAAAGTAATGTGAAGACGCCACAGCGCCCCACGCTGTTACTGCCCCCAGCACAAAGGAAAAGCTGACCTAGTTCTTTTTGCTTCCTTGCCACTTCCTCGATGAAGCAAAGCAGAATGTTTGATTCTTGCTGTCTTAAGCATAAACAACAATATACACTATCTTTACCATGATAATAAAGTGGGAGCCAGATTTTCCTTAATTGTCGTGCTAAGGTAAGAGATGGACTGTCTCTTATTAAACTACGCTTTGCAACACAGGAGTCTGCAAGGAGCGTCGGTTGAAGCGACCACGTCCCATACTCGTACTGCATCTGCTATCAATTACTCGCTGTAGCAGTAAAGATATTTGCCCCTTCTGTGAGGGCTGGGCCCCTCAGGGCTGAAAGGGGCTGAAGGGGCTGAAGGGGGCTGAAGGGGGCTGATTCCCCCCTCCTGGAGAAAATTTCTCCTTACATGGTAAAAAAAATACATTTGACAGAATTCTTTTTGGCATTCACCAAAATATCTGTCTTTTACCCCCCACAAAATCAAAAATATTTGAGATATTCCAAAAAAACCGTTTTTAATTAGTCAAACACACTTTGTTTTATATTGTCTGTGAAAATCATTTCAATACAATCATTAATAATGGCGTAGTAAAGCGAAATAAGTGAATAAGTTACTTCCGAGAATATAGGCCTAGAACGCCGGCCGGCCCGCTGTCTCAATTTTTTTTTTTTTTTTTGCGAAAATCGCGTTTGTTTCGGTGTATTTCTTAGTAAACTGATGCTCTTGAGCAGTTATCCTCTTCAAAACACCGTTTTCTATCAGTCACAGACCAAACAATACTACATGGAGACGATGAGTAACTCATTTATATCAAAATATTGCTTGTGGACTTCCGCTACATTATGGCCTATTTTATTCAGTCTAGAGTATATAACATACATGTTTGTTTGTTATTTATAGTGTTTATTATATCATATTAGATCAATTCTGATAGATAAATAAGCCGTATAGTTAATATATAAGCTGATATAAGCGTAATAATTAAGTGATTTCACCTGCTTTCTCTGGAGGGGGAGCACTGCCGAGTGTTCCCAGGTGCTTCCTGATAGGCTAGAATTCTATTGATAAGCTCCACCTACTCTTATATGGTGTCAAATAATCAATTATTATATTAGAAAGAATAATGCAAAGAAAAAGCGATAGAAAACAATGAAAAAATTCCAAAAAATATATGGGTTGAGAACAGACGCGCTACCTACATCGCCGTCACCATACCTGATAATTTCTTGTAGAAACGTCGTAGAACATTCATTCTGGTACCATTGTTTTGCCAAAGAGTTAAGATATTTTTCTGTATATATCATCGACACCATGCCTAACTCTTCTAGGGTAGGGTAGGTGCCTGAGCCCGAGCCTTTAGCTCATAAGACTGTCATTCCCATTTGCTCCCTTGGGGCGGGGATGGCAGACCAGAGAGGCCTAGCTTGTGGCTAGGCCTGGGGACAGTTGGTCCCAAAGATGAGGGGGTACTTGTACCACCTCCCATGGGAGACTTAGGTCTCAGACACTTCCTAAAGAGGGAGCCAAGGCCGGGCCACCACTTGGAAAAGGCCCGGGCCGGGAGAATACCGGTGAATCTTTAATAATAATAATAATCTGTATATATAACTCAATTTCCATAATTTTTCGATTTTTTTGAGAGCGCGCCGAAAATTGTGTGAGAGAATTTTCATCTGTACTGCCTCTTGGAGTTATGCCCGCTATAACATTATTAGCCACGTTCTTTTAATTTAAATATCTTTAAATCACCAAGCAGCAAGATATATGTGGCTGGAATTGGAATATTTTTTTTCAGACAGTGATGAATTTATAATAGCTGTTCTTCGAGTTGTTGGGATGTTGCATTTGGCGGCTTATGAACAAGAACAATGACTAGGTTTTTTTGCTCATCTTCTTTAATGTCAAAACTTCAACCACATCATTTGTGGTGTTTAGTGAATGAGCAAATGAACGACTCCGTGACATCCAGGACAACACTTTATTGTTGGTTATACTTTTGTCGAATGTAAATAAGCTTTACTTTGGTATCTATATTTCGTTGTCAAATTGATCATGACTGTCATGAGCCCACTAGTGAAATGTATTTTGTTGTTGATAGTCTTTAACCCTTTATATTTGCAAATACAAATAATGTATTGCTTGTTTGTTTTGGGCTTTTTTGATTGGCATTAACATCTTTTGTGCATAACCACCGAGGTGATAGAGTATTTTTGTTATTTTTTGCCAAGATTTTTTTCTGCTTTCAGGCACTAGAAAAAATCTTCCATGAATGGTTGTGCCTACAAGGGGTTGTTTCCCAAGGCTTATGGGATCTGTACCTCCTGATCCCTTCTAAATAATATGTGGTGTAGTTTGTGTTGTCTTTCATGGCATTTTTTTTTTTTTGATAGTCAAAGCTGCATTTCGCATTTGTTATACCCCATATACCCCAAGCACAGAATCTGCACAATTTCGTTTTCTGTTGGCTAGAATTTGTGAGGGTTGGGTTCCCTACTTGTGCAGTTTTTTTTGGATACGAATCCACATTATCTTCAGCATCTGTACCAGCATCATCACTACCAGCTAGTTTTATAAATGTACCAACACAGCATCCGAACTTTTGACACCGGCAGATGAAGTGCTGTTTTGTATTTCTAGATCTTCTGTTTTTAGATCTGTATCTGCTTCTTCAGGAATACCAGGATTATTTTCAGTTGGCGCACTGTCTTGCACTTCTAGATCTTTACAGGCACAGTCTTCGAAGGCAGCACCATGGATGACAGCACCAGCTGAAACACTGTTTTGCATAGCTGAGTTTGCCCAGCCGGCGGTGAACTGTATTTGGGTTTCATTTGTGTGTTACTATGCAGTTGTATCCCTTGTTCACCCTCATAATGCTTCCTTTCTCTTTGATACATTGTATAAGAATGTTTCTGATCCCATTGTGTTCCTATGCCACATTACTCCTTTTGGAGCCTCTTATTTCTTCATATTCCCAACCTTCAGGTAAAACTGGAATTTTCTCCAAAAGTGTGAATTTTTTTTTTAATATTTCTGTCGTTTGCTATGTACATGTAGAACGCTCCTACCATCTTCTGTCTGCCCTGCAGACAGTAGCAGGAGCGTTGAGGAAGAAATATTGGTGCGTGTAACATGACACCACCTGTGGCATAGGTATCAGAACTCCACACATTTTGCTTAAAGCATTGTTACAATAAAGACAGTTTTAATCATGGCTGATATTCCGGTGAGAAGCATAATGTAACTTATAATTACACTTAACTGACAGTAATGAAATACCGTGGACCTATATATAACTGGTAATCATCTATTTACATGTGCACTGTGCTTGCCCTGCACACTGACAAACAGATCTATACAAAAGGCACATGCACTGCTACTGCTTCCCATCACAACTTTAATTTTGGTAAACTTTAAGTATTTCCCAGGCAGGCTAACTGGTATAAAAATCTACTAAAATGAAAGTGACTTGCATCGTATACTGGAGACCACTGTAACCTTTGTCTGTTTACTTTCTCAGGTGGATGAGGCTGAGCCTATCATTACACTTTACTTACTCCACTACACAATACACTGTATATACATATGGTTATCAAAAAGAGACTCTCCTTTCACTGAACTATACACTGAACTATACATTTATACACAGCACACAAATGCTGTTAGCTACACATTATAATGTGTTTTTGGAGACAGGTGAATATGTTGTAGAAGCAGCGTGGAGGTTACGTATACACACGCTGACTAGATAATAAGAACATAAGAATGGAGGAACACTGCAGAAGGAATACTGGCCCATGCAAGGCAGGTCCTTGTCAAAACGACCTCTACCTAAAGCTAAACAGGAAATAACTCCCGTACCCAATGACACCAATCAAACCCAGCCCCTCCCACTCATATATTTGTCCAATCTCTTCTTAAAGCTACCCAAGGTCCTAGCCTCTATCATGAACATTGAAATGGCATGAAATACCGACAGATTGTTAGGTAAGACACATATGCAACAGTTAGGTATCTTTATTTCGAAACGTTTCGCCTACACAGTAGGCTTCTTCAGTCGAGTACAGAAAGGTTGATAGAAGCAGAAGATACTTGAAGACGATGTAATCAGTCCATCACCCTTAAAGTTTTGAGGTGGTCAGTCCCTCAGTCTGGAGAAGAGCATTGTTCCGTTGTCTGAAACAATATGAAGTTGAAGTGACAGAATGGGGCCTTTATATAGTGCCAGGAGGTGAGACGTAGGTTGCTTTGGGAGGGCAGGTCCTTCTCAAACCCAGCCGTTCTCACTAGTAGAGGTTGTCGAAGTGGTCTGTACTGCAACGCAAGGGTATCTTGGTACAGACCTAACTTCGGTACATACCATTTTAATGTTCATTCTGTCAGACACTGCAACACAAGGGTATCTTGACAGACCACGACAACCTCTACTAGTGAGAACGGCTGGGTTTGAGAAGGACCTGCCCTCCCAAAGCAACCTACGTCTCACCTCCTGGCACTATATAAAGGCCCCATTCTGTCACTTCAACTTCATATTGTTTCAGACAACGGAACAATGCTCTTCTCCAGACTGAGGGACTGACCACCTCAAAACTTTAAGGGTGATGGACTGATTACATCGTCTTCAAGTATCTTCTGCTTCTATCAACCTTTCTGTACTCGACTGAAGAAGCCTACTGTGTAGGCGAAACGTTTCGAAATAAAGATACCTAACTGTTGCATATGTGTCTTACCTAAGAACTTTACCTCCTATACCATAACTGCCACTTTTCTTAAGAGTCTCTTGTGAGGTACTCTATCGAAGGCTTTACTAAAATCCAAATAAACAATATCATATTCTTCATCATTGTCAACTGACTCAAATGTTCTATTGAAGAACGTCAGTAAATTTGTCAGGCAGGAACGACCTCTCGTGAATCCATGCTGAGATTTATTTATCAAGTTACGCTCTTCAAGGTGACTTCTGATAATGTCAGCTATAATTGATTCTAATAACTGGCTTATTGGACGGTAATTTGAAGGATTGGACTTATCCCCTGATTTGAATATAGGAACCACATTAGCCATCTTCCACATTATTATTATTATAATCACGGGGGAGCGCTAAGCCATCTTCCACAACTCTGGCACAACACCGGTAAGGATGGATGCATTAAACACACTCGTTAATGGCTGACTAAGCTCCATCTTGCATTCCTTAAGTACCCTGGAAAACAACTCATTGGGTCCCGGGGACTTATTTTGCTTCAGTTTGTCTATCTGTTTAATAACCATGTCCCTCGTGACAGTAATATTAGTTAATTTAAATTCGTCAGAAACTAAATAATTGTTAATTACTGGAATCTAATTTACATCTTCCTGTGTAAAAACTGACAAAAAATAGTCATTAAATAAGGAACACATTTCCAGTTCGTTATTCGTCAGCTGTCCATTCCCAATTTTCAGAGGGGCTACATTCACAATATGGGTACACCAGGCAACGTCTGTTGATGGTAGTCAGGAGCTAGTTTCATGTTGGGCTAGGCAAGCAGTGGGGCAGAGGACAGGAAGAGAGTGTAGACCTCGGGTCTGCCCTCTGCCGGGCACTTCCAGAACTAGGCCGTACGCCATTAATTCCCCCTAGCGAGAGGTATGTGAAACAGGTAGGTAGTCATATTGTCTACATACAAAAGCCTATGAGCTTCCCCTCACCCACTTGACATTTAATTCTATAGATTATGCGCTTTTTCAGTAATGAGCAAATATTTTTTTACTTACTGGACTACTCCGTTCACTACAGCTACATGATTAGTCCAGGTTCTCTTAAACCACACAGATTCTCTTAAACCACAAAGATTCTCTTAAACCACCCAAAAAACTAAAATCAATTGTGACAATAGCATTTAATATATGGGAACACTGTCCAATAGTTTAAAATGTCCCTAACTCGGTAGAACTCACTGTACACTATTTCCCTTATTTTGTCCTAGAGAATACAAGTATTCGTTAGATTAGTTGAGAGAAGTGAAGAGTTTGACTTTACATATTCACTGGCACATTTCCCTGTTTCTATAATCTAAAGAAGTCCAGCAATAATCCACTAAAACTATAGAGCAATTACCACACACCCTTAATATACGTCAAGAACATTGAAGAACCACCCATTGGGAAAGGCTGCCTTATGGCACGATATTCAAATAAACTCTCACATATATTCATCTTTGTACTACAGATACTTGTTAAACCAACCTTTTCTGCTGATTAATTACAGATAATTCAGGGATTTTAAGTGAGTACGACTGTAGGGAGCAAAAAAACAACTTGTATCTTTGGCTGAATCTGGTTTTCTTATGTTTGACTTTTCAGTTAACATAGACAAGTATAACTGTATCACTATAATAATAATGTGGACAAATATTTCAGGCTTACTGATATTAGACAAGTTTAAGCATTTTCATATCAAGGCTGTTTTTCTCTCGTGTTACCCTATCTGGCTGGTGTGTTTAAAAATAAAACAAGATTGAGAGAAGCCGGTGTTTATTTCGAAACATTAATTTCATTACTAATAGTATCCCACAATGAAATAAATTTTTGTAATGTTTCTAGGTAAACACAGGTATTTAAAATCACTATAGTAAAATGTAATCATTGTAGCCTCTGAACTTAGCGATATTTCGAGGATTGGTAAATAACTGGTGTTTATGATAGAATTGATGTTATGGTGGTAAAATTTTGAGTTTAAGTAGTGTGGGTATATAGATAGCAGAAGAACGTAATATAGACATACATAGTATTTATTAATGAGCATTTACATTGGTTATGCCATAACAGTTATACAATGTTGTTTTTCCTGTTTCCCACAATGTTCAAACCTCATATTTACAGCAAAGAACACTGAATTTATTTCTGTTTTTATCTTATCTAGGTCTAACGGAAGATCTTCGATAGTAATAGAAAATTTCTAATTCACTTCATTTTTATAAATACAGTATCTTGCTTATGCCTCCATCCCAGCATTGTGTTGGTACCTGACTACCGCTCTCTGTAGTTGCTAACAACCCTACGTCCATGTTAGTATTTTATTTCATCAAGGTTTCTGCCCAATAATGACCCTAAGAGTAGAAGCCTTGATCATATGAACGAGGCCTTCAGACTGGCTTACAAGTAAGATCTTATTTTTTCAACGTAAGTATAACAAACCTAACACAGTAATGTAATGTCAAAGGGTAATTCAACCTGCACAGCATCTCAGAATATATGCAGGACAAGCCACGGGGGGGGGGTGAAAACCTTTAGCTCAAGTACTTTCACACTTCTCAGTGCGTCATCAGGAGCTGTGCAATGTTGCAAGGGAGCAACCAAAGCAGGGAGAGAGGTCTCAGAGTAGCGTAGGTGTCACCGTCCACGGTTACCCTTAGACTGGGTTAGTGGTCGGTGCCAACCCCACCCTACCATCATCCCCCTACTACCCATATGGGGTAGGAGGGTTTCTGAGATGTCAAGTATGAAATTATAAGATATAAAAAGCCAGCCCTAAGCTTTTTCTAATCGTTTATAACAGGTCATGTGGTTTGAGAAAATAAGTTTCTCGTTAGATACTGTAGACATGGATAGCTATTATTCTGTGTGACCTTTTCAAATAATGAAAGAAAGGAATACAATGTGCTCTTTGTCCGTTTAAATGTCCTGCTCTGAGGTACTCGAATGTTCTACCCATGTACTCAGAAGTATCTCTTCCTAAATATTGTCTACTATTTTCTCAGTGGCTGTTAATATGCCATACATGGGGACTTCTATGCCTATCCGATAATATTTCTATGATCTAAATTCTACTAATACCCTTTAACCTCTCCTTACGTTATCTCGTTATCTTGTGTGCTTGTCACTGTATGGTACATTAACAGCTACAGGTGTTATATAACCATTAGAACTGACGTGGTTTGAAGTTTTGGTGCGTAGACCCTGGACGGGCGTCACCAATCCATCAACCCACCTGGCATAATGAACAATCCTGTGATTTTGTATAGCATTGTTGTTTAAGATTGTGTACAATGGACTCTACTAAATAATTATCGAGCTTGTATAACCCATAATTTGAGTTGTATACTGTATTCCTTTCATGTTTCAAGAGGGAAGATTCAATTATGTTTCTTTCCATGACAGAACTGTTTGGTACTATAATCTGGGCAGCATCCCACCCCGGTGGGTGATTACATGCACTAACGTGGTTAAAGATAGCGTTCGACTCCTGCCCTGTCCTGACTGAGTATTTATGCTGGGCAATTCTGGTTTCCAGAAATTTACCTGTTTGACCGATACATGAGAGAGGACACTGAGTACATGGGACCTTGTAAACCCCACCAACTTTGTTGGAGGGTGTGTTTTTAATCAGCCTTTGTTTCACTGTCCCTGTGTTTTTGAAAGCAAGGTTTATATTGATCTTTTTTAATGCCTCACGCAGGCAAGCCAGATTCTCATTGTATGGTAAAACTAGTACATTTTTCCTGGCCATCACTTCTTTAGGTTCAGTCCTGTAGAAAGTCTTTTTTGCTGACATTAGTGCCTTCTCGACAAAATCCTTAGGATATCTTAGTTTTGTGGCTATGTTGAATATCTTGCTGATTTCGTCCTCTAGGTACTCTGGACTGCAGATGCGTAAGGCTCTCAAGAACATTGTGAGGAACACACTCCTTTTTACCCTGGTTTCGTGGTTGGAATAGTAGTGAATGTATGACGACACATTGACGGACTTCCTATAAACTGTGAATTTGAATTTTCTATCGACACGATGGATTAAGACATCTAGAAACGGCAAAGTGTTATTTATTTCATGTTCTGTGGTGAACTTAATGGAAGGTACTAAGCCATTGAGTCTGGGAAGAAACTCATCAATGTTGTGATCATTAGGCCACAGGCAGAGAACATCATCTACGTATCTGAACCAACTAGCTTTATCTGGGAGAATGTCTTTAAGAAGTCTGGTCTCATAAAATTCCATATATAGGTTGCTGAGTAAGGGGCTAAGGGGATTTCCCATTGCCATGCCTTGTTTTTGAGCATAGAATTTCCCTTCAAACACGAATTTGCAATCAGTAACACAAAGTTTTATCAATTCAGTTATTGTTTTCGTGGGGAAGGGCATGGGGAAGTTTTCTAGTTCCTCTTCGAGGTACGAAAGCAAGTCAGGGACAGGGACTTTGGTGAACAGAGCTGTGACATCAAAGCTCACTAAAGAAAAGTCATGAGGGACATTTAATTTTATCAGATAGGCAAAGAAGAATCTTATATATATATATATATATATATATATATATATATATATATATATATATATATATATATATATATATATATATATATATATATATATAATATGTCGTGCCGAATAGGCAGAGCTTGCGAACTTGGCTTAAATAGCAACGCTCATCTTGCCATATAGGACAAGCAAAAATTTGTGTATGCAATAATTTCTCCAAAAAAATTCTGAACCTAACGAAAAAAATTATATTTCACTGTGTTTGTTTAATATTAAATTATTGTAAACAAATCTAAAATATATTTAGTTGGGTTAGGCTAAAATAATTTATTCATGTTATAATAAGTTAAATAAGTTTCTAAGTTCCTTTTGGTGCAAAATTATAAATTTTTACATCAACATTAATGAAAAAAATATATCTTTAAACGTATAAGAGAAATTTTTAGAAAGGACTTAATTTTAAATGACATCTTACTAACTGACCAGTTTTACATATTC
>NC_091299.1:50683804-50820624 GCF_038502225.1 Cherax quadricarinatus | reverse complement strand
GTGTGTGATAGTTATTACATACCATGCTATGTGTGTGGTAGTTACGACATACCATGATGTGTGTCTGTTAGTTACTACACTCCATGCTGTGTGTATGCGATAGTTACTACATACCATGGTGTGTGTGTGGTAGTTACTACATACCATGCTTTGTGTGTGGTAGTTACTATGTACCATGCTGTGTGTGTGGTAGTTAGTACATACTATTCTGTTTGTGTGTGGTAGGTACTACATACAATGCTGTGCATGTGGTAGTTACTACAGACCATGCTGTATATGGGTGGTAGTTACTACATACCATGTTGTGTGTGTGTGGTAGTTACTACATACTATGCTGTGTGTGTGCGATAGTTACTACATGCCATGTTGTGTGTGTGGAAGTTACTGCATATGATGCTGTGTGTGTGAGGTAGTTATTACATTCCATGCTGTGTGTGTGATATTTACTACATACCATGCTCTGTGTGTGCGATAGTTACTACATACAATGCTGTGTGTGTGTGGTAGTTACTACATAACATGCTGTGCGTCTGTTAGTTACTACATACCATGCTGTGTGTTTGTGATAGTTACTACATACCATGCTGTGTGTGTGTGGTAGTTACTGCATACAATGCTGTGTGTGTGTGATAGTTACTACATTCCATGCTGTGTTTTGTGGTAATTACTGCATGCCATGCTGTGTGTGTGTGGTGGATACTACATACCATGCAGTGTATGGGGTAATTACTAAATGCCATGCTGTGTGTGTGTAATAGTTACTATACACCATGCTGTGTGTGTGGTAGTTACTACCACATGCTGTGTGTGTGGTAGTTACTACATATTATGCTGTGTGTGTGCGATAGTTACTACGTACCATGTTGTGTGTGTGGTAGTTACTGCATACCATGTTGTGTGTGTGTGGTACTTACTACATACCATGCTGTGTGTTTGCGATTGTTACTACATACCATGCTGTGTGTGTTGTAGTTACTACATACCATTCTGTGGGTGTTGTAGTTACTACATACCATGCTGTGTGTGTGTGCAATAGTTACTATATACCATGCTATGTGAGTGGTAGTTACTACACACCATGCTGTGTGTGTGTGGTAGTTATTACATACCATGCTGTGTGTGTGTAGTTGTTACTACATACAATGCTGTATGTGTGTGGTAGTTGCTACATACAAAGCTGTGTGTGTGTGTGTGGTAGTTACTACATACCATGCTGTGTGTGTGTGGTAGTTACTACATACCTTGCTGTGTGTGTGGAAGTTACTACAAACAATGCTGCGTGTGTGGTAGCTACTACATACAATGTTGTGTATATGGTAGTTACTACATACCATGCACTGTGTGTGCGATAGTTACTACATACCATGCTGTGTGTATGGTAGTTACTACACAGCATGCATGTGTGTGTGCGATAGTTACTAGATACCATGCTGTGTGTGTGGTAGATACTACATACCATGCTGTGTGTGCGATAGTTACTACATACCATGCTGTGTGAGTGGTAGTTACTACACACCATGCTGTGATTGAGTGGTAGTTACTACATACCATGCTGTGTGAGTGTGCGAGAATTACTCCATACCATAATGTGTGTGTGGTAGTTAAAACATACCATGCTTTGTGTGTGTTGTAGTTACTTCATACCATGCTGTATGTCTAGTAGTTGCTACATACCATGCTGTGAGTGCGATAGTTACTACATCCCAAGCTGTGTGTGTGGTATTTACTACATACCATGCTGTGTGTGTGGTAGTTACTACATACCATGCTCTGTGCGTGCGATAGTTATTACATACCATGCTGTGAGTGTGGTAGTTATGACATACAATGCTGTGTGCGATAGTAACTACATACCATGCTGTGTGTGTTGTAGTTACTACAAACGATGCTTTGTGTGTGGTAGTTACTACGTGCCATGCTGTGTGTGTGGTAGTTACTACATACCATTCTGTTTGTGTGTGGTACGTACTACATACAACGCTGTGCATGAGTTAGTTTCTACAGACCATGCTGTTTGTGGGTGGTAGTTACTACATACCATGGTTTGTGTGTGTGGTATTTACTACATACTATGCTGTGTGTGTTCGACAGTTACTACATGCCATGTTATGTGTGTGGTAGTTACTACATACGATGCTGTGTGTGTGTGTGGTAGTTATTACATTCCATGCTGTGTGTGTGATATTTACTACATACCATGCTCTGTGTGTGCGATAGTTTCTACATACAATGCTGTGTGTGTGTGGTAGTTACTACATACCACGCTGTGCGTCTGTTAGTTACTACATACCATGCTGTGTGTTTGTGATAGTTACTACATACCATGCTGTGTGTGTGTGGTAGTTACTGCATACCATGTTGTGTGTGTGCGATAGTTACTACATACCATTCTATATTTGTGGTAGTTACTGCATACCATGCTGTGTGTGTGTGGCGGGTACTACATACCATGCAGTGTATGGGGTATTTACTACATGCCATGCTGTGTGTGTGCAATAGTTACTATACAACATGCTGTGTGTGTGGTAGTTACTACATACCATGCTGTGTGTGAGGTAGTTACTACATACCATGCTGTGTGTGTGTGTGGTAGTTACTACATACCACGTTGTGTGTGTGGCAGTTACTACATACTATGCTGTGTGCGTGTGGTAGTTACTACATACCATGCTGTGTGTGTGGTAGTTGCTTCATACCATGCTGTGTTTGTGGTAGTTACTGCGTACCATGCTGTGTGTGTGTGGTGGGTACTACATACCATGCAGTGCATGGGGTAGTTACTACATGCCATGCAGTGTGAGTGCGGAATAGTTTCTATATAGCATGCTGTGTGTGTGGTAGTTAGTGCATCCAATGCTGTGTGTGTGTGTGGTAGTTACTACATACCATGCTGTGTGTGTGTAGTAGTTACTACATACAATGCTGTCTGTGGTAGTTACTACATACCATGCTCCGAATGTGGTAGTTACTACACACCATGATGTGTGTGTGCGATAGTTACTACATACCGTTCTCTATGTGTGATAGTTACTACATACCATGCTGTGTGTGACAGCTACTACATGCCATACTGTGTGTGTGGTAGTTACTACATGCCATGCTGTGAGTGTGATAGTTTCTACATTCCAAGCTCTGTGTGTGTGGTAGTTATTACATACTATGCTGTGTGTGTGGTAGTTACTGCATACCATGCTGTATGTGTGTGGTAGTTACTATATACCATGCTGTGTGTCTGTTAGTTGCTGCATACCATGCTGTGTGCGTGCGATAGTTAATACATACCATGCTGTGTGTGTGGTAGTCACTACATACCATGCTCTGTATGTGGTAGTTATTACATATCATGCTCTGTGTGTGGTAGTTGCTACATACCATGCTGAGTGTGTGTGTGGTATGTACTACGTACCATGCTGTGCATGTGGTTGTTACTACATACCGTGCTGTGTGTGTGTGGTACTTACTACATACCATGCTGTGTGTGTATTAATTACTACATACCATGCTGTATCTCTGTTAGGTACCACATACTATGCTGTGTGTGAGCGATAGTTACCACATACCATGCTCTGTGTGTGTGGTAGTTTCTACATGCCATGCTGTTTGTGTGTAGTAGTTACTACAAACCATGCTGTGCGTCTGTTATTTACTGCATACCATGCTGTGTGTGTGCGATAGTTTCTACATACCATGGTGTGTGTGTGTGGTAGTTACTACATACCATGCTGTGTGCGAGAGTTACTACATACCATGCTGTGTGTGTGGTAGTTCCTACATACCATGCTGTGTTTGTGGTAGTTACTACATACAATGCTGTGTGTGTGCAATAGTTGCTACAACCTTGCTATGTGTGTGATAGTTACTACATACCATGCTCTGTGTGTGTGGTAGTTATTACATACCATGCTGTGTGTGTGGTAGTTACTATATACCATGCTGTGTGTGTGGTAGTACTACATACCATGCTGTGAGTGTGTTTGGTAGTTACTACGTACCATCCTGTGTGTGTGTGTTGTAGTTACTACTTACCATGCTCTGTGTGTGGAAGTTACTACATACCATGCTGTGTGTGTAATAGCTATTATTCACCATGGTGTGTATGTGGTAGTTACTACATACCATGCTGTGTGTTTTGTAGTTACTACATTCAATGCTGTGTGTTCGATAGTTACTACATACTATGCTGTGTGTGTGGTATTTGATATATACCTTGCTGTGTGTGTGCGATAGTTACTACATAGAATGCTGTGTTTATGGTAGTTACTACATACTATGCTGTGTGTGTGCGATAGTTATTACATACCATGCTGGGTGTGGTAGTTACTGCTTACCATGCTGTGTGTGTGCGATAGTTACTACATAGAATGCTGTGTGTATGGTAGTTATTGCATACCATGCTATGTGTGTGCGATAGTTACCACATACCATGCTGTGTGTATGGAAGTTACTAAATGCCATCCTGTGTGTGTGCGATAGTTACTACATACCATGCTGTGTGTGCGATAGTTACTACATACCATGCTGTGTGTATGGAAGTTACTACATGCCATCCTGTGTGTGTGCGATAGTTACTACATACCATGCTGTGTGTGTGGTAGGTACTACATACCATGCTGAGTGTGTGCGATAGTTACTACATACCATGCTGTGTGTGTGATAGTTATTACATACCATGCCGTGTGTGTGCGACATTTACTTCATACCATGCTGTGTGTGTTGTAGTTACTACAAACCTTGCTGTGTGTGTGGTAGTTACTACATACCGTACTGTGTGTGTGCAATAGTTACTACATACCATGCTATGTGTGTTGTAGTTACTACACACCTTGCTCTGTGTGTGTGGTAGTTATTACATACCATGCTGTGTGTGGTAGTTGCTGCATACCATGCTGCATGTGCGGGGTATTTGCTACATACCATGCTGTGTGTGTGTGTGTGGTAGTTACTACATACCATCCTGTGTGTGTGTGTGTGGTAGTTAGTACATACCTTGCTGTGTGTGTGGAAGTTTCTACAAACAATGCTGTGTGTGTGGTAGCTACTACATACCAAGCTGTGTATGTGGTAGTTACTAAATACATGCTGAGTGTTTGGTAGTTACTACATACCATGCTGTGTGTGTGCGATAGTTTCTACATACCATGCTGTGTGTATGGTAGTTACTACATACCATGCTGTGTGTGTGCGATAGTTACTACATACCATGCTGTGTGTGTGGTAGTTATTACATACCTTGCTGTGTGTGTGTGGTAGTTACTACATACCATGCTGTGTGTGTGCGAGAATTTCTCCATACCATGCTGTGTGTGTGGTAGTTACTACATAACATGCGGTGTGTGTGTTGTAGTTACTTCATACCATGCTGTGTGTGTGTGGGAGTTACTACATACTATGCTGTGTGTGCGATAGTTACTACATACCATGCTGTGTGTGTGGTAGTTGCTAGATATCATGCTGTATGTGTGTGGTAGTTACTACATACCATGCTGTGTGTGTGGAAGTTGCTAGATATCATGCTGTATGTGAGTGGTAGTTACTACATACCATGCTGTGTGTGTGGTAGTTACTACATGCCAATCTGTGTGTGTGCGATAGTTACTACTTACCATGCTGGGTGTGTGGTAGTTACTACATACCATGCTTTCTGTGTGGTAGTTACTATGTACCATGCTGTGTGTGGTAGTTACTACATACCATTCTGTTTGTGTGTGGTAGGTACTACATACCATGCTGTGCATGTGGTAGTTACTACAGACCATGCTGTGTGTTGGTGGTAGTTACTACATACCATGCTGTGTGTGTGGTAGTTACTACATACTATGCTGTGTGTGTGCGACAGTTACTACATGCCATGCTGTGTGTGTGATAGTTACTACATACCATGCTCTGCGTGTGCGATAGTTACTACATACAATGGTGTGTGTGTTTGGTAGTTACTACATACCATGCTGTGTGTTTGCGATAGTTACTACATACCATGCTGCGTGTGTGTGGTAGTTGCTACATTCCATGCTGTGTGTGTGCGATAGTTACTACATACCATCCTGTGTTTGTGGTAGTTACTGCATATCATTCTGCGTGTGTGTGGTGGGTACTACATACCATGCAGTGTATGTTGTAGTTACTTCATACCATGCTGTGTGTGTGCAATAGTTACTATATACCATGCTGTGTGTGTGGTAGTTACTACATACCATGCTGTATGTGAGGTAGTTACTACATACCATGCTGTGTGTGTGTGTGTGGTAGTTACTACGTACCACGTTGTGTCTGTGGCAGTTACTACATACCATGCTGTGCTTGTGGTTGTAACTGCGTACCATGCTGTGTGTGTGTGGTGGGTACTACATACCATGCAGTGTATAGGGTATTACTACATGCCATGCAGTGTGTGTGCGCAATAGTTTCTATATACCATGCTGTGTGTGTAGTAGTTACTGCATCCCATGCTGTGTTTGTGTGTGGTAGTTACTACATACCATGCTGTGTGTGTGTGTGGTAGTTACTACATACAATGCTGTGTGTGTGGTAGTTGCTGCATACCATGCTCTGTGTGGGGTAGTTACTACATACCATGCTGTGTGTGTGTGTGGTAGTTACTACATACCATCCTGTGTGTGGTAGTTACTACAAACCATGCTGTGTGTGTGGTAGTTACTTCATACCATGCTGTGTGTGTGTGAGTGTGTTGTAGTTACTACATACCATGCTCTGTGGGTGGTAGCTACTACATACCATGCTGTGTGTGTGCGCGATATTTTCTACATACGATGCTGTGTGTGTGGAAGTTACTACATACAGTTGTGTGTGTGGGCCACAGTTACTACATACCATGCTCTGTGTGTGGTAGTTACTACATACCATGCTTTGTGTTGAGAATTTTGGCCTTACCAGCTATGTGCAATTATAACTATATATAATGAACACTTAGCTGATAAATGACAGCAAATCGTCTACACAGCCGCCCCTGCAGACGAGGTCTAGAAGCTGTCGAAACCATCACAACATTGGGCTGTCAAGAGATACAATTTGTAAGTATAAATTACCCCTAGGGGGTGTTATGTCAGCATATTTCATTCGATGATGGCTGACGAAATACCTACTTGTTTGGACTCAAAAGTCCACACCTTACTGCCGATTATAAGGTTGATTACAAACTCCTTGTGACTCAAGAATTGCGCAATCCCCCGATCTACAAGAAATTCGTAACATACCTTGCTCTTTGTAACGTGAGCTATGGTGTTCTCAACACCTTCGACAGGTATCGGTGACTTGATAGAAGCTGAAGTGTCCTTGGATGTCCACGTCTTCCATTGTCTAGGAAACGCACACTGGTACACTATGTTCCACAAGATTTGTCTTTATTGTTCACAATGTATCACAAGAGAAGCTGATCACACTTCTCTTAAGTGTTTATTGTGTTTGAGACACTTGTTCACACTAACGCACAGATCAGTATCCTGGCGTCAGTGTCACTCTCCCTAGAGTCAAAGATAGTCAGGCGATGCCACACCACCCCAAGCCGTCACTGCCCTAGCACAAAAAAAAAATGCTGACCTAGTACCTTGCATCCTTGTCACCTCCTCGATGAAGCAAAGCAGAATGTTTGTTTCTTGCTGTCTTAAGCATAGACAACAATGTACACTATTTTTACCATGGTAGTAAAGTGAGAGCAGGATTTTCCTTAATTGTCCTGCTAAGTAAGAGATGTACTGTCTCTTATAAAAATACACTTTGCAACACCGCTGCAAGGATCAGAGGTCACTTGACTACGTGGCACAGCATCTGTGATCAATTACTCACTCTAGCAGTAAACAAGACGCTCGCCCCTTCTGAGAGGGCTTGGCCCCTCAGGGCTGAAAGGGCTGAAGGGGGCTGATACCCCCCTCCTGGAGAAAATTTCTCCACACTGGGGGGCGGTGGAGGTTCGCTGTAGGTGAACTATTCATCACTTAACATTAATTTGATTTTCTCACTTGCCACCACTGCTGCTTGTCTTTTCTGAACAGCTTTAGTCGGTGTGGTTTCTGGAGAATCACTAATTTTGTTTTCAACACTGTGTAATTCTAACGGCACTAGTTTATTTATTGTCCGCTTATTCACTACACCTTTGCTCAAAACATCAACTGTCCTGATGATTCCATTTGCATCAGGATATATGGTCACAATTTTTCCAAGTGGCCATTGGGACCTCGGACCATCATTGTCGATAATCACTATGTCACCAGGTCTTAAGGACTTATGATTTTCAGGAACACCAGCTCCATAGAAGTGTTCTCTCAATGAGGTGAGATAGTCTTCTCGCCAAATTTTCTCCCAATGTTCAATCACTTTATTAAGGTGTTTGAATTTACTTCTGAGTTGCTCAGGTTCGTAATAAGTAGGATCCTCTATGATTTCTTTATCATTCATGGGAGGAACAGGTTCGAGCCTTCTGCCATGGAGTAAATGAGATGGACTTAACACTTCTAAATTGTCCAGATCATCGGTAACCTAAGTTAGAGGTCTGTTGTTGACTCTATTTTCTATTTCAGTCACAACTGTACGGAATTCTTCTAAGTCTATTCTCTGACAATGAAGAGTCTTCCTTAAACAACGTTTTACAATGCCGATCATTCTTTCATAAAATCCGCCGTGCCATGGAGATTTAGGAGGAATGTATCTCCAACGACATCTGCGTTGATTCAGCATCTGTTGTACTTCAGGCTGATCAAAGATCTTGCTTATATAAGCAGCACCAGCAACAAATTTCGTTGCATTATCTGAAATCATCAGTCTGGGACATGCCCTTCTGGCTGCAAACCTTATGAATAATTTGATGAAAGTTTCAGCACACATGTCAGTGGCTACTTCTAGATGTACTGCTCTAGTTGTAGCACAAGTGAACAAACAGATGTACACCTTGATGGGAACTTTGTCAACTCTTTTGGTTAAAATTATTGGTCCAGTGTAATCTACACCTGTCACCTCAAATGGAGTGATATGACAAACTCTTTCAGAGGGATATGGAGGTGGACCTGGATACTGACATACTCGCATATCGTAGTGACGACAAGTAATACAGTCCTTTATTTGTTTTTTCACACTTTGTCGACCTTGAGGTATCCAGTAGGATTGTCGTATATGACAAAGTGTGTCAGCTACCCCACCATGTAACACGTTACTGTGGGCGTTTTGCACAATCAGTTTTGTTAGCCAATGATTCTTGGGGATCAATATTGGATGTATGGCTTCTTTAGGTAGTGAAGAATTATGAATTCTTCCTCGACATCTTATAATCTTTTCTGAGTCGAGATAAAGTCCTAAAGAATTAATCATGACAGGTTTCTTTGGGGATTTATCTTGTGTTTCTAGAAATTTATATTCTGTAGAGAAAACGTCTTTCTGTATTAGTTTCACCCAGTATTTAATGGGTTCAAGACATTCATAATCAGGTTTTATTCCTTTAATGAATTCAAAGACAAGAGCTGTAACTCTTAATAGTTTACCCAAAGATGAGTATTTAGATCCATCAATGACTATTTCTGTTGTGGCTGCTGCAGTATTTACACAACTTATTTCTGCTGTGTTCAAGCAGACTGTTTCTTCTGGCATAATGTGAGCTTTTTGCTGAGGCCAGTTATTTTCATCAGAGAGCCAGTTCGGTCCGTGGAGCCATAATTTATTATCCACAAATTTCTTGAGTGGGACACCACGTGACAACATGTCAGCTGGATTCTCTTGGGTAGAGACGTGAAGAAAGAGATAATCTCTCTGCATCTCTTTTATTTCTGCTACTCTGTTCTGTACATAGACCAACTTACTCTTATTATTTCTTAACCACTGGAGAACTGCCTCATTATCACTCCAGATCACGGTTTTCTCAATAGTGAGATGATCAAGTACTTTGTTGAGATAGACAGCTAATTTTGTACCTACATAGAGTGCTGTCAGTTCCAATTGTGGTACTGTTCTGACCTTCAAGGGTGCTACCCTGGCCTTTGAAGTAATTAGTGTACTTCCTTCAGCATTACTCATGTAAGCTACAGCGCCATAACCTCTGGTTGACGCATCACAGAACATATGTAATGTGTAATTGTTTCCCTCTTGACCTATTTGTCTGGGAAATTTAATTTGATGAAGTTGTTTAAACTCCTTGGATATTTCATCCCATGCTTGACTCATTTCTAGAGGCAAGTTCTCATCCCATCCAATTTTGAGTTTCCATGCATCTTGCATAAGCATTTTACCCTTTATGGTAATTGGTGAGACGAGTCCTAGAGGATCAAAACATTGTGATACCTCTGACAGTAAACTACGTTTAGTGAGTGTACTGCATGATTTATTGTTTATCCTTTTGAGACTCAGAGTATCTTCCTGTGTGTTCCAATTAAGTCCCAGCATATTGTTGCAATCAGGAATTTCAGTTTCAGGGAAATCTTCTTTGATAAGTTCCCTTAATTGCTTTGAATTTGTATTCCACATCCTTAGAGGCATATTTGCTTCTTTCATCTCCTTGTTAGCTTCTCTGTATAAGGATTTCAAATCCTCCTCTTTATTCACAGTACCTTGAAGATTGTCCACGTAGAAACTTTTCTTTAAGATTTCTTTGAAGGGACTTTCAGATTTCTTCAAATGTGTATTTAGAGTAGCTTCTAGTAAGAATGGAGAGGATGTTGCACCAAATAATACTGATTTGAAAGGATAAGTTTTCACAGGACTTTGAGGATCATGTGGATTTTCAGGCCACAAGAATCGAGTATAATCTCTATCTATTTCTTGTAGTCCTACTGTTAAGAAAGCCTTGGAAATATCAGCCGTGTAGACATATGGGTTTGTGCGAAATTTCATAAGCACGTCTCCAAGCTTCTCAGTTAGTGAGGGTCCGGTCATCAGACAGTCATTAAGACTTGCTACATCTTTATTTGCACGTGCGCTGCAATTATATACAACACGTAGTGGAGTGGTTTCAGAATCTTTTCTGACTCCATGGTGCGGGAGATAATGAGCGTTTGTCTTCAACTTATCTTCGACTATTTCCTCAATGAATTTATTGTCCAACTGTTCTTGTATGATATTATCATAGACAGTCAGTAGCTCTGGATTCTTCCTGAGCTCATGTATTTGTGCTTTCATCTGTCCGAAAGCCATGCGATAATTGCTAGGCAGATGTGGTGGATTTAATTTCCATGGTAACCTAACCCAATACTGTCCATCTTTATATTTGACAGTGTCCAAATATTGGTTATAAGTCTGAGACTCTTGTGGGCTTGGTTTATTTACATCAATACCTATCGCATCTAAATCCCACATCTTATCAACTGGTTCATTCATTTCTTCCAGTAATGAAAATTTTTGCTGTGGTACATGATCAGCGGTTATTCTCGTAACTAGTACATTTTCCACTGAATCAATATCAGCTTCTTTCCCACTTTCAGAGGGAATGGGACCACATATCATGTGGCCTCCTGCTGTTTTCAGCAAGTGAACATCATGTTTACTTACTATATTTTGCACAAAACAGTGATAATAATCACTTTCAATGATTAAAACAATTGGACTAATTGTGTCCGTCTGTATGTCAGGACAGGCTAACTTGACCTTAGCTGCTTTCAGTGCTGCAACTGTTTCTTTTAATCCCTGGATCTGCACAGACTTAGGCAAATCATCTACTACCACAGCTTCTACTGTCTTTTTCCTGTTTCCTAGACCAACAGTGATTTTGGCTAGGTCATATGTCTGTTTACCAGAATTATGGAAAAAACCAGCTATATCTAACTGTATTTTGGCATAGGGTTGTTTATTCAGTTTCTGCAACACTGTTCTTCTTATGAAGGACCTTTGTGAGCCTTGATCAAATAGTGTTAGCACATTGGTTTTGTGTAATTTATTAGATAACTCAACTCGAGCTATCGGGAGAGCAGTTGCTTTAAACTTATCTCTCACATTTAATGCTGTTGCTTGTTGACTTCCTGATTCTGTGGAAGTCTGCTGCTGTTCAGCAAAAGTATTTGGGCATAATGCTGTATGCTGCATACCCTTGCATTTAAAACACTTCATCAGTGAGCATTTCCCTCCCTTGTGTTCACCTAAACTTGATGCATCTTTTCAGCTGATGAACACGTTGTTTACGTGCCTCCATTGATGTGTATTGACTACAATACTGTGCCCAATGTGTTCCATCACAAAGTACACATTTTGGAGTACGTTTATGTATGACAGTCTGTTTACTGTCTGTTGTATTCACAGCTTGATAAATGCCTATATGGGATTTCCCATTATGTGGTTTAGTGGGAGTAGTTATACTCTTTTTATACTGAGTTGAAGGTTTATTATCCACGGGATTTGTGGATTTTTCATCTTGTCTCGTTGCTTGCATGCATGAAACTATTGTTTGTAAACCATTGCTAATTTCTTCACAAGTGAAATAGCGTTTATTGAACATAATATTTAATCGTTCAATAGTTTGTGGTGACAACTTATCTTGTACAATACCACTGATAAACCAATCACATTGTCTTAGGTCATATTTAGCACCTAGAGATATGAGACTATTGTCTAATGTGATTCTAAATGCCTGTAAGTCTGAATAACAATGTTTGGGTGGCTTCAAGCTTGATATTAAGACTGCATGTCTAATTCTAGCCTTGCCAGCATCGATGTAATTGTCTGCTAAGACACGTAAGGCTATTTGATAATTGCCTTTGACCACCGGAAATGACTTAATCAGTTCATAGGGTTCTCCCTTCACAAGACATTTAAGATAATTGAACTTAGCAATCTCATCTATGTCAGTTCGTGAATTTACTATGGATTGAAAACCACTAATGAATTCTTCATAAATATGACCTTGGAAAATTGGTAATGACAATGTAGGTAAGCTTGGTAATGGGACACTTGTTGTTGTTACAGGTGTAACAGGTGGTTGCCCACTAGTTATAGTAGGTCTCTGTGACAGAGTTTTACGGCAGATAGCCTGTACTCCTGTCCACCTTAATTGTTGATCACTAAAAGTATCGAAAACATTTTTAATTTCATCCTCAGATGGATCTGATTCAAGAAATTTATTTTCATAATGTGAATAGTCTGAATTAATTATTTCCATGCGTTGTGTAAATAATTCAAACTTGACCTCAAGATCATCAAAATCTATGTTTGTATCTTGAGTTAATCCTAGACAGACTGAAATTAGATTTTCTAATTGTGTAATCTTAGTCTGTAAAGACTGAAACTGAGTTTTCAAACAAGCCATTTTAATGGTATACTGAAAATTCTAGCACCACACTTAGAGTGTTTAAAAAACACTGTACTGCTATGAACAGCTGAGTTTTTGTTATGCTTAAGTCAGCAATAATCGATTCAGACACTACTGACCCTCTAAGGTTAACCTCAGGGTCAATGACCATGAAGGGTACACCGTACATGTGGCTGGTGTTTATGGCTTGTTTGCTGTGTCAGCCTGACCACGATGATTAATCGTAAATAACGATATTATACACTTCATTCACTATACACTATAAATGTCTCTGTATAACTGTAATCACACGTGAATATTACTTACACATATATAAATTTCACTGTTAATATATATTTGAAAGCTTACACTTTATACATAAGTTCCTTTAATATAACAGGTAGATCTATAAGAAACAAACTTTAACACAATCTTGTCTCTTAATTTCTGTCTATAAACATTATAAACACTGTGTATATATATACACTCAGACAAACAACATCACTTGGGTTTGGGTTGTTGTCTTAATCAGCAATTTCTCCAGATTGGAGCAGTGGGTGCAGGATGTGGGTGAGTCACCCAGCTCCCGTTTTCTTTGGGTGTCCGCTGGGTGAGCGCCCGTTTTCTTTTGGGTGAACGCTGGGTGAGCGCCCGTTTTCTTTTGGCTGCCCATTCTCTGTGATTGAGTCTGGAGGGACTCATTTATACTGATTTATATTGTAAACACTAGTTTTACAGCTTTTTTCGAAGGACCTTGGCTCATAGGTTATTTGTACACTGTAGTACAACATATTTGGACCACTGTCTGTTTTTATCCGGTTCGAGCACGACCAAATTCTGTTGAGAATTTTGGCCTTACCAGCTATGTGTAATTATAACTATATATAATGAACACTTAGCTGATAAATGACAGCAAATCGTCTACACAGCCGCCCCTGCAGACGAGGTCTAGAAGCTGTCGAAACCATCACAACATTGGGCTGTCAAGAGATACAATTTGTAAGTATAAATTACCCCTAGGGGGTGTTATGTCAGCATATTTCATTCGATGATGGCTGACGAAATACCTACTTGTTTGGACTCAAAAGTCCACACCTTACTGCCGATTATAGGTTGATTACAAACTCCTTGTGACTCAAGAATTGCGCAATCCCCCGATCTACAAGAAATTCGTAACATACCTTGCTCTTTGTAACGTGAGCTATGGTGTTCTCAACACCTTCGACAGGTATCGGTGACTTGATAGAAGCTGAAGTGTCCTTGGATGTCCACGTCTTCCATTGTCTAGGAAACGCACACTGGTACACTATGTTCCACAAGATTTGTCTTTATTGTTCACAATGTATCACAAGAGAAGCTGATCACACTTCTCTTAAGTGTTTATTGTGTTTGAGACACTTGTTCACACTAACGCACAGATCAGTATCCTGGCGTCAGTGTCACTCTCCCTAGAGTCAAAGATAGTCAGGCGATGCCACACCGCCCCAAGCCGTCACTGCCCTAGCACAAAAAAAAAAAATGCTGACCTAGTACCTTGCATCCTTGTCACCTCCTCGATGAAGCAAAGCAGAATGTTTGTTTCTTGCTGTCTTAAGCATAGACAACAATGTACACTATTTTTACCATGGTAGTAAAGTGAGAGCAGGATTTTCCTTAATTGTCCTGCTAAGTAAGAGATGTACTGTCTCTTATAAAAATACACTTTGCAACACCGCTGCAAGGAGCAGAGGTCACTTGACTACGTGGCATAGCATCTGTGATCAATTACTCGCCCCTTCTGAGAGGGCTTGGCCCCTCAGGGCTGAAAGGGCTGAAGGGGGCTGATACCCCCCTCCTGGAGAAAATTTCTCCACACTTTGTGTGTGCGATAGTTACTACATACCATGCTGTGTGTGTGGTAGTTACTACATACCACGCTGTGTGTGTGTGGTAGTTACTACATACCATGCTGTGTGTGTGGTAGTTACTACATACCCTGCTGTGTGTGTGCGATAGTTGCTACATAGTATGTTGTGTGTGTGTATGGTAGTTACTACACACCATGCTGTGTGTGTGTGGTAGTATCTACATACCATGCTGTGTTTGTGCGGTAGCTACTACATACCATGCTGTGTGTATACCCTGCCCACAAGAAACCAAATAGGGAACTATGTTGTTTTGTGTTTGTAGACCCGACTGTGGCCCTGCTAACGATACAGGTCTGGATAATTTATTTGGTATACCCTTCCCTAGAGAAACCGAAAAGGGCCCTTGAGTGGTTTCCGTTTAGTAGATTAAACTGTGGCACTGCTAATGAGACCCGTCTGGAGAATTTATTTGGTATACCCATCCTAGAGAAACCGAATAGGGAACTATTTTGTTTTCTATTTTGTAGACCAAACTGTGGCGCTGCTAATAAGAACTCTACGGAAAAATTATTTGGTATTCACTGCCCTAGAGGAACCGAATATGGCACTAATGTGTTTTCTGTTTGGTAGACCAGACTGTGGTAAACCGAGAACAGAAGAAACAGAACAGGGAACTACGTTGTTTCCTTTTTTGTAGACCGGACAGTGATGCTGCTAACGAGACCCGTCTGGAAATTTTATTTGGTATTCAAAGCCTAAGAGAAACTGAGAAGGGATCTATAGTGTTTTCTATTTAGCACTGCTCACCTGACTTCTCTGAATAATTTATTTGATATACCCTGCGCTAGAGAAACCGAGGAGGGCACTAGAGTATATTCCATTTGGTAGAATAAACTGTGGCGCTGCTAATGATACCCTTCTGGAAAATTTATTTGGTATACGCAGCCCTAGAGAAACAGAATAGGGAGGTAGGTTGTTTTCTATTTATTACACCAAACAGTGGCCCTGCTAATAAGACCTCTCTGGAAAATTTATTTGGTATACACTGCCCTTGAGAAACCGAATATGGCACTAATGTGATTTCTGTTTGGTAGACCAGACTGTGGTAAACCCAGCCCACAAGGAACCGAATAGAGAACTAAGTTGTTTTCTTTTTTGTAGACCGGACTGTGGTGCTTATAACTAGACCAATCTGGAAAATTTAATTGGTGTTGCAAGCCCTAGAGAAACCAAAAAGGGACCTAGAGTGTTTTCTATTTGGTAGAGCAGGCTGTGGCTCTGTTAATCAGACCTCTCTTGATAATTTATTTGGTATACCCCGCACTAGAGAAGCCGAATAAGGCACTAATGTGTTTTTTATTTATTAGACCAGAATGAGGTATACCCAGCCCACAAGATACTAAATAGGGATCTATGTTGTTTTCTGTTTGGTAGACCAGACTCTGGCGCTGCTAATGAGACAAGTCTGGAAAATTTATTTGGTATTGCAAGCCATGGAGAAACCATAAAGGGACCTAGAATGTTTTCAATATGGTAGACCTCTCTGCATAATTTATTTGGTATACCCCGCCCTAAAGAAACCAAAAAGCTTACTAGAGTGTTTTCCATTTGGTAGATTAATCTGTGGCGCTGCTAATGTGACCCATCTGGAAAATTTATTTTGTATACCCAGCCCAAGAGAAACCGAATAGGGAACTAGGTTGTTTTCTCCTTGGTAGACCAAACACTGGCGCTGCTAATAAGACATCTCTGGAAAATTTATTTGTTATACACTGTCCTAGAGAAACCGAAAGGGGCACTAATGAGTTTTCTGTTTGGTCGACTAGACTGTGGTATACCCAGCCCACAAGAAACCGAATAGGGCCCTACGTTGTTTTCTGTTTGGTAGACCAGACTGTGGCGCTGCTAACGAGACCAGTCTGGATAATTTATTTGGTATCCCAAGCCCTAGAGAATCCGAAAAGGGAACTAGAGTGTTTTCTATTTGGTAGAGCAGGCTGTGGCACTGCTAATCAGACCTCTCTGGATATTTTATTTGGTATACCCCAGCTTAGAGAAACCTAAAGGGCTCTAGAGTATTTTCCAATTTGTAGATTAAACTGTGGCACTGCTAATGAGACACTTCTGAAAAATTAATTCTGTATACCCATCCTAGAGAAACCGGATACGGAACTAGTTTGTTTTCTATTTTGTAGACCAAACAGTGGCGCTGCTAATGAGACCTCTATGGAAAATTTATTTGGTATACACTGCCCTAGAGAAACCGAATAGGGCACTAATGTGATTTCTGTTTGGCAGACCAGACTGTGGAATACCCAGCCAACAAGAAACCGAATATTGAACTACGTTGTTTTCTGTTTGGTAGACAAGACTGTGGCGCTGCTAACGAGACCCGTCTGGAAAATTTATTTGATATTCCAAGCCCTAGAGAAACCGAGAAGGGATCAATAGTGTTTCCTGTTTGGTAGAGCAGGCTGTGGCACTGCTAACCTGACTTTCCTGGATAATTTATTTGGTATACCCTGGCCTAGAGAAACCGTATAGGGAACTAGGTTATTTTCTATTTATTACACCAAACAGTGGCGCTGCTAATGAGACCTCTCTGGAAAATTTATTTGGTATACACTGCCCTAGAGAAACCGAATAGTGCACTAATGTGTCTTCTATTTTGAAGACCAGACTCAGGTATACCCAGCCCACAAGAAACCGAATAGGAAACTACGTTGCTTTCTGTTTGGTAGACCAGAATGTTGCACTGCTAACGAGACCCTTCTGGAAACTGTATTTGGTATTCCAAGCCCTAGAGAAACCGAAAAGGGAACTACAGTCTTTTGGTATACACTGCTCTAGAGAAACCGAATGGGGCACTAATGTGTTTTCTGTTTGGTAGACAAGACTGTGGGATACCCAGTCCACAAGAAACCGAATACTGAACTACGTTGTTTCCTGTTTGGTGGACCAGACTGTGGCGCTGCTAACGAGACCCGTCTCGATAATTTATTTGGTATTCCAATCCTTAGAGAAACCGAAAAGGGAACTAGAGTGTTTTCTATTTGGTAGAGCAGGCTGTGGCACTGCTAATCAGACCTCTCTGGATAATTTATTTGGTATACACCGCCCTTGAGAAACCGAGAAGGTCACTAGAGTGTTTTCCATTTTGTAGATTTAACTATGGCGCTGCTAATGAGACCCTTCTGGAAAATTTATTTGATATACCGAACCCTAGGGAAACCGAATAGGGTACTAATATGTTTTCTGTTTGGTAGACCAGACTGTGGTAAACCCAGCCCACAAGGAACCGAATAGGGAACTACGTTGTTTTCTTTTTTGTAGACCGGACTGTGGTGCTTATAACTAGACCAATCTGGAAAATTTATTTGGTGTTGCAAGCCCTAGAGAAACCAAAAAGGGACCTAGAGTGTTTTCTATTTGGTAGAGCAGGCTGTGGCTCTGTTAATCAGACCTCTCTGGATAATTTATTTGGTATACACCGCCCTTGAGAAACCGAGAAGGTCACTAGAGTGTTTTCCATTTTGTAGATTTAACTATGGCGCTGCTAATGAGACGCTTCTGGAAAATTTATTTGATATACCGAACCCTAGGGAAACCGAATAGGGTACTAATATGTTTTCTGTTTGGTAGACCAGACTGTGGCGCTGCTAATCAGACTTCTCTGGATAATTTATTTAGTATACCCCGCTCAAGAAATACCGGAAAGGGCACTAGAGTGTTTTCCATTTGGTAGATTAAACTATGGCGCTGCTAATGAGACGCTTCTGGAAAATTTATTTGGTATACCCAGCCCTAGAGAAACCGAATATGGAACTAGGTTGTTTTCTGTTTGGTAGACCAAACAGTGGCGCTGCTAATGAGACCTCTCTGGAAAATTTATTTGGTATACACTGCCCTAGAGGAACTGCATGGGGCACTAATGTGTTTTTTATTTGGTAGACCAGACTGTGGTATACCCAGTCCACAAGAAACCGAATAGAGAGCTATGTTGTTTTCTGCTTGGTAGACCAGACTGTGGCGCTGCTAACGAGACCCGTCTGGAAAATTTATTTGGTATTCCAAGCACTAGAGAAATCGAAAAGGGAATTGGAGTGTTTTCTATTTGATAGAGAAGGCTGGGGCACCGCTAATCAGACCTCTTTGGATAATTTATTTGGTATACTCCGCCCTAGAGAAACTGAAAAGTGCACTAGAGTGTTTTCCATTTGGTAGATTAAACTGTGGCGCTGCTAATGAGACCCTTCTGGAAAATTTATTTGGTATACCTAGCCCTAGAGAAACCGAATAGGGATCTAGGTTGTTTTCTATTTGGTAGGTAAAACAGTGGCGCTGCTACTGAGACCTCTCTGGAAAATTTATTTGGTATTCATTGCCCTGGAGAAACCGAATAGGGCACTAATGTGTTTTCTGTTTGGTAGACCAGACTGTGGTATACCCAGCAAACAAGAAATTAAATAGGGAACTACATTGTTTTCTGTTTTGGTAGACCAAACCAACCTGTCTGGCACAAGCATTCATTCCACTATTAATGTCACTTATATCAGTTGTCTCCCATTCTGATGTTTTGTTTGACCAACAAATAAACTTCTTGACCGTGTCTGCATGCTTTTAGGCAATGATATATGATTAACGAGCAGGTGTCCAGGTATACATAATAATGAGGCCACTGAGACGGCGAGATTTGGCTTATAAAGCAAAGGACATTGATGCCGAATAACCAGAGTGAAAAAAAAATTATGTAATAAATTTGCGAAAATCCATCTGAACATATCGAGAAATCTATGTCATTGATTAGTTTAAATAAATAATATAAAATTAGGATTAGTGAAGTTTCTAAGTTTGGTCAAAAATCTAAAATTTTACATTATTTGCAAATTAAAAATTATATATAATCAATGAAAGAAAATTTAGGAAAAGTCAAGTTTATAGGGAGGTACGGCCGTCCGGACATACTTCCCTAGTTACTTTCCCTTTGTTCAGTTTGGTACAGAAGTGATTCGTAGCTGTTTTGTTGGGAGATTCTTTTGTTCATTCCTCTTCTATTCAGAAATTAAAAAATTCACTAGAAATAACCAGTGATTTAACCTCGCTTTTCCTGGATAACGACATCCTGGTAGGATGTCGTTAACCAGGTATCCTGGTAGACGCAACGCATTGACAGACAGAACGCAGGAGAGAGAGATGCATGATAATATACACGTGTAAGTCCTGGAGGGATTGGCACCAAACCTGCACACGAAAATCACTCCATATGAAAGCAAAAGATTCCGCAGGACATGAAACATTCCCATAATGAAAAGCAGGGGCCCCACGAGTACACTGAGAGACAACAAATAAGTGTCCGGGGCCCAAAACTGTTCAAATGCCTCCTAGCATACATAAGGGGGATTACCAATAGACCCCTGGCTGTCTTCAAGAAGGCACTGGACAGGCACCTAAAGTCAGTACCTGACCAACCGGGCTGAGGTTCGTACGTCAGCTTGCATGCGGCCAGCAGTAACAGTCTGGTTGATCAGACCCTGATCCACCATGAGGCCTGGTCTCAGACCGGGCCGCGGGGGCATTGACACCCGAAACCCTCTCCAGGTAAACTCCAGGACACAATTGAAATTTAAGCATAACTAGAGTAAATTAAGTTGATCAAGTCTAGAGCTAGAAGAAAAACGTTTAAACTATTGTTTGCTTTTAAACTCAGGAGTGCAATGGCCTTTTCCAAAGGAAAGTTTGTGAAAAGGGATTTCAAAACTTGGCATCTTCTTATTCTTAAGTTTCAATATAGGCTGGGTTTCCAGGTGTTGCGTATTGAAATATTTAATAACATTATCTGTTATTTGAGATTATTTATCTCCAGGGGACGAGTCTAACTTTTCAAGTTAGTCTTGTTATTGAATTCGTAATATTTTATTTTATATTTTGCGTTGTACTCGAAATACCAGAGAGGGACGTGATATGGTCTGGTTATTTGTTGCTTGTAATATAAGCATGAATATTATAAATTTAAATAGGAGATTTACAAAGTTGTCATTAAAAGACACCACTGTTAACGTTTGTCTTTAAAATTTATATTTTTCTATTGTAATTAACGAGACACTTAGAACTTATACTGAATGTTGTAGAATTCGTTACAGTGAAATTAGCTTAGATTAAATTTATAGTATGGTAATACGCGGTATTTTATGAACAACAACAACAGCAACAACAAACATGGCTGACTCCCCCTCCAACTCCACTCCCTTCAAAGGATTCGCCCATGATAACTCAGGTATGATTATTCCTGACAATATCAAGGACTACATCGTTGCTCTAGAAAATGAAATCAAAGATATCAAAGCAACACTCGAGCGACGAGAATCCAAGATAACCAACCTCGAGAATAAGATCCAAAACCTTGAAGAGAAGATTACATCGGGAAGTGTTGACACAGAAAATACTCTAAAAGCAGCTATAGCCAGTCACACTGAGCAAATAACAACAATAAATATGAAGGTTGAAGAAGCAATCAAGGACTGGAATCAGAACATGCACACTCGACTAAATGAATACCTTGATTTCCAAGACGACAAAACTGAACAAGATAAGTTGTCTGATGCAGTTATAATAAACAGTCCACACATTCCTAGTGACATAACACAAGCACAGTGCAAAGAAACTGCTATCAGGATAATACAGAACCACGTACAAGTCATCGTGCAAAACAATGAAATCAAAGAAACACGTTTGCTAGGAAAACCAGGAAGTAAACACAGTATAATGATCCGACTTCATTCATACGATAAAAGAAAGGACTTAATTAAATCAGCAATTACAATGAAAAATGGAGTGTACATAAATGAGTGTCTAACAAAAAAACGTCAAAACCTTCTGTTCAGGCTGAGAAAACTTAAACAGGAAAATAAAATACATCAGTGTTTCACGCGAGATGGGAAAATACTAGTAAGGAAAACATCAACAGGACAACAATATACTATCTCAAATGAACACGATTTCTCTACCTTCCTTAGAAAAGCTGACATTTTTGTAACAGATTAGATAAGTGCCCTTAATACATATATACGTGTGGTGCATATAGTGTACGTTACTATTATATTGTACATTATTATTTTTATTATTTTTCATCACTAGCTAATGAAATACCTCCAATACTCTATACTTCTTTCTTACTACTATAAATTGCTCATAATTTTAAATTACAAGTCAAATCTTACTCCAAATTAATAATATTCATTATTCTTACCTGTCCATTTAATTTTGTTTATCACTACTTGTTTTTTAGTCACTTTTTATTGTGTATGCAATTAGTGTATATTCCAATTACTTTTTTGCAAGTACCAAAACTATCTTTTGCTAGCTAGTACCAACTACCTCATTTTTTTTTTACTTTTATTGTGCAATAAACTGCTCAATTTATTTAATATTACAAATCAGATCTTACTCCTAAACCAATATTATTTCATAGTGACCACCTGTCCATTTAACTTTGTTTACCATTACTTAATTTTAGTCCCTCATATATTTTCTCCTTTATTTTAGCTTTATATAACTACCCTAGTTTATACATTCACAATTGTTAAAATAATCAAGGTGCTATTCTCAGGTGCTAAAGTAGAATAAGTTCACAACTTTGCCATTATATTCCAAAACTACCTTAGCTCATTATTTTACATTTGTTAAATAATTCAGGTGCTATTTTTTAGCTTAAGACTATTTACTTTGTTTTATACTTAATTCTAACTATAGATTCACTACAAATCTTATGATTACAAGCATTGATCCTGATACCAACCTCTTATTTAATGACTTAAATGATAAAAACAGTTACTGTAATTACTACACTGCAGAACAATCAAAGGCACTTCTCAGTGCCAACAACAACATAACTATCTTTAACTACAATATCAGATCTTTAAGCAAGCATTACGATGACCTCATAGCATTACTAAATTCCTTACATGCCAATATGTCCATCATTACACTAACTGAAACCTGGCTAAAGCCTGATAGTACAGATGTCTATGCCATTCCTGGTTACACAGCCATACACAACTGTAGGCCAGACCAACAAGGGGGTGGCACAGCCATATACTACTCAGACCAACTAGAATGTATCACTAATACTTGCACAAGGGATGAACATGGGGAATATATAATAGCCAAATTCAAATCCAAATACCTACAAAAACCTCTCACATTGATAAACATTTACAGAGTTCCACAGTCAAACATTAGCCAATTTAGTCAAAACCTAGGAAGTATGATAACTGATGCACGCATGAACAAAGATCACTTACTACTCTCAGGTGACTTCAATATAAATCTCCTGCAAGACCAGGACCCACACGTTACTGAATTCACAAACACAATGAGTAACTGTATGTTGCTACCAACAGTAACAAAACCTACAAGAGTTACAGAGACTAGTGTTTCCCTACTTGACCACATCTGGACCAACACCATATCCCCTTTAAAATCAGGCATAATTACAGATAATACCACAGACCACTACCCTACTTTTCTCATAACAACTCTTGGTAAATTACCCCAAGACACTACTAAAGTCACCTTCAGACTTCACAATGAGGCAGCCATTAATAACTTCACAACAGCAGTAGCAAACATTGACTGGCACACTGAGCTAGAAATCTATACAGATATTGACGAATGTATTAATAATTTTCTAAAAAAGACCCAATACCTCTATAACAAGCACTGCCCTAAAAAAACTAAACAGATGACAGCTAAGAGACTGAACAGTCCCTGGTTAACACCCAGCATTCTCAAATCCATAAATACAAAACACCAATATGAAAAACAGTACAGAATGGGTCACATAACCAGAGACCAAACAAAACGTTACTCGTCAATCCTAACCAGCCTGATAAGAAGGGCAAAAAAATTGTATTATGAGAACAGATTATCCAACTTACGAGGTGATATAAAAAAGACCTGGAAAACCCTATCAGAAATTCTAGGAACAAAAAAGATATCACGAAATAGCGAAATAAAATTAGCAAAATCAGATGAACCCCAACTCCCACCAACAGAAACAGCAAACAGACTCAATGACTTCTTCTCCACTATAGGACAAAACCTTGCCAATAAAATCCCAAGCTCAGATACCCCACCAAATGACTACCTCACTGGCAACTACCCGAACACACTGTTCCTAGCTCCGACTAACCCATACGAAGTCTCCCTTATTATCAACACGCTAAAAAACAAGGCAGGAGATTTAAATACCTTACCACCCTTTATATACAAAAAAGTGTCACAAGTGCTATCACCAATCATTGCAACACTCTTTAACAAATCCATTGAATCCTCCACCTTCCCCACAGTACTCAAAATAGCAAGGGTCACCCCGATCCACAAAGGAGGAGACCAAACAGAGTTGAATAACTATAGGCCAATATCCAACTTACACCCTCTCTCAAAAATCTTCGAAAAATTAATTCATAAACGAATCTACTCCTACCTTATCTCCCAAAACATACTCAACCCCTGCCAATTTGGATTCAGGCCAAATAAAAATACTAATGATGCTATTATACACATGCTAGAACATATATACACTGCAATAGAGAAAAAAGAAGTCCCACTGGGGATCTTCATTGACTTACGTAAAGCTTTTGATACAGTTAACCATGACTTGCTCCACGTAAAATTGTCACACTATGGTATAAGAGGGCACTCCCTCAACTACCTCAAGTCATACCTCAGCAACAGAAGCCAATATGTGTATGCAAATGGGGCAAACTCTTCTGCACAACCAATTACAGTTGGTGTCCCACAGGGAAGTGTCCTTGGCCCTCTTCTCTTTCTCCTATACATAAATGACCTACCAAATGCTTCGCAATTACTCAAACCCACACTATTTGCAGATGACACTACATACGTCTTCTCCCACCCGAGCCCAGTCACGCTAGCCAATACTGTAAATACAGAATTACAGAAAATATCTACCTGGATGAGGACTAACAAACTTACACTAAACATTGACAAAACCTACTTCATTCAGTTTGGTAACAGAGCTACAGATGTCCCTCTTAACATAATGATAAACGGATCACCTATCACAAAGCTAACAGAGGGAAAATTCTTAGGAATCCACCTTGATAATAGACTCAAATTTCATACACATATACAACAAATTTCTAAGAAAATTTCCAAGACTGTAGGCATACTATCGAAGATACGGTACTATGCTCCACAGTCAGCCCTCCTGGCCCTATATCACTCTCTTATTTACCCCTATCTCACCTATGGAATTTGTGCATGGGGCTCAACAACAAGTAACCATCTCAGACCACTAATTACCCAACAAAAGGCTGCAGTTAGAATGATAACAAATTCTCACTATAGGCAGCACACTCCACCAATATTCAATACACTAAACCTATTCACCATACAAAACATTCATACTTATTACTGAACCTATTACATACATAGAACACTTAACTCTGATATTAACCCTCCCCTCAAACATCTCCTTGCCAACCTCAACAGAACACATGACCATAACACAAGGCACAGATCACTCTTTGATGTTCCTCGTGTCCATCTCACACTATGCAAAAACTCAATGCACATAAAAGGCCCTAAAATCTGGAACTCATTACCTGTAAATATAAAAGAAACACTACCTGTTTATAAATTCAAGTCTCTTCTCAAAGATCACTTACTCACCCAAAACCAAATAAATACTGAATAACTGAACCTTATAAATTGTATATCTTAAATGTTTCTCACAATTATATCACATAAATGTTAAACCTAAAACCCAATCTAACTTTATTATTTTTTAAATACACTACCTAACAGAATACTCCATTCTACTGAATGTACAACAATGCATACAACCATATGACCTGTCTTTGTAATACTCACTTGTGCTTTATAGTAATCTGTTTACATTAAAGTTTTATCACCGATGTCATCATTGCTTAGTTCATCTTAAGTTAATTTTAAGCCAGCCCGTAATGCTATGCATAGTATAAGTGGCTTTGGCATACTGCTCTTTTCTGTATTTTTTGTACCTCTGTATGTGTGCACAAATTTTTAAATAAATAAATAAATAAATAAATAAATAAAAAAAATAGAGGCTCTTGAGTTTGCTGAAGATAATTTAAAATATTTTTGCGTGTGTGTGTACTCACCTAGTTGTACTCGCCTAGTTGAGGTTGCAGGGGTCGATTCCAAGCTCCGGACCCCTCCTCTTCACCGGTCGCTACTAGGTCACTCTCCCTGAACCGTGAGCTTTATCATACCTCAGCTTAAAGCTATGTATGGATCCTGCCTCCACTACATCGCTCCCAAACTATTCCACTTCCTGACAACTCTGTGAATGAAGAAATACTTCCTAACATCCCTGTGATTCATCTGTCTTCATCTTCCAACTGTGTTCCCTTGTTGCTGTGTCCCATCTCTGGAACATCCTGTCTTTGTCCACCTTGTCAATTTCTCTCAGCATTTTGTATGTCGTTATCATGTCCCCCTATCTCTCCTGTCCTCCAGTGTCATCAGGTTGATTTCCCTTAACCTCTCCTCGTAGAACATACCTCTTAGCTCTGGGACTAGTCTTGTTGCAAACCTTTGCACTTTCTCTAGTTTCCTTACGTGCGTGTGGCTTCCAAACTGGTGCCGCATACTCCAATATGGGCCTAACGTACACAGTGTACAGGGTCCTGAATGATTCCTTATTAAGATGTCGGAATGCTGTTCTGAGGTTTGCTAGGCGCCCATATACTGCAGCAGTTATTTGGTTGATGGGCGCTTCAGGAGATGTGCCTGGTGTTATACTCACCCCAAGATCTTTTTCCTTGAGCGAGGTTTGTAGTCTCTGGCCCTCTAGAATGTACTCCGTCTGCCGTCTTCTTTGCCTTTCCCCAATCTTCATGACTTTGCACTTGGTGGGGTTGAACTCCAGGAGCAAATTGCTGGACCAGGTCTGCAGCCTGTCCAGATCCCTTTGTGGTTCTGCCTGGTCTTTGATCGAATGAATTCTTCTCATCAACTTCACGTCATCTGCAAGCAGGGACACTTCAGAGTCTATTGTGTGTATGTGTGTGTGTGCCCCCACTTTTAAGTATTCATACTGCTAATAAATACCAGTAATTCTAAAGCTTACCAATAGTAATTCTAACACTTATCAATTCTACTTATAAAATACAGAAAGTAACTAGGTTGTAAAATTTAGCTTGTCTCAGCTTCTACAAGTGTCTGACGTTATCCCTCGCTAGACCGCTTTACTCCTCACACTCTCGTCACCCCTATTTTCACTTTATCTATGCTATTTCTACTCTAATTCTGGTAATAGCTTGCAGGAGTGAGTGACCAGTATCTAACAGTGATGCAAGACCAGAATCCAGAACCCCACAACATGCAACCACAATAGATGAGCAATACTTGCACTGGCAGCGGTGCAATGACAAGTTGCCAGATGCTGATAACGTAGTCGTCGTACATAGGCCTTCTATCACTATTCTGAGAATCCTTCACCCGTGATGCTTATAACCATATATGCTCATACATCCCGCGCTCCTCAAGTGATTTCATTTTTCACTTATGATAGAATGCACTTCATATTAGGTGTTACACTTTATATGTAAAATGGTACACAACTGTTGTGACGTCACTGCTTTAGCAGGCCTACTCCTGCCACCTTCCCTTGTTATATATTTTATTTTTCCTTTCTCTTTTTGCTTATTAACTTTTTCACCCTCACTGTATAGTGCCCCCACATTTCACTTGTTAACCAATCTCTCATAATTCTTGAACACCCCCTTCCACACTCACTTTGATCTTTGTATATTTGAATCTGTGTGGCAAAAGGTGCCTACTGACTCACGAAATCGTAATGACACGTTTGCAATCGTTTCGTGAGTCATGTTGACGGCAGTGATTGGACTTGAGCTAGAGTTCGTCACGGCCACGCTAGCTGGAGATTCGTCTGTAAAAACTTGCATTTGTGGTCACAGTGGTGCCTATGCTAACCTTTCTATGGTGTAGAAATATACCTAGTTGGACGGATCTTAATGTGGCTAGCTGGTCCAGTGGCTAACGCGACGATCTGGAGTTTTGAGACTCTCTGACCGCGGGTTCAAATCCCGACCATGGTATGGTTTAGGTGCCTACTAGGCCTCTGACAGTTTGGCACTTTGAAATATTTATGATTTCAGGCTTCCTCTCGACTTTTTTTTAACTAATAACTTTGGTTATCACTCGTAGTATTGTTCACTGATGTTGTCACTACCACTGATTACTTCTAGCAGTTACTGCACGCCTTAAAAACACTAAGGGTCTAGGAGCCTTGTACACCCACGTCTGCGTGACTGTGACTGTGTTTATGTATGTGTGTGTGTATGTATGTGAGTGTGTGTATGTGTGTGTGTATGTGTGTGTGTGAACATTAAAATGGTATAAAATACCGACAGGTTGTTAGGTAAGACACATATGCAACAGTTAGGTATCTTTATTATGAAACGTTTCGCCTACACAGTAGGCTTCTTCAGTCAAGTACAGAAAAGTTCATAGAAGCAGAAGATACTTGAAGACGATGTAATCAGTCCATCACCCTTAAAGTTTTGAGGTGGTCAGTCCCTCAGTCTGGAGAAGAGCATTGTTCCATAGTATGAAACAATATGGAGAAGAAGTGACAGGATGGAGCTTTTATAGCGCCAGGAGGTGAGACGTAGGCCACTAGGAGAGGTAAGAACTCAGATGTTGAAAGGTTAGGTCCCTCTCAAACCCAGCCCCTCTCACTAGTGGAAGTTGTCGAAGTTGATTGCAGGTCTGTACCAAGATACCCTTGTGTTGCAGTGTCTGACAGATTGAACATTAAAATGGTATAAAATACCGACAGGTTGTTAGGTAAGACACATATGCAACAGTTAGGTATCTTTATTATGAAACGTTTCGCCTACACAGTAGGCTTTAAGGGTGATGGACTGATTACATCGTCTTCAAGTATCTTCTGCTTCTATCAACTTTTCTGTACTTGACTGAAGAAGCCTACTGTGTAGGCGAAACGTTTCATAATAAAGATACCTAACTGTTGCATATATGTGTGTGTGTGTGTGTGTGTGTGTGTGTGTGTGTGTGTGTGTGTGTGTGTGTGTGTGTGTGTGTGTGTGTGTGTGTGTGTGTGTGTTCCCTTGTGAATGTGTGTGTTTCTGTGAGTGTGAGTGTTACAGTTTCTCAAAGGCACGTGTCAATAGACACTAACCTATTTTTTAATGCGCGCGCTCGGGCGCGTGCGTATATGTGTACTTGTTTGTGTTTATTCCATGAAGTGTATGGGTGAGATTCAAGAAACATTTTTTCTCCATCACTGCCTCATTCTACTTCCATTTACGACATACTGAACCAAGCTCTGGGAATCTCATTCGCGCTCATTCCAAGAAACTCTATTTTCTCGGGCAACTCCGGAGGAAGCTTTGAAGGATTCTCATCTGCCGCCCAGCAGGGAGGCGTCAGCTTGTCGCTTAGACCATCGTGGTTCCTGCTGGGTGCGGTGGCTTGCTCCTTCTGCTTCCTTGGGGGTTTTAATAACTCTTGCAAGGGCAACTCGTTCATTCACGTTGGCTATTCGAAATACATTTGTGGTAAAAAATTTGTATTGTTGCAAATGACTAGTTCTCATTATTAATATTGTTTGGTGATAAATTCTGACTACATATATATATATATATATATATATATATATATATATATATATATATATAATATATATATATATATATATATATATATATATATATATATATATATATATATTATTTTTTTTATTATTATCACACTGGCCGATTCCCACCAAGGCAGGGTGGCCCGAAAAAGAAAAACTTTCACCATCATTCACTCCATCACTGTCTTGCCAGAAGGGTGCTTTACACTACAGTTTTTAAACTGCAACATTAACACCCCTCCTTCAGAGTGCAGGCACTGTACTTCCCATCTCCAGGACTCAAGTCCGGCCTGCCGGTTTCCCTGAACCCCTTCATAAATGTTACTTTGCTCACACTCCAACAGCACGTCAAGTATTAAAAACCATTTGTCTCCATTCACTCCTATCAAACACGCTCATGCATACCTGCTGGAAGTCCAAGCCCCTCGCACACAAAACCTCCTTTACCCCCTCTCTCCAACCTTTCCTAGGCAGACCCCTACCCCGCCTTCCTTCCACTACAGACTGATACACTCTTGAAGTCATTCTGTTTCGCTCCATTCTCTCTACATGTCCGAACCACCTAACAACCCTTCCTCAGCCCTCTGGACAACAGTTTTGGTAATCCCGCACCTCCTCCTAACTTCCAAACTACGAATTCTCTGCATTATATTCACACCACACATTGCCCTCAGACATGACATCTCCACTGCCTCCAGCCTTCTCCTCGCTGCAACATTCATCACCCATGCTTCACACCCATATAAGAGCGTTGGTAAAACTATACTCTCATACATTCCCCTCTTTGCCTCCAAGGACAAAGTTCTTTGTCTCCACAGACTCCTAAGTGCACCACTCACTCTTTTTCCCTCATCAATTCTATGATTCACCTCATCTTTCATAGACCCATCCGCTGACACGTCCACTCCCAAATATCTGAATACATTCACCTCCTCCATACTCTCTCCCTCCATATATATATATATATATATATATATATATATATATATATATATATATATATATATATATATATATATATATATATGTCGTGCCGAATAGGCAGAACTTGCGATCTTGGCTTAAATAGCAACGCTCATCTTGCCATATAGGACAAGTGAAAATTTGTGTATGCAATAATTTCGCCAAAATCATTCTGAACCTAAAGAAAAAAAAAATATTTCACTCTGTTTGTTTAGTATTAAATTACTGTAAACAAATCTAAAATATATTTAGTTGGGTTAGGCTAAAATAAATTGTTCTTGTTATAATAAGGTTAGGTAAGTTTTCTAAGATTCTTTTGGTGCAAAATTAAAAAATTTTACATTAACATTAATGAAAAAATATATCTTTAAACGTATAAGAGAAAATTTCAGAAAGGAATTAATTTTAACTGAGTTCTTGCTAACTGACCAATTTTACATATTCGGCACGACATATATATATATATATATATATATATATATATATATATATATATATATATATATATATATATATATATATATATATATATATATATATATATATATATATATATATATATATATATATATATATATATATATATATATATATATATATATATATATGTATATATATTAGTACCCACGATACAACACTGCACTTGCCAAGGAGTCGAACTCATGCTCTTTTGGCCCGCCTCATTGTGAGCGAAAACGCATGACACTTTAGACCACTAGACCACATAATGATTGTGTGATCTAGTGGTCTAAAGCGTCATGCGTTTTCGCTCACCATGAGGCGGGCCAAAGCAGCATTGATTAGACCCGTTGGCTAGTGTAGTGTTGATATATATATATATATATATATATATATATATATATATATATATATATATATATATATATATATATATATATATATATATATCAATTATCGCTAACCAAGCGATACAAGATGCAAAGCAGCCACGGGGGAAATAGAATGGTAGCTCTTGGCCTTTCATGTTGCAATCAACACATCATCAGGAGCTTGCAAAATTCCTGAAAAGAGTAGGGTGCCCAAGCAAATAACGTTCCCAGAGGACCGCCTTTACTGGAGTAAGGGAGGGAGACAGGAGAGGGCACAACAGTACCCATAGCCAGAAAGATGAATATAACAGAAAAAGTCCCACAAGCATAGATATTATAATAGCCTAAACGAAATTAACGTGGTAATAAGAAATTCGGTCATATTCCGCTATGACATCAATAACTTTAAATATATAAATATATTGTCAGTGATATGGAAGACACTGGCAATTGTATCCTGCACAGGACAACGCGTCCCTTTGAATTACACGAGAAAACGGTACCTTATGTAGGGGAGACTTCTTAAAAGTTATGTAAAGGAAACGGGGCTTATTAAAACAAACTCTAATGAGTTTATTTTACTGACATCTGCAATAACAGGATAGCCGGCCACAGATAAAATGGTTAGTAAAAATATTAAATCCTTTGCTTGGCAACATTTCTGATGCTCACTTAAAAAAAAATGTTGATCTCATCGACAAATTGCAAAATATTAACATGTGTAATGATTTTACACTTATTAGTTTTGATGTCACTGCGTTATTCATGAAAGTCCCTGTTCCCGACTTGCTATCTTATTTGGAAGAAGAATAATAAGCTTTATGTAGTTGATTGCAAGTTTGAGTTTGATGAGAGATACTATTCCCAAAAACACGGGATGGCGATGAGTAATCCGTTGTCCCCCTTATTCAGCAATCTGTATATGGAATTTTTCGAGGCTAGACTGTTGAAAGATATCTTGCCATGTAGAGCTAAATGGTTCAGATATGTGGGTGACATCTTGTGTCTGTTCAAATGATGTGGCCCTGGATACATTTCTACCAAGACTTAATGCATTAGTCTCGTCTATTAAATTCACCCTGGAAAAAGAGGTGGAATGTAATCTTCCATTCTTAGACGTGTTGATACACCAGGTTGATAGAAAGTTTAAGTTTACCGTATATAGGAAGGCCACCAATGTGTGCTCATACATTCACTATTTCAACCTTGAGAGTAAAGTCAAAAGGAGTGTATTTTTTAATATGTTTTTGAGAGCCTATAGAGTGTGCAGTCCGGAGTTCCTAGATGAAGAAATTAGGAAAATATTTGACATTGGCACGAAACTGCGGTATCCTAAAGTGTTTATGGAATCTGCCTTACTGGCAGCTAAGAAAATTTATTACAGAACAGAACCTATGCTAACACCTTAGACCAAGAATGTGCTGGTCCTACCATATAACGAGAATTTATTTATCATGCAGAATGCTCATAGAAGATTTAATATACAAGTAGTATTTAAAAATTCATGGTCTGTTAGAAGCATCCTGATAAACCTCAACCACGTGTTGGTGGTGTCTACAGAGTTGGTTGCAATGGCTGCAGTCTTTCCTATCTGGGACAAACAGTAAAATCATTGGAGGTGAGAATGTGCCACCACCGTTATTCGATACTTATAGCACAGGAGCCGAACACGATTTTCTAATAACTCAGCAAATTAGCGGGAAGCAAGAGTCCTCTTCCCTTATTCTTTAGTTTATAAATCTTCACTTCTCTCTTACTTGCTGTTTCCATTCTCCTGGTATCCCATCTACCTTTTACTCTCACTGTAGCTACAACTAAAAAGTGTTCTGATATATCTGTGGCCCCTCTGTAAACATGTACATCCTGAAGTCTACCCAGCAATCTTTTAGTTACCAATAAGTAGTCCAACAAACTACTGTCATTTCGCCCTACATCATATCTTGTAAACTTATTTATCCTTTTTTTTCTTAAAATATGTGTTACCTATAACTAAGCCCCTTTCTATACAAAGTTCAAACAAATGCTCCCCATTATCATTAACACCTGGCATCCCTAACTTACCTACCACACCCTCTCTAAACGCTTCCCCTACTTTAGCATTTAGGTCCCCTACCACAATTGCTCTCACAATCATGGTAATACAGAAAACAAAGTTGCAGCCTCCCACCTCGAGGCATAGTTATTAGGTGACCACAAAAAAGGCCAGTTCACCTGACCTCACTAAAGTTCAGCTCGCCTCACCTGTAGATTCTCATTCCCATATATGAGTGAACAAGGTCCCAGGACTCAAGCATACTTGCAAAACTTCAAACACCTCTTGTTGATATATATCAGGTTGTCACTGTATTCAACTATCAGAAAGCCCATCTCTGCATGTTTTGCTGAGAAATGATACAACTAAGGTTACAGATTAAATATAGGGGGAACTTAACTTGATAGACAGCTTTTGCCTACACAGCCGGCCCTGCAGGTGAGGTCTTGAGAAGCTGTCATAGCCACTTCTCAACGGGCTGTGAAGGAAATATTTCATGGTTTTTAAATTACCCCTAGGGGGTATTATATCAGCATATTTCATTAACTGATTGCTGACTGGAAAACTTACTTTTGTAGGCACGATGGCATGTAATTTACCGTGTATTGGTGGTCTAATCAACACATGATATCCGCTCTGCAGCTGACTCATCAATGTTACGATCATTAAACGTATCTGGGTATATGTAGCTGGCCAGTAGTTGCACCTGGATATCCGATGACTTAACTGAAGAATAGTGTCCTTGGATGTCCACGTCTTCCATAGTCTGGGAATACACACATTGGTACACTATGTTGCACAAGGTTTGTCTTTATTCACAATCTTATCACTAAAGAAGTTGATCACACTTCTCTAAGTGTTTATTGCGTTTGTGAGACACTTGTACACACTAACGCGCGGATCAGTGTTCTTTGTTGGTTATTCCGACGTCAGTGCGAGTCCCAGTAGAGTCAAAAGTAATCTGACCTCGCAGCATCACGCCGCACCTCGTTTATCCCCAGCATAAAGGAAATGATGACCTAGTACATTTCGCTTCCTTGCCAAACTTCCACTATGAAGCAAAGCAAAATGTTTGATTCTTGCTTTCTTAAGCATAGACAACAATGTACACTAACTTCACCATGGTAATAAAATGGGAGCAGGATTTTTCTTAATTGTCCTGCTAAGGTAAGAGATGGACTGTCTCTTATTAAACTAAAGTACTTGCAACATTGGACTCTTGCAATGAACTACGTGGCCATGTCACATGCTCATACTGCATCTGGGATCAATTACTTGCTGTAGCAGTAAACAAGATACTTGCCCCTTCTGAGAGGGCTGTGCCCCTCAGGGTTGAAAGAGGCTGAATGGGACTGATAAGATTGAGACACTTATGCAGCATATGGGAATCTTTATTCAGGAAACGTTTCGCCACACAGTGGCTTCATCAGTCCAATACAAAGAGGAAGGCGTAAGGAGAGGAGGAGTATGAGGTAATCAGTCCCTCAGCCTGGAGTCGATGTGTTCAGTCCATCAATTCTACAAGATTGATGGACTGAACACATCGACTCCAGGTTGAGGGACTGATTACCTCACACTCCTCCTCTCCTTACGCCTTCCTCTTCGTATTGGACTGATGAAGCCACTGTGTGGCGAAACGTTTCCTGAATAAAGATTCCCATATGCTGCATAAGTGTCTCAATCTTCAACTTGTCGGTTTTTCAAACCATTCATCACACACGGGACTGATAATCCGCCTAATGGAGAAAATTTCTCCACACTGGGGGTGGCAGAGGTTCACTGCAGGTGAATCGTTCATCACTTAACATTAATTTGATTTTCTAAGACTCCACTACTGCTGCTTGTCTTTTCTGAACAGCTTTAGTCTGTGTGGTTTTTGGAGAATCACTAATTTTGTTTTCAACACTGTGTAATTCTAACGGCATTAGTTTAATTATTGTCAGCTTATTCACTACATCTTTGCTCAAAACATCAACTGTCCTGATGATTCCATTTGCATCAGGATATATGGTCGCAATTTTTCCAAGTGGCCATTGGGTCCTCGGACCATCATTGTTAACAATCATTTTGTCACTAGGTCTTAAGGACTTACGATTTTCAGGAACACCAGCTCCATAGAAGTGTTCTCTTAATGAGGTGAGATAGTCTTCTAGCCAAATTTTCTCTCAACATTCCATCACTTTATTATAAGTCACCTGGAAGAGCATAATTTGATTAATAAATCTCAGCATGGGTTCATGAGTGGTCGTTCCTGTCTGACAAATTTACTGACGTTCTTCAAAAGAACATTTGAGGCACTGGACAGTGATAAAGAATATGATGTTTATTTGGATTTTAGTAAAGCCTTCGATAGAGTACCTCTAGCATGGATAGAGGCATGGCTTACCAATAGAAAGCAGAGTTACCATTAATGGGGTGAAATCTGAATGGGGATTAGTCACTAGTGGCATTCCATAAGTATCAGTTTTAGGCCCTCTATTGTTCATAATTTACATTAATGACCTTGATGAAGAGATTACGAGTGACATGAGTAAATTTGCTAATGATACAAAGATAGGCCGTATAATTCATTCCGAGGAGGATAGCAATGAACTCCAGGAGGATTTGGACAAATTAATGTCTTGGTCTGAAAAATGGCAGATGAAGTTCAGTGTGCATAAGTGTAAGGTACTTGTCCTTGGTAATGAAAATAACCCTCGAAGCTATAATCTAGGTGAAGTAGAGCTTGATCATACAGAATGTGAAAAAGACTTGGGAGTCATGTTAAGAAGAAGTCTAAAGCCAAGACAGTAGTGCCTTAGTGCGCAACAAGGCCAACAGATTACTAGAATTTATCTCAAGAAGTATAAGTAACAGATGTTCAAAAGTTATTATACAGCTCTATACATCACTAGTGAGGCCTCATTTGGATTATGCAGCTCAGTTTTGGTCTCCTTACTATAGGATGGCTATAGATTCATTGGAGAACATAAGAAAGAAGGAACACTGCAACAGGCCTACTGACCCATGCGGAGCAGGTTCATGTCCCCCCCGGATTAGACCAATGACCTCCCCGGATTAGCCCAATGACCCACCCAGTCTGGTCACCTCCACTCAAGGATGGAGCACGGCACCAGACCCAGCACCACAAGCTAGTCAGGTCCAACTCACACCCACCCACACCCACTCATGTATTTATCTAACCTATTTTTAAAACTACACACCGTTTTAGCCTCAATAACTGTACTCGGGAGTTTGTTCCACTCATCCACAATCTATTACCAAACCAGTGCTTTCCTATATCCTTCCTGAATCTGAACTTTTCCAACTTGAAACCATTGCTGCGAGTCCTGTCTTGGCTGGAAATTTTCAGCACGCTTTTTACATCCCCTTTACTTATTCCTGTTTTCCATTTATACACCTCGATCATATCCTCCCTAATTATACGCCTTTCTAGAGAGTGCAGATTCAGAGCCCTCAGTCTATCCTCATAGGGAAGATTTCTTATACATGGGATCATCTTTGTCATCCTCCTCTGTACGTTTTCCAGAGCATTTACATCCATTCTGTAATACGGTGACCAGAACTGAGCAGCATAGTCTAAATGAGGTCTAACCAAGGATATATAGAGTTGAAGAACAACCTGAGGACTTCTATTATTTATACTTCTTGATATGAAGCCAAGAATTCTCTTAGCTTTATTGTGAACACTAATACACCGTTGTCTTGGTTTTAGATTACTGCTAACCAGAACTCCTAAATCCTTTTCGCAATCAGTAGTATTAAGATCTACATTATTTAGTTTATATGTGGCATGGTTATTTAACTGTCCAACATTTAGAACTTTGCATTTGTCAATATTAAACTGCATCTGCCACTTCTCCGACCATTGCATCAGTCTATTCAAATCATCCTGGAGTGCTCTAGTGTCCTCAGCAAATTTGCTATGTCGCTGTTTATTCCCTCATCTATGTCGTTTATGTAAATTGCGAACAACAAAGGGCAAAACACTGACCCCTGAGGAACACCGCTTGTGAGGTGCCCCATTCTGATTTCTCCCCATTTATGCAAACTCTCTGCTGCCTATTTGTCATCTATCCCTCTACCCAGGAAAAAAATTCTCCTATTCCGTGTGCCTTACCTTTCCTCAATAGCATCTGGTGTGGAACTCTATCGAAAGCCTTATTGAAGTCAATATACACAATATCATATTCATTACCATGATCTTCCTCCTCAAACACCTTAGTGAAAATATTTAATAAATTCGTAAGACAGGAACGCCCCTTTGTAAAACCGTGTTGAGATTCATTAATCAATCTGTGGTGCCTGTCAAGATGGCTACGAATTGCTTCGGCAATTATTGATTCCATAAATTTTCCCACTATGGAGGCAAGGCATATTGGTCTATAGCTCGAAGCCTGTCACCTGCCTTGTAAATAGGTATTACATTTGCCATTTTCCAATTTTAAGGCACTATGCCAGTTTGTAGTGATATGTTAAAAAGATTAGCCAAAGGTGTGCTAAGTTCCTCTTTACATTCCTTTAACACCCTTGCAAACAGTTCATCAGGGCCTGGGGATTTGTTAGATTTTAGTTTCTCTATTTGTCTGAGGACCATGTCACTAGTTACCGCAATCGTACACAGTTTATTATCCTGTTCTACATAATCTATTATTTCAGGAATATCGCTAGTATTTTCCTGGGTGAAAACTGAGAGGAAGTAGGTATTGAGAATTTCACACATATCCTTATCACTGTCAGTGATCTGGCCAGAGTTACTCTTAAGTGGGCCAATCTTGTCCCTAATCTTACTTCTGTATACCTGAAAGAACCCTTTTGGGTTAGTCTTTGAATCCCTTGCGACCTTAGCCTCATAATTAATTAGTGAATCTCTTGTTGGCAAAAACCAAGTCAAGTAGATTGTTTCCTCTGGTTGATTCTGTCACAACCTGTTCTAAAAAGCAATCCTGAACCGTATCAAGAAAGTCACTAGACTCAAGATTTCCTCATATTGTTCCAATCAGTTTGTATAAAGTTAAAATCTCCCATTATCACAACATTTTCATATTTAGTTGCCGTATGAATTTCGTCCCATAACAGCTTACTGCCCTCCCTATCAAGGTTTGGGGGCATATAAATCACACCCAAAATTAATTTGTCACGTCCCTCGAGAAACTGTAGCGAAACAGATTCTGTGTTCGATGTTTCTAATCTTATATCATGTCTAAGACAACAATTTAAATTTTCTCTGACATACATCGCCACACCACCACCCTTCCTGTTGACCCTATCAGTGTGGAATAGTTTATAACCCTGTATGTTGCATTCAGAATGATTTACTGTGTAAAGAATCTCCAGTATGAAGATAGACTTAAGCCTTAAATCTCCACTCTCTGGAGAGACGTAGAATGAGGAGAGATATCATTGAAGTGTATAAGTGGATGACGGGCATAAACAAATGAGATATTAATAAAGTGGTGACTTGTCCAGTGTGTTCTTCGTGAATATCTGTCCAGTGTGTTCTCCGTGAATCTGCATAAGATGTCCTCTCTTGAGCAACTCTACCAGCAGCTAAAAGAGGAGCTTAGGATTGCTAAGCTTGAAATACGGCGATTGACGGAGGAAAACAAGAGGATTCGAACTAATAGTCCTGTTGTGAGTCCTCAGGTCAAGAGATGAACCTGGTCAGTGGCCGGCCAACATGGAACGAAGCTCAAAATCAAGAAGACTGTTGGAGTGGCGGAAACAACGAAGATCCAGAAGACTGCTGTGGAGACTTCCAACCCATTTTCGGTGTTACCAGACGAATGTGTATTGTCTACTGGAAACGTCGCTGTGAGTACCAAGAAATCATTGGCAGAGGAGAGTGAGTCGACATCCCTTAAAACACCAACGAAGACCATCGAAAACGTTTCTATGAACTCCACCAGTGAAGGTAAGAACATTGTTTTAGTTGGGGACAGTCAAGTGAAATTTATGGATAAGGCATTTTGTCTTAGGGACAGGAAGAGGAGGCAGAGGGTATGTTTTCAAGGGGTTGGGAAGGGGGATATTGTTAGCCGTCTGGACGACATCATGGAAGGTAATGGGAGTAATCCTATTATCTGCCTCAGTGCGGGAGGCAACGATGTTGGCAGACGTAGGAGTGAAGACCTGATTAGCAGGTATAGGACAGCAATAGAGATAATTAGGAAGAAAGGTGGGAACCCTGTGATCTGTGGCATTTTGCCCAGGAGAGGAGTTGGAAATGAATGGTTGTCCAGGGCAATTGGTGTCAACTGCTGGCTGGACAAACACTGTAAGGAAAATGCAGTGACATTCATAGACAACTGGGACCTCTTCTATGGCAGAAATGACATGTATACCAGGGATGGGGTTCACTTATCTAGGTTTGGGGTAGAAGCACTGGCTAACGCAGTGGAAGAAGCTGTTAGGTCTTTAAACTAGAAATAGATAGTGGTATGGGTTTTCGTGGAAAATCAAGGTATTCTGAATGTTGCGACAGTGTGAGTTTTAAGGAAACCAGTTATAGGAAGAATGAGGAAGAATTATTGGTGAGCATAGGAAAGCCAATGGCATTAGGTGATAAGGAGAGTAACAGGCATAATGGAGGAACAGTAATCACCAGGAAGAAAAAAGAGAAGGGAGGGTTTCTGAAAATATATTATACTAACAGTCGTAGTATGAGAAATAAGATGGACGAATTGAGATTAGTTGCAAGTGCCGGCAACATTGATGTTTTATCCATAACTGAGACGTTGTTTAATATGAAAAATAGGGACATGCCTGCTGAATGTCACATTCAGGGATTTAAATTGTTCCAAGTAGACAGAAATATCGGAAAGGGGGGTGGGGTGGCACTCTATGTCCGAGATCATTTAAATTGTTGCATAAAAACTGGTATAAAGTCCGAAACACATACTGAGTCTATTTGGGTAGAATTTTCAGAGGGGCATAAAAAATTGATTTTAGGTGTGATATACCGTCCCCCAAACTTGGATGGAGATCAAGGAAGACTACTGTGGGAGGAAACTGTTACAGCCACAATGCACGACAACGTTGTAATTCTAGGAGAATTTAACTTTAGTCTGACTGGAATTTTTTGACAGGGAATTTAGAATCTAACGACTTTTTAGTAGTGCAGGATTGTTTTTTGAAGCAGTTTGTGACAGAACCTACAAGGGGTAATAACCTACTTGACTTGGTTCTGGCAAACAAGGAATCACTTGTTAATAATTCAGAAATTTCAGAGGAACTTGGCACAAGTGGCCACAAATGAATTACCTTTAGCAATGAATGGAAGTATGATATTAGGGATAACTCAGTAACAGTCCCAGATTGTCGCTTAGCAGATTACAATGGGCTTAGAGAACACTTATCATCTGTTGACTGGGGTAACGAAGAGAGCTATCAATACGAGAGTTTTCTAAACACTATACATGCTGCCCGGAGAACTTTTATCCCGTATAAAGAAATTAGATCAAATAGAAATGACCCAAAATGGATGAATAGGCTCAGATATCTTTTAGGACAGAAAAAAGGAATTTATAGGCGCATCAAAAGAGGTGAGGGTCATCTTATGAATCATTATACTGACATTAAGAGGGACATTAAAAAGGGGATACCGAAACTAAACGGGACTAAGAAATTGAAGTTGCTAGGGAATCGAAAACTAACCCGAAAAGTTTTTTCCAGGTATATAGAACAAAAGTTAGAAATAAGATAGGTCCCCTAAAAGATAGCTCTGGGCATCTTACTGACAAGGAGAATGAAATGTGCTCTATTCTTAATAATTATGTGCTCTCAGTTTTCACTCAGGAGGACACTAACAATATACCAGTAATAAATTCTTATAGTGGGCCTGAAGACGATTAATTATGCAATATCATAGTCACTAGCGAAATGGTTATCAAACAAATAGACACACTGAAGCAAAATAAATCCCCGGGCCCTGATGAACTTTTTTCTAGGGTTCTTAAGGAGTGTAAAATGGAACTTTGTGAACCATTGACTAATATTTTTAATATTACCAACAGCTTAAGGAAGAATTGAAGATGGCGAAGAAGGAGATTCGGTGACTGGCCGAGGAAAACAAGAAGATTCGTAGTACTCCTCCTGTTTTGAGTCCTCAGGACAAGAAGGGAAATTGGTCAGTGGCTGGACAGCATGGAACAAAGTTGACGATCAAGAAGACGAAAGGAATGGCAGAAACGATGAAGAAGAAAGAGACTGCTGTGGAAACAGTTGTGGAAACTTCTAATGCATTCTCCGTGCTACCCGACGAATGTTAGTCGACTACTGGGAACGTCAAAACGAACGACACCAAGGAAGGTAAGAATATTGTTGTTGTAAAGTAAAAGGACACAAGTGCAACTAATGTGACATTTTATTGTGGCAACGTTTCGCTCTCCAGGAGCTTTATCAAGCCATTACAAACAATACATGTATGTATGTATGTATAATGTTCGCCAAGACCATAGTCCTGGCACGGGTCCCAATCTTGCGATGACCCGTCTCTGGCTCCCGATGGAGAAAGGTTTCCACAATGATGCGACGCATGCCACTCGAGCGCCCCTCTGGTCAGTTCAACTGGTGCATCTCATAAGCGACACCATATGTACCTATGGACACTAGCGAGGAGGAGGATATGTCATTATTACAGGTAACAGCTTGTCTGGTTCGTTGACCCCATGGTACACTAGTGTGGCCGCAGTCATCTCTGGGTCCTCTTCGGGAGGGAATATCACCCCTAGTTGCCTGCAGAGTGTCTCAGTAGCTTCGCACTCTAGAAGATAGTGTGTTAGGGGCCGCTGGACAACGTGCTGACAGTACTGGCACATCTCCTCCTCAGCCTTGTCTACCATCATCTTGGCTGTGGGAAAGCCCAAACGAAGCCGATGGATGGCGGTACACTGCGCTCTGGACCAGCTTCTATCATATGGTGGGGGTTCTCCCTGAGTCGCTGTTCGGTACCACTGCTGAGATGGGGTATCACCTAAGACCTCCCCCATAAGTTTCGTGGCTCTGGCAGCCACCAGTTTGGTCTGTCGTAGGCTGATTGGGACAGTAATCCCAACATGTGGATAGTCTGTTGCTGCCTTGGCTGCATCATCTGCCGCCTCATTTCCCCGGATGCCAGCATGGCTGGGGATCCAATTCAATGTCGATCTATTACCCTGAACTTCTAAGGCTGTCATTATGCTCAGGATCGATGTGATGAGGTGAACATTATCCTGTGGTTGAGGATGGGAGAGGGCATTGATTGCAGAGGTGGAATCAACATGTATGACAGGTCGGAGTCGATGTCGTAGGGCATGTGACAATGCCTGCTGAATCGCCACCAGCTCAGCTTGAAGGATCGTGCAGTGTTCAGGGAGTCGCCAGCCTTGTGTGTGACCATTGTGGTACAGTCCAGCTGCTGCTCTCTTTCTGTCAGGGTCGACAGAACCATCTGTGAAATACACTGCACATGTGCCTCCCTCTGCCAGTGCCATGCTTGTCTCAGCATGATTGCTGAGGGTGTCTTGACTGCAGAGACACTTAGAGATGGGTAGCTGCATGATGAAAACATCGGCTGGATCTGGGCGCCAGGGAGGTGGTGGATGGTACCCAGCAACAGGAAGGTCACAACTCTTCTCACAGAGCAGCTGTACAGGCAGCAGCTTCCGCCCAGCAGCACAAAACGAACGAATCCAGGAGTAGTCCGTGAAGAGTGTGGGATCTTGTGACATGGTTGTTAATATCCGGTGCAGAATCGTGGCCACTTTGCAGGCGTTTATGTATCTTACTCTGTCAGCCAAGGAAGGAAGCCGGGCCTCAGATCTGAGACATACTGTGTTGGTCCAGATGGGGGCACCAAGCATAGTTCTTATCGCCTGGTTTTGTACGATCTCCATCCACCCTTTGCCTGCTCTGTGGGAAGAGATGAGCTAAAGTCGGTGCACCGTAGTCAATGAGCGAGCGTATAGCTTGTATATAGTACAAGCGAAGTACATCTTTGCTTGCCCCTGCACGGTGCCTCGTCATGGCTCTCATGGCGTTGAGTCTGAGTAGAGCACGTGACCTGACATATTCGGCCTGTTTCTGAAAGGTCAGCTTTTTATCAATGTAGATTCCCAAGTACAGGTAGGAGCCTGTCCAGTCAAGTTCTATATCCTGAATACGTAATCTATTCATAGGATCTGGTCCCTTGAACATCATTGCAAGAGATTTCTCGGCCGAGATCTTGAGGCCTAGTTCCTTGCAAGACTGCGTAATTAGGTCCAAAGCTCTCTGAGCCTGTCGTTCTAAATTGCCTTTCCCATTCACTACTAGTGCAAGATCATCAGCATAGCTGAGGAGCTGTGTACCACTATGAAAGGGAAGGCTCACAAGTTCCTGCATAAGGATGTTAAACAGGGTAGGACTGAGCACACCTCCTTGTGGCGTACCGTTTTCCAGGGTTTTAAAGGAAGAGTAGTGTCCCTGAAAGCTGAAACAGGCCTGCCTGCCCCTAAGGTAGGACTCTATCCAGGCCAGGAGGCGTCCTTTGATTCCCTTCCGAGCTAGTATTGCCAGAGTTGCTGTGGGGCTGGCTAGCTCAAATGCCTTCTCAAGGTCGAGGTAAACGACGATACTAGGTTTTTTGTTGCTATCAGCAATCTGGCTTAGTAGAGTGGTTATGCACTCTGCTGTTCCCACTCCTTTGGTGAAGCCAAATATGTGATGATGAGAGGGTCCAAGTTTCCATAGGAGGCGGTTTAACACCATCCTCTCAGCAGTCTTGGCTAAGCAGCTGGTCAGTGATATGGGTCTCATACTGCCTGGGTCCTTGGGCTTTGGAATTGGTACGATTGTAGCTTTCTTCCAAGCTGCTGGGAGTGTCCTGGCCCTCCACGACTTGTTAATGACGTCTAGTATGGCCTCCCATCCACTCTGCCCAGCCCGTGCAATCATGGAGTATGTCACACCATCGATGCCCGGGGCAGTGTCACCTGTGTTCTTAATGGCACGTCGGAGTTCCAAGTCCGTGAGGTCTACATCAGTCACATCTTCCGACTCATGCAGCTTGTATCGTTAGCTGGCACTGTGGCAGAAGATCCGTCTGTATATTCCGGATGTCCTGTGGGAGCTGAGTGGAGGCTCCCCTGGAAGTGAAAAGCTCCACTAGTTTCTCTGCTTCCTGGGATGGGTTCGGGTGTGCTGGTGGCCTCGGCTTGCTCTTGCCAGTTGCTATGTTGAGCTTGCCCCATATCTCAGATAAGGTGGTGTGATGCCCGAATGTTGAGCACCACTCCAGCCATTTCTCAGTTTTTACTTTGAGAGAGATTCTGCGGGCATGCTGCACAATGGCTCTCAGAGTATTCCTGTTCTCTGCCGTAGGGTTACGCCTGTATAGCTTCCTAAAAGAGTTGATGCGGTGGTTCTGCTGCCGCACCTCGTCGTTGTAGAACCACCAGTCTCTTTTGTGAGTGCGTCCTGCGGACTTCTTTGGAATTGCGCACTCTGCTGCCTGGATGAGAACAGTGATTAGCTCCTGTTCAGCCGTATCACAGTCTTCAGATAGAGAGTATGTGGACCACCAGTTATGAAGATAATCCTGGAACACCTTCCAGTTGGCCCTCTTTACGTCCCATTTAGGAGGCAGCACAACTGTGGGAGGCCTGTTGATGTTGAAGGTGGTGATCACTGCAAAGTGGTCACTGACAAGGTGAGGATGAGTTTCCCATGTGGCTCCTGCTGCGAGTTGTCTTGACCCGAAGGTAAGGTCGAGGCAGCCACCCAACAGGTGTGTGGGGTCTCCATTGTTTAGCAACTTTACCTCTGGAATATCGTGTAGGAGCATTGCTATATGTCTGCCAGCAGCATTGGTTGCTGAGTGAGAGTACAGAATAGGGTGATGTGCGTTGAAATCTCCACCCACAATAATACACTCAGTGCGTGCTAGTGCGAGGAGCTCTGCAAAGTCGAGGGTGTGTCTTGGGTTCTTGTAGATGTTATAGATGGTAATGGGCGCCCCAGGTATGTGCACAAGGATGGCCTGTACCTCGACATCCTCCCCACAGTCCACAGGGTTGGCTATAACCTCGTGAGGTATTGTATTGGATACAAATACAGCTGTGCCTCTTCAGTGAATGCCCGGGTCAAACAATACATGGACACAGAGGGTATATATAGGCTCAGAGTGAGGTGCAATACTAGTGAGGTACCATTTCGATGTTCACTAGTGGTGGTAGTAGTAGTAGTAGTAGTGACAAAAGTAATACAATATGGTAGAGCAATTAATTCGTACATGAGAAAAAGGATATAACAGCTATTACTTGGGTAACATAAAAATAGGTTGGACAAATATAGACTGAAAAGAGGCAGCTTGTTTCAGTGTTCACTCCTTGTATGTGCTTGTGTAGTATAACAGGAGAGACTATGTGATGGCAGGGTTTACTGTTTTTAGGAGGATTCTTGCTAAGACTTCGGAGATGGTGAAACTGCCGTTGTTTTGTTTAATTGTATTCGAAACAGCGATCAGTGCTGATTCGAGGCATTTGCGTCTACGGAAATTAGTTTCTTTGATCACTAATTGGGCGTCTCTGAATTTCATGAGATGATTGGTGGAATTTCGGTGTTGTACACAGGAGACCTACTTCGACTAGTGGATGGTACCACTATGACCCCGCCTCCGCCTGCTTCACCTCACCTCACTACAGTATATAAGCCACGTCTACGGCTCTATGCTGTACATTCTACAAGATTGATGGACTGAACACTTCGACTCCAGGCTGAGGGACTGATTACCTCATACTCCTTCTCTCCTTACGCCTTCCTCTTTGTATTGGACTGATGAAGCCACTGTGTGGCGAAACGTTTCCTGAATAAAGATTCCCATATGCTGCATAAGTGTCTCATTCTTCAACTTGTCGGTTTTTCAAACCATTCATCACAAGAATAGAGTTTGTCTAAATCCTCCTGAAGTTTCCTAACATCTACGTTTGAATCAATTATCCGACCTATCTTTGTGTCATCGGCGAATTTGCTCATATCACTAGTAATACCCTCATCAAGGTCATTGATATATATTATAAACAACAACGGGCCAAAGACTGATCCCTGTGGTACGCCCTTGTTACAGATCCCCACTCGGATTTAACCCCATTTATGGACACTCTCTGCTTCCTGTCTGTGAGCCATGACTCGATCCACGAGAGCACTTTTTCCCCAATGCCATGAACTGCCACTTTCTTTAACAGTCTTTGGTGCGGAACTCTATCAAAAGCCTTACTAAAATCTAAGTAAATAATATCAAATTCTTTATCGTGGTCAACAGCCTCAAAAGCTTTACTGAAGAAAGTTAATAAATTTGTTAGACAAGACCGGCCTCTTTTGAATCCATGCTGAGTATCATTAATCAAGCTATGCTTATCGAGATGGCTTCTTATAATCTCAGCTATAATTGACTATAATTTGCCTACAATTGAGGTCAGGCTTATTGGGCGGTAATTTGATGGTAACGACTTGTCCCCTGTTTTAAAAATAGGAATTACATTAGCCATCTTCCACTTATCAACTTAGCTTCGACTATTTCCTCAATGAATTTATTTTCCAACTGTTCTTGTATGATATTATCATAGACAGTCAGTAGCTCTGGACACTTCCTGAGCATGTGTATTTGTGCTTTCATTTGTCCGAAAGCTATGCGATAATTGCTAGTATTGTCCTTCTTCATATCTGTCAGTGTCCAAATATTGGTTATAAGTCTGAGACTCTCGTTGGCTTTGTTTATTTATATCAGTATCTATCACATCTACATCCCACACCTTATCAACTGGTTCATTCATTTCTTCCAGTAATGATAATTTTTGCTGTAGTACATGATCAGCGGTTATTCATTGTAACTAGTACATTTTCCACTGAATCAATATCAGCTTCTTTCCCATTTTGAGAGGGAATGGGACCACATATCATGTGGCCTCCTGCTGTTTTCAACAAGTGAACATCGTATTTGCTTATTATATTTTCCTTAAAACAGTGATAACTTCCAATGATTAAATCAATTGGACTAACAGCGTCCGTCTGTATGTCAGGACAGGTTAACTTGGCCTTAGCTGCTTTCAGTGCTACAACTCTTTCTTTTAATCTTGGATCTGCACAGACTTAGGCAAAACATCTACTACCACAGCTTCTACTGTTTTTTTCCCTGTTTCCTAGATCATCAGTGATTCTGGCTAGGTCCTACGTCTGTTTACCAGAATTTTGGAAAAAAAGTTATATCTAACTATTCTTTGGCATAGTGTTGTTTATTCAGTTTCTGCAACACTTTTCTTCTTAAGAAGGACCTTTGTGAGCCTTGATCAAATAGTGTTAGCACATTGGTTTTGTGTAATTTATCAGATAACTCGAGCTATCGGGAGAGTAGTTCCTTTAAACTTATCTCTCACATTTAATGCTGTTGCTTGGAAATAAATGGTATAAAATACCGACACAATGGAAATATAAACACAAATGCAGTATAATGTGATCCTTTATTGACAACGTTTCACCCACGCAGTGGGCTTTTTCAAGTCACACACGGATCTACCTGGGGTTGGAAGGTACGGGAGTATTTATAGTTCAGAACGTTGAGGTCAGGTGAAGATTGCTGCATCAGATGATCTACCGGGTGGGGTTGTAGAGTCTTGGGTAGCTAGGCGGGGATATTGGACAAGTTGTGAGTAGACCTTCTGCAGTGTTCTATGTTCTTATGTGGGATAGCGATGAAGAAGTTTCTTGGCGAGTGGTTCAGCTATGTTATAGAAGCCATTGTTCTGGTTGAAATTGTTGGTTATAGAGATAAACGATGATTCCAGGATTCTTCTGTATTGAGTGTTGTCTTCTGTGGCTATAAGTCTTGAGTTTCTGTAGTTAATTAAATGGTTGTGTGAATTGCGATGTTGTACACAGGCATTCCTTGTATCGTCAGTCCTGCTTGCATATTGGTGTTCTGAAATACGTGTTTGGAGGTCTCTTGATGTTTCGCCCACGTATAATTTGTTGCAGTCATTACAAGGGATTATGTATACCCCTGCAGAGGATGGAGGCTTGTCCTGTCTACTACTGGTGATGTCCTTGATGGTCGTGGTTGTGGAGGTAGATACTTGGAATGATGTTTTGGCAAAGATGTTGGAAACATGTTTGGCAATGGAGTTGGTGGGAAGGACTATGTATCTCTTCTCGGCAGTGTCTTCTCTGGGCGAGCATTAAACATCTTCAACACACCCAGAGAAGACACTGCCGAGAAGAGATACATAGTCCTTCCCACCAACTCCATTGCCAAACATGTTTCCAACATCTTTGCCAAAACATCATTCCAAGTATCTACCTCCACAACCACGACCATCAAGGACATCACCAGTAGTAGACAGGACAAGCCTCCATCCTCTGCAGGGGTATACATAATCCCTTGTAATGACTGCAACAAATTATACGTGGGCGAAACATCAAGAGACCTCCAAACACGTATTTCAGAACACCAATATGCAAGCAGGACTGACGATACAAGGAATGCCTGTGTACAACATCGCAATTCACACAACCATTTAATTAACTACAGAAACTCAAGACTTATAGCCACAGAAGACAACACTCAATACAGAAGAATCCTGGAATCATCGTTTATCTCTATAACCAACAATTTCAACCAGAACAATGGCTTCTATAACATAGCTGAACCACTCGCCAAGAAACTTCTTCATCGCTATCCCACATAAGAACATAGAACACTGCAGAAGGTCTACTCACAACTTGTCCAATATCCCCGCCTAGCTACCCAAGACTCTACAACCCCACCCGGTAGATCATCTGATGCAGCAATCTTCACCTGACCTCAACGTTCTGAACTATAAATACTCCCGTACCTTCCAACCCCAGGTAGATCCGTGTGTGACTTGAAAAAGCCCACTGCGTGGGTGAAACGTTGTCAATAAAGGATCACATTATACTGCATTTGTGTTTATATTTCCAATGCTGTTGCTTGTTGACTTCCTGATTCTGTGGAAGTTTTCTGCTGTTCAGCAAAAGTATTTGGGCATAATGCTGTATGATGCATACCCTTGCATTTATAACACTTCTTCAGTGAGCATTTTCCTCCCTTGTGTTCACGTAAATACTTGATGCACCTTTTCAGCTGATGAACACCTTGTTTACGTGCCTCCACTGATGTGTATTGACTACAATACTGTGCCCAATGTGTTCCATCACGAAGTACACATTTTGGAGTACATTTATGTGTGACAGTCTGTTTACTGTCTGTTGTATTCACAGCTTGATAAGTGCCTATATGGGATTTCCCATTCTGTGGTTTAGTGGGAGTACGTATACTCTTTTTACACTGAGTTGAAGGTTTAATATTCTCAGGATTTGTTGATTTTTCATCTTGTCTCGTTGCTTGCATGCATGAAACCATTGCTTTTAAACCATTGATAATTTCTTCACAAGTGAAATAGCGTTTATTGAACAAAATATTTAATTGTTTCAATAGTTTGTGGTGACATCTTATCTGGTACAATACCACTGATAAACCAATCGCATTGCCTTCGGTCATATTTAGCACCTAGAGATCTGAGACTATTGTCTAATATTATCCTAAATGCATGTAAATCTGAAAAACAATGTTTGTGTGGCTTCAAGCTTGATATTAGGACTGTATGTCTAACCCTGGCCTTGTCAGCATCAAAGTAATTGTCTGCTAAGACACGTAAGGCTATTTGATAATTGCCTTTAACCACCGGAAATGACTTAATGAGTTCGTAGGGTTCTCCCTTCACAATACATTTAAGATAATTGAACTTAGCAATCCCATCTATGTCAGTTCGTGAATTTGCTATGGATTGAAAACCACTAATGACTTCTTCATAATTATGACATTGGAAAATAGGTAATGACAAGGAAGACAAACTTGATAATGGGACACCTGATGTTCCAGGTGTTGTTGCAGGTTTAACAGGTGTGACAGTAAACTACGTTTAGTGAGTGTACTGCATGATTTATTGTTTATCTTTTTGAGACTCAAAGTATCTTCTTGTGTGTTTCAATTAAGTCCCAGCATATTGTTCCAATCAGGAATTTCAGTTTCAGGGAAATCTTCTTTGATAAGTTCCCTTAATTGCATTGAATTTGTATTCCACATTCCTAGAGGCATATTTGCTTCTTTCATCTCCTTGTTAGCTTCTCTGTATAAGGATTTCAAATCCTCCTCTTTATTCACAGTACCTTGAAGATTGTCCACATAGAAACTTTTCTTTAAGATTTCTTAGAAGGGACTTTCAGATTTCTTCAAATATGTATTTAGAGTAGCTTCTAGTAAGAATGGAGAGGATGTTGCACCAAATAATATTGATTTGAAACGATAAGTTTTCACAGGACTTTGAGGATCATGTGGATTTTCAGGCCACAAGAATCGAGTATAATCTCTATCTATTTCTTGTAGTCCTACTCTTAAGAAAGCTTTGGAAATATCAGCCGTGTAGGCATATGGGTTTGTGCGAAATTTCATAAGCACGTCTCCAAGCTTCTCAGTTAGTGAGGGTCCGGTCATCAGACAATCATTAAGACTTGCTACATCTTTATTTGCACGTGCGCTGCAATTGTATACAACACGTAGTGGAGTGGTTTCAGAATCTTTTCTGACTCCATGGTGCGGGAGATAAATGAGCTTCTCTCTTCAACTTATCTTCGACTATTTCCTCAATGAATTTATTGTCCAACTGTTCTTGTATGATATTATCATAGACAGTCAGTAGCTTTGGATTCTTCCTGAGCTCATGTATTTGTGCTTTCATCTGTCCGAAAGCCATGCGATAATTGCTAGGCAGATGTGGTGGATTTAATTTCCATGGTAACCTAACCCAATACTGTCCATCTTTATATTTGACAGTGTCTAAATATTGGTTATAAGTCTGAGACTCTTGTGGGCTTGGTTTATTTACATCAATACCTATCGCATCTAAATCCCACAACTTATCAACTGGTTCATTCATTTCTTCCAGTAATGATAATTTTTGCTGTGGTACATGATCAGCGGTTATTCTCGTAACTAGTACATTTTCCAATGAATCAATATCAGCTTCTTTCCCACTTTGAGAGGGAATGGGACCACATATCATGTGGCCTCCTGCTGTTTTCAGCAAGTGAACATCATGTTTACTTACTAGATTTTGCACAAAACAGTTATAATAATCCCTTCCAATGATTAAATCAATTGGACTAACAGTGTCCGTCTGTATGTCAGGAAAGGCTAACTTGGCCTTAGCTGCTTTCAGTGCTGCAACTGTTTCTTTTAATCCCTGGATCTGCACAGACTTAGGCAAATCATCTACTACCACAGATTCTACTGTCTTTTTCCTGTTTCCTAGACCAACAGTGATTCTGGCTAGGTCATATGTGTGTTTACCAGAATTTTGGAAAAAAACCAGCTATATTTAACTGTACTTTGGTACAGAATTGTTCATTCAGTTTCTTATGAAGGACCTTTTGTGAGCCTTGATCAATTAGTGTTAGCACATTGGTTTTGAATGATTTATTAGATAACTCAATTCGAGCTATCGGGAGAGCAGTCGCTTTAAACTTATCTCTCACATTTAATGCTGTTGCTTATTGACTTCCTGATTCTGTGGAAGTCTGCTGGTGTTCAGCAAAAGTATTTGGGCATAATGCTGCATAATGCTGTATGATGCATACCCTTGAATTTAAAACACTTCTTCAGTGAGTATTTTCCTCCCTTGTGTTCACCTAAACACTTGATGCACCTTTTCAGCTGTTGAACACGTTGTTTACGTGCCTCCACTGATGTGTATTGAATACAATACTGTGCCCAATGTGTTCCATCACAAAGTACACATTTTGGAGTACGTTTATGTGTGACAGTTTGTTTACTGTCTGTTGTTTTCACAGCTTGATAAATGCCTATATGGGATTTCCCATTCTGTTGTTTAGTGGGAGTAGGTATACTCCTTTTATACTGAGTTGAAGGTTTGTTATCCACGGGATTTGTGGATTTTTCATCTTGTCTCGTTGCTTGCATGCATGAAACCATTGTTTGTAAACCATTGCTAATTTCTTCACAAGTGAAATAGCGTTTATTGAACATTTTATTTAATCGTTCAATAGTTTGTGGTGACAACTTATCTTGTACAATACTACTGATAAACCAATCACATTGCCTTAGGTCATATTTAGCACCTAGAGATCTGAGACTATTGTCTAATGTGATTCTAAATGCCTGTAAGTCTGAAAAACAATGTTTGGGTGGCTTCAAACTTGATATTAAGACTGCATGTCTAACTCTGGCCTTGTCAGCATCAAAGTAATTGTCTGCTAAGACACGTAAAGCTATTTGATAATTACCTTTAACCACCGGAAATGACTTAATCAGTTCATAGGGTTCTCCCTTTACAAGACATTTAAGGTAATTGAACTTAGCAATCTCATCTATGTCAGTTCGTGAATTTAATGTGGATTGAAAACCACTAATGAATTCTTCATAATTATGACCTTGGAAAATAGGTAATGACAATGTAGGTAAGCCTGGTAATGGGATGCTTGTTGTTACAGGTGTAACAGGTGTTTGACCACTAGTTACAGTAAGTCTCTGTTACAGACTTTTGCAGCAAATTGCCTGTGCTCCTGTCCACCTTAATTGTTGATTACTAAAAGAATCCAAAACATTTTTAATTTCATCCTCAGATGGATATGATTCAAGAAAATTCTTTTCATAATGTGTATAGTCTGAATTAATTATTTCCAGACGTTGTATAAGTAATTCAAATTTGACCTCAAGATCATCAAAATCTATGTTTGTATCTTGAGTTAATCCTATACAGACTGAAATTAGATTTTCTAATTGTGTAATCTTAGTCCGTAAAGACTGAAACTGAATTTTCAAACAAGCCATTTTAATGGTATATTGAAAATTCTAGCACCACACTTAGAATATTTAAGAAATACTGTACTGCTATAAACAGCTGAGTTTTGTTATGCTTAAGTCAGCAATAATCAATCAGGCACTACTGATGTACTAAGCTTAACCTCAGGGTCAATGACCATGAAGGGTACAGTGTACATGTGGCTGGTGTTTATGGCTTGAGTTTGCTGTGTCAGCCTGACCACGATGATTAATCGTAAATAACGATGTTATACACTTCATTCACTATACACTATAAATGTCACTGTATAACTGTAAATCACACGTGAATATATATTACTTACACATATGTAAATGTCACTGTTAATATGCATTTGAAAGCTTACACTTTATATAAGCTCCTTTAATATGACAGTTATATCTATAAGAAACAAACATTAACACAATCTTGTCCCTTAATTTCTGTTTATAAACATTATAAACACTATGTGTATATACACTCAGACAAACTGAACCTCAGTTGGGTTGTTGTCATCTTAGTCAGCGCTTCTTTGAGCTTGGAGCAGTTGATGCCGGGTACCATCCCCCATTTTCTTGTTGGGTGAGTCACCCAGCTCCCGTTTTCTTTGGGTGAACGCTGGGTGAGAGCCCGTTTTCTTTTGGCTGCCCATTCTCTGTGATTGAGTCTGGACGGACTCATTTATACTGATTTATATTGTAAAACGCTAGTTTTACAGCTTTTTTCGAAGGACCTTGGCTCGTAGGTTATTTGTACACTGTAGTACAACATATTTGGAAAACAGCGTGGCCTTTACCCGGTTCGAGCACGACCAAAATGTTGAGAAATGGCATTACCAGTTAAGTTTAAACATTTTGTGTAGCGAAAACTTAAATTAGAAAGACAGCTCATCGCCTGCACAGCCGCCCCTGCAGATGAGGTCTTGAGAAGCTGTCGAAGTCATTCCTCAACGGGCTGAAATGAGTTATAATTTGTAAGATTATAAATTACCCCTACGGGGTGTTATATCAGCATATTTCATTCACTGATGGCTGACAAACTTACTTGTGTGGACTCAAAATTCCGCCCCTTACTGCTGACTATAGGTTGATTACAAACTCCTTGCGACTCAAGAACTGCGCAGTCCCCCATACTACAAGAAATTCGTAACCTACCTTGCTCTTGTAGCGTGAGCTATGGTGTTCTTCACACCTTCGACAGGTATCGGTGACTTGATAGAAGCTGAAGTGTCCTTGGATGTCCACGTCTTCCATAGTCTAGGAATACGCACACTGGTACACTATGTTCCACAAGATTTGTCTTTATTGTTCACAATCTTATCACTAAAGAAGCTGATCACACTTCTCTTAAGTGTTTATTGTGTTTTATGAGAAACTTTGTTCACACTAATGCACAGATCGTTCTTTGTTGGTTATCCTGGAGTCAGTGTCACTCTCAGTAGAGTCAAAAGTAATCTGAAGATGCCACAGTGCCCCACGCCGTTACTGCCCCCAGCACAAAGGAAAAGCTGACATAGTACCTTTGCTTCCTTGCCACTTCCTCCATGAGGCAAAGCAGAATGTTTAAATCTTGCTGTCTTAAGCATAGACAACAATGTCCACTATCTTTACTATGGTAATAAAGTGGGAGCAGGATTTTCCTTAATTGTCCTGCTAAGGTAAGAGATGTACTGTCTCTTATTAAAATACACTCTGCAACACTGAACTGCAAAGAGCGGCGGTCGCTTGACCACGTCGCATACTTGTACTGCATCTGTGATGAATTACTCGCTGTAGCAGTAAACAAGATATTTGCCCCTTCTGAGAGGGCTGGGCCCCTCAAGGCTGAAAGGGGCTGAAGGGGGCTGAGGGGGGCTGATACCCCCCTCCTGGAGAAAATTTCTCCACAACACGTGAATATTACTTACACATATATAAATGTCACTGTTAATATGTATTTGAAAGCTTACACTTTATATATAAGTTCCTTTAATATAACAGGTATATCTATAAGAAACAAACTTTAACACAATCTTGTCTCTTAATCTCTGTCTATAAACATTATAAACACTATGTGTATATACACTCAGACAAACCGAACTTCAGTTGGGCTGTTGTTGTCGTCAGCGTTTTTCGAGATTGGAGCAGTGGATGCCGGGTGCCATTCCCCAGTTTCTTGTTGGGTGAGTCACCCAGCTCCCGTTTTCTTTGGGTGAACGCTGGGTGAGAGCCCGTTTTCTTTTGGCTACCCATTCTCTGTGATTGAGTCTGGACGGACTCATTTATGCTGATTTATATTGTAAAACGCTAGTTTTACAGCTTTTCTCGAAGGACCTTGGCTCGTAGGTTATTTGTACACTGTAGTACAACATATTTGGACCAAAGCGTGGCCTTTATCCGGTTCGAGCACGGCCAAAATGTTGAGAAATGGCATTACCAGTTAAGTTTAAACATTTTGTATAGGGAAAACTTAACTTAGAAAGACAGCTCATCGCCTGCACAGCCGCCCCTGCAGACGAGGTCTTGAGAAGCTGTAGAAGTCATTCCTCAACGGGCTGAAATGAGTTATAATTTGTAAGATTATAAATTACCCCTACGGGGTGTTATGTCAGCATATTTCATTCACTGATGGCTGACAAACTTACTTGTGTGGACTCAAAATTCCGCCCCTTACTGCTGACTATAGGTTGATTACAAACTCCTTGCGACTCAAGAACTGCGCAGTCCCCCATACTACAAGAAATTCGTAACCTACCTTGCTCTTGTAGCGTGAGCTATGGTGTTCTTCACACCTTCGACAGGTATCGGTGACTTGATAGAAGCTGAAGTGTCCTTGGATGTCCACGTCTTCCATAGTCTAGGAATACGCACACTGGTACACTAAGCTCCACAAGATTTGTCTTTATTGTTCACAATTTTATCACTAAAGAAGCTGATCACACTTCTCTTAAGTGTTTATTGTGTTTTATGAGAAACTTTGTTCACACTAATGCACAGTTCGTTCTTTGTTGGTTATCCTGGAGTCAGTGCCACTCTCAGTTGAGTCAAAAGTAATCTGAAGATGCCACAGCGCCCTACGCCGTTACTGCCCCCAGCACAAAGGAAAAGCTGACATAGTACCTTTGCTTCCTTGCCACTTCCTCCATGAGGCAAAGCAGAATGTTTAAATCTTGCTGTCTTAAGCATAGACAACAATGTTCACTATCTTTACTATGGTAATAAAGTGGGAGCAGGATTTTCCTTAATTGTCCTGCTAAGGTAAGAGATGTACTGTCTCTTATTAAAATACACTCTGCAACACTGAACTGCAAAGAGCGGCGGTCGCTTGACCACGTCCCATACTCGTACTGCATCTGTGATCAATTATTCGCTGTAGCAGTAAACAAGATATTTGCCCCTTCTGAGAGGGCTGGGCCCCTCAAGGCTGAAAGGGGCTGAAAGGGTCTGAAGGGGGCTGATACCCCCCTCCTGGAGAAAATTTCTCCACAACACGTGAATATTACTTACACATATATAAATGTCACTGTTAATATGTATTTGAAAGCTTACACTTTATATATAAGTTCCTTTAATATAACAGGTATATCTATAAGAAACAAACTTTAACACAATCTTGTCTCTTAATCTCTGTCTATAAACATTATAAACACTATGTGTATATACACTCAGACAAACCGAACTTCAGTTGGGTTGTTGTTGTCATCAGCGTTTTTCGAGATTGAAGCAGTGAATGCCGGGTGCCATCCCCCATTTTCTTGTTGGGTGAGTCACCCAGCTCCCGTTTTCTTTGGGTGAACGCTGGGTGAGAGCCCGTTTTCTTTTGGCTGCCCATTCTCTGTGATTGAGTCTGGAGGGACTCATATCTGCTGATTTATATTGTAAAACACCAGTTTTACAGCTTTTTTCGAAGGACCTTGGCTCGTAGGTTATTTGTACACTTTAGTACAACATATTTGGACCACAGTGTGGCCTTTATCCGGTTCGAGCACGACCAAAATGTTGAGAAATGGTTTACCAGCTAAGATATAATTTATAATTTTAAATATAGGGAACACCTAGCTGATAAAAGACAGCAAATCGTCTACACAGCCGCCCCTGCAGACGAGGTCTTGAATTGTTGTCATGTTCATCTCTCAACTGGCTGGAATAGATCATATTATGTAAACAATAAATTACCCCTAGGGGGTGTTATGTCAGCATATTTCTTTCGCTGATTGCTGACAAACTTACGTGTGTGGACTCAAAGGTCCGCATATCACCGGGGTTTATGATACGTGACTAACTCACCACTTTATACTCAGCTGCACAGTCAATAGTAGTACATCACTAGTTAGAACACTTACCTGGGTATATGTATCTGACCCGTAATTATGCCCGGATATCCGTTGAGTTGATTGAAGAATAGTGTTCTTTGAAGAATGTCGCACTACACTCTGTTGGATCGCAACACTCTTTGTTACACTGTTCATCAATAATTGTTCACACAATATCACTAAGAAGTTGATCACACTTCTCTGTAAGTGTTTATCGTGGTTTGTGAGACACTTTGTTCACACTAACGCACAGATCATTCTTTGTTGGTTATCCTGGCGTCAGTGTCACTCTCAGTAGAGTCAAAAGTAATCTGAAGACGTCACAACACCCCACGCCGTCACTGCCCCTCACATAAAGGAAAAGCTGACCTAGTACCTTTTGCTTCCTTGCCACTTCCTCGATGAAGCAAAGCAGAATGATTGATTCTTGCTGTCTTAAGCATAGACAACAATGTCTACTATCTTTACCATGGTAATAAAGTGGGAGCAGGATTTTCCTTAATTGTCCTGCTAAGGTAAGAGATGGACTGTCTCTTATTAAAATACCCTTTACAACACTGGAGTCTGCAAAGAGCGTCAGTCGAAGCGACCACGTCCCATACTCATACTGCATCTGCTATCAATTACTCGCTGTAGCAGTAAACAAGATGCTTGCCCCTTCTGAGAGGGCCGGGCCCCTCAGGGCTGAAAGAGGCTGAAAGGGGCTGAAGGGGGCTGATACGCCCCTCCTGGAGAAAATTTCTCCACAAGGTGTTTGACCACTAGTTACAGTAGGTCTCTGTGGCAGAGTTTTGCGGCAGGTAGCCTGTACCCCTGTCCACCTTAATTGTTGATTACTAAAAGTATCCAAAACATTTTTAATTTCATCCTCAGATGGATTTGATTTTAGAAACTCTCATATTTTTCATAGTCTGAATTAATTATTTTCAGACGTTGTGTAAGTAATTCAAATTTTACCTCAAGATCATCAAAATCTATGTTTGTATCTTGAGTTAATCCTATACAGGCTGAGATCAGATTTTCTAATTGTGTAATCTTAAGTCTGCAAAGACTGAAACTGAGTTTTCAAACGAGCCATTTTAATGGGGTACTGAAAATTCTAACACCACACTTAGTGTTTAAAAACACTGTACTGCTATAAACAGCTGAGTTTTCGTTATGCTTGAGTCAGCAATAATCGAGTCAGGGTGCATATGGCTGGAAAATGCCTCTGTTCTTTATGTCTTGAGTTTGCAGTGTCTGCTTGACAACGTTGAGTCACTGTAAATAACGTTATACACTTCATTCACTATACACTATAAATGTCACTGTATAACTGTAAATCACACATGTATAATTCTTATACATATATGAATGTCACTGTTAACATATATTTGAAAGATTACATTTTATGTACAGTTTCCTATAATATAACAATTAAATCAACAGTTAAATCTATAAGAAACAATCATAAACACAATCTTGTCTCTTAATTTCTGTCTAAAAACATTATAAACACTATGTGTATATACACTCAAACTGACCGTCATCGGGCTTGTTGATGTCGTCATCGTTTCTTGAGCTTGATAGCAGTGGATGATGGGTGCCATCCCCAGTTTTCTGCTGATTGAGTCACACAACTCCCATTAGGTGAAAGCTGAATGAGCACCTCCTGTTTTCTTTTGGCAGCCCATTCTCTGTGATTGAGCCTGGAGGGACTTGTATATACTGATTTATATTGTAAGTTTTACAGTTTTTTTCGAAGGACCTTGGCCTGTAAATTATTTGTACGCTGTAGTACAATATATTTGGACAACAGTGTGGCCTTTATCCGGTTCGAGCACGACCAAATTGTTGAGAAATGGTGCAACTAAGGTTAAAGATTAAATATAGGGGGAACTTAGCTTGATAAACAGCTTTCACCTACACAGCCGCCCCTGTAGGTGAGGTCTTGAGAAGCTGTCGTAACCACTTCTCAATGGGCTGTAAAGGAAATATTTTATGGTTTTAAATTACCCCTAGGGGGTATTATATCATATTTCATTAACTGATTGCTGACTGGAAAACTTACTTTTGTAGGCTCGATGGCTTGTAATTTACAGAGTATTGGTAGTCTAATGAACCTAATACGATATCTGCTGTGCAGCTGACCTATCAATGTTACGATCGTTAAATGTACCTGGGTATTTGTAGCTGACTCATAGTTGCACCCAGATATCCGATGACTTGACTGAAGAATAGTGTCCTTGGATGTCCACGTCTTTCATAGTCTAGGAATACACACACTGGTATACTATGTTCTGCAAGGTTTGTCTTCATTATTCACAATCTAATCACTAAAGAGGCTGATCACACTTCTCTAAGTATTTATTGTGTTTGCGAGACACTTGTACACACTAACACGTGGATCAGTGTTCTTTGTTGGTTATTCCAGTGTCAGTGTGAGTCCCAGTAGGGTCAAAAGTAATCTGATCTCACAGTGTCTCACCGCACCTTGCTTGTCCCCAGCATAAAGGAAACGATGGCCTGGTACATTTCGCTTCCTTGCCAAACTTCCACTATGAAGCAAAGCAAAATGCTTGATTTTTGCTCTCTTAAGCATAGACAACAATGTACACTATCTCTACCATGGTAATAAAATGATGGCAGGATTTTCCTTAATTGTCCTGAGGTAAGAGATGGACTGTCTCTTATTAAACTAAACTACTTGCAACATCGGACTCTTGCAAGGAACCACGTGACCATGTCACATGCTTGTACTGCATGTGGGATCAATTACTTGCTGTAGCAGTAAACAAGATGCTTGCTCCTTCTGAGAGGGCTGTGCCACTCAGGGCTGAAAGAGGCTGAAGGGAGCTGATACCTCCCTCCTGGAGAAAATTTCTCCACATGTTTTGTTGCATTATCATCTCTGATGATGGCCATTGAGATACTTATATACAATCCTAAATATGTGAGTGCCACTAGTCGATAGCTATGATATTTTGGTAAAACCTGGACATAACCAATAAAAGACGGATGTGAATATCATGTAATTAACGGAAAACTTATAACTAGGATTACATGACAAGATATAGTTTTTTTGAAGGGCAAAAATAAAGCATTACTGCATAAAATTTAGGTCAATTGTGTGATCGTTTTTGTTTGCTATAACCTGTTCTAGCATTGCCAGAAAGAGATTTCTTATATACTTTAACATATATATAATTGAATAGGTTGAGTCATTGGTCCTGGCCCCCTCCTCTAAGCTCTTAGCAACAAGCTTTCCGATCATGCTAGTTAGATGGCAAGAGTTACTTGAACTCGGTATATGATGCCTTGAATTATAATTACATAATCTAGGATCGTGGCAAGTACTCTCATGATGGGAGTTAGTTGGTATGATTATTAATTGGTATAAAGGAGATATGAAGATGATACTGGGACATACAGATGGAATTTTTAATTAATTCACAGTTGTATGGATTCGAAGTGACGTAAAGATGGTGTGGATTTGATGTAAAGATGTGTGCTATTAAATGATGGTATATGCGATGACGGAAATATTGTGTAGTATTGAAGTGCATCTTTCACAGTATTGATATTGTAAGGATTCAGCGATCACACTCGTTTAATGGTTCTTGTGCATGATGGTGTGATAAATTTGGTTAGATGAAGATATCAATATATTGAAATAAGTTGATGATTTTCGTAGACAGGGTTCTAGTATAGTCATTCGTATTTAACTGAATACAATTCATAAGGCATCTAGATATGAAGATGTTGTGATAATGGGAGATTTTAACTTTAGACAAATTGATTGGAACAATATGACAGGAAATCTTGAGTCTAGTGACTTTCTTGATACGGTTCAGGATTGGTTTTTAGAACAGGTTGTGACAGAACCAACTAGAGGAAACAATCTGCTTGACTTGGTTCTTGCCAACAAAGATTCACTAATTAATAATCTTGAGGTTAATAATGAACTTGGGGAAAGTGATCACAAATCACTTAGTTTCAATGTATCATGGAATTACCCAGATAACTGCAATCAAATCTCTGTCCCAGATTTTCGCTTCGCCGACTTCATGGGACTGAAAAATTACCTGGGTGGGCTAAATTTGGATGTCCTGACTATGAGTCAGGTAGGTGATCTTGGTTACCAATATGACGTTTTTCAGAGTATAGTTCTAGCTGCCCAGACAACTTTCGTTCTGAGTAGGGAAATTAGATCTAACAAAAATATTCCCAAATGGATAAACAATAGATTAAACATCTCATTGGTCAAAAGAGAGGCATAAATAGGCGTATCAAAAGAGGGGATGGGCAGTTGAGAAATCAATATATTCAATTAGAGAGAGAAATAAAGAAAGGAATAAGAAAAGTAAAAAGGGATTATGAGGCTAAGGTCGAAAGGGATTTAAAGACTAATCCAAAAGGGTTCTTTCAGGTATACAGAAGTAAGATTAGGGACAAGATTGGCCCACTTAAGAGTAACTCGGGTCAGATCACTGAAAGTGATAAGGATATGTGTGAAATTCTCAATATCTACTTCCTCTCAGTTTTCACCCAGGAAAATACTAGCGATATTCCTGAAATAATAGATAATGTAGAACAGGATGATAATAAACTATGCACGATTGCGGTAACAAGTGACATGGTCCTCAGGCAAATAGAGAAACTAAAACCTCACAAATCCACAGGTTCTGATGAACTGTTTGCAAGGGTGTTAAAGGAATGTAAAGAGGAACTTAGCATTCCTTTGGCTAATCTTTTTAACATATCACTACAAACTGGCATAGTGCCTGATAATTGGAAAATGGCAAATGTAATGCCTATTTACAAGGCAGGTGACAGGCTTCGAGCTATAGACCAATAAGCCTGACCTCCATTGTGGGAAAATTTATGGAATCAATAATTGCCGAAACAATTCGTAGCCATCTTGATAGGCACAGACTGATTAATGAATCTCAACACGGTTTTACAAAAGGGCGTTCGTGTCTTACGAATTTACTAACTTTTTTCAGTAAGGTGTTTGAGGAAGTAGATCATGGTAATGAATATGATATTGTGTACATGGACTTCAGTAAGGCTTTCGATAGAGTTCCACATCAGAGGCTATTGAGGAAACTTAAGGCACACGGAATAGGAGGAGAATTTTTTTCCTGGGTAGAGGCATGGCTGACAAATAGGCAGCAGAGAGTTTGCATAAATGGAGAGAAATCAGAATGGGGACACGTCACAAGCGGTGTTCCACAGAGGTCAGTGTTGGGCCAGATGTTGTTCACAATTTACATAAACGACATAGATGAGGGAATAAATAGCGACATAAGCAAATTTGCTGATGACACCAAAATAGGCCGTCCAATTCATTCTAATGAGGACACTAGAGCACTCCAGGATGATTTGAATAGGCTGATGCAATGGTCAGAGAAGTGGCAGATGCAGTTTAAGATTGACAAATGCAAAGTTCTAAATGTTGGACAGGTAAATAACCATGCCACATATAAACTAAATAATGTACATCTTAATACTACTGACTGCGATAAGGATTTAGGAGTTCTGGTTAGCAGTAATCTAAAACCAAGGCAACAGTGCATTAGTGTTCGCAATAAAGCTAACAGAATTCTTGGCTTCATATCTAGAAGTATAAATAATAGAAGTCCTCAGGTTGTTCAACTCTATATATCCTTGGTTAGGCCTCATTTAGACTATGCTGCTCAGTTCTGGTCACCGTATTACAGAATGGATATAAATGCTCTGGAAAACGTACAGAGGAGGATGACAAAGATGATCCCATGTAACAGAAATCTTCCCTATGAGGATAGACTGAGGGCCCTGAATCTGCACTTTCTCAAAAGGAGTAAAATTATGGGGGATATGATCGAGGTGTATAAATGGAAAACAGGAATAAATAAAGGGGATGTAAATAGCGTGCTGAAAATTTCCAGCCAAGACAGGACTCGCAGCAATGGTTTCAAGCTGGAAAAATTCAGATTCAGGAAGGATATAGGAAAGCACTTGTTTGGTAATAGAGTTGTGGATGAGTGGAACAAACTCCCGAGTACAGTTATTCAGGCTAAAACGTTGCGTAATTTTAAAAATAAGTTAGATAAATACATGAGTGGATGTGGGTGGGTGTGAGTTGGACCTGACTAGGTTGTGGTGCTGTGTCTGGTGCCGTGCTCCTTCCTTGGGTGGGTCATTGGGCTAATCTGAGGGGTGGGTCATTGGGCTAATCTGAGGGGTGGGTCTTTGGTCTTATCCGGGGGGTTGACATGGACCTGCTCTGCATAGGTCAGTAGGCCTGTTGCAGTGTTCCTTCGTTCTTATGTTTTTATAATAAGCTCCAGCTCCTGTGTTCTGGGTGGTCAATTAGCATTTTTGGTATTTTCTATCTCGCTTATGTACACTGTGCATTTAATGAAGAGAAAATATTCACCCACAGCAAGTGAATTAATTTCATTAACACTTTGGTAGACATTGGTGTGCTGAGATTCATTCCTCAAACACTGCAGTTTTTATTTATTTAAAATGTGAATCCAGTCTACTGTATTCAATGAAATGCATTATCAGTTGACTACGAGCACTCATTGTTCGCCAGTGGCAAGCTGCCAGGGCACGATACTCCAAGATCATCCCTTTTCTTAATTTAGTCCTACTACTCACAAATGATTTTCCTCCCATCCCTTCCCGTCTCCTCCCGCTCCCACTTCCCAAGTCCTCGCGAAGCTAGCTTAAATTACTTAGAAATTAAGGCCGATGGAATTAGGTTGAGCTTACCTGAGTCGGCAAAAGCACAGGTTTTACAGGCGAGCGAGGCTGTGGTAACAGTTCACCACAAATAACGAGAGTAGCAAGGTCGAGATACTGTCCTCGTCCATATTATCAGGAACTTGACAGTGTTTCAAAGTCTCCCTAATTACGGAATGATTTAGGAAAGGAAAAATTTTAACATAAAATATTGGCACGGTGGTGCCCGGGGATATATTGTCTCCTAAGTTAAGCTGCCAGTATTAAAAGTTCATTAAAAATTTTCTTAATTTAATAGTTCTTCCAATGATTTCAAAAGAATTTTTTTACCCATAACTGGCATGTAAGGAGGCTGAAACGTGGTTCTCACACCTCCTTACCTGCCATATCAGCATGATTGTGAGGAACTTATACCAATCCACCCTCATAGCACAAAGCAGGTGTGGGGAACTTGGGGGACGACTCTTGCCCTGCATATAGATTATCAAGAGGCAGTTGTGGGAGTTCACTTTCACGCCCGTTGTTTACCTGCAGTTGTGAGTAACTAACGAACGCCCCCATGCCTCCCCAGGTTTTGAAAAGGCAGGACTAGAGGACTCGTGCCCTTACAATAATTTTATGCATACTAAATGGGTATTACTATGTTTTTGGCTTTCAAATGATGCCTTGTAGCTTTTCATAAACAAATACATGGAGATGTTCTCAGTTTTCATTAGAAGCCTAACAGCGCAGTCAAAGAGACTTCACTGGGTATCAGCCTATGTATGGAAGCTATCCTGAGTGATGGATTTATTAATCATTTGCAAGCTTTACACTGTTCTTGTAATTGTCATGTAGAGCAAAATAGACACGCAATTTTTGAACAATAAATCAACATGCAATGCACATTTACTTTACATAAATTTTCTTAATATAATCGGCCAACCACCATCACACCAACACTCCATCACTCTCGGTGCAAGTTTGGTACTAATCCCTCTAGGATTTATGAAGTATATAGTATCATGTATCTTTCTCACTTGCGTTCAGGGAATACAAATCAAAGGACTTCAACTATTCCCAGTAATTTAAGTGTTTTATCGTACTTATGTGTGCAGTGAAAGTTCTTTATACACTCTCCAGGTCAGCAATTTTATCTGCCTTGAAGGGGGTAGTTAGTGTACAGCAGTATTCCAGCCTAGAAACAACAAGCGATTTGAAGAGAATCACGGGCTTGTGTCCATAGTTTTGAAGGTTCTCAATATCCATCCTATCATTTTTCTAGAAGATGCATTACTGTGGTCTTTGAAGATGAGATCCTCTGACATTATCATTCCAGGTCCTTCACATTACTTTTCCCTCTATTATATGGTTAGATTTTGTTGTATAACCTGATACAGTTTTAATTTTCTACGTTTTCCATACCTGAGTAGTTGAAATTTCTCTTCATTGAACTGCATATTTCTCTGAGTGGCCCATTTGAAGATTTGGTTGATATCCGCTTGGAGTCTTGCGGTGTCCTCGATGAAGGACACTGTCATGGCAATTCGGGTGTCATCCACAAAGGAAGACACGGAGCTATTGCCTACATCTCTGTCTATGTCAGATATGAGGATGAGGAACAAGATGGAAGCGAGTACTGTGCTTGTGGAACAGAGCTTTTCACCGTAGCTGCCTCAGAGTTCACTCTGTTTACCATTACTCTTTGTGTTCTATTTGTTACGAAGTTGTATATCCATCTACCAACCTTTCCTGTTAGTCCTCTATCACGCATTTTGTACGCTGTTACACTGTGGTCGCACTTGTCGAAGGATTTCGAAAAGTCTGTGTATACTTCATCTGCATTTTGTTTATCCTCTCTCAGGACCTTGTCATAGAGATCCAGTAGCTGGGACAGGCAGGAGCGACCTGCTCTAAACCCGTGTTGCCTTGGGTTATGTAACTGATGGGTATCTAGTTGGTTGGCTATCTTGCTACTTAGAATTTTTTCAAAGATATTTATGAAATGGGATGTTAGTGTAATCGGTCTGTAGATCTTCGCGATTGCTTTACTGCCACCTTTGTAGAGTGGGACTACATATGTTGTTTTTAGCGAGTGTGGGATGACCCTATGTCCATGCTCCCTCTCCATTGAATTCTGAAGGCACGTGACTGGGGTTTATTGCAGTTCTTGATGAACACGGAGTTCCATGAGTTTGGGTCTTGGGCGGAGTGCATGGGCTTTAGGGAGCATTGAAAAATGTATTTATGACCTTCATATGATGCTTGTAACTTTTCATACACACAAATACACGGAGATGTTAGCAATTTTCATTCGAATCCTAACAACGCAGGCAGAGAAACTTCACTGGGTCTCAGCCTAAGCATAGAAGCTATCCTGAGTGATGGATTTATTCGTTAATTATTTGCAAGCTTTACACTGTCCTTGTAAATGTCATGTAGATCAAAGTAGACACGCAATTTTTTGAACAATAAATCAACATGCAATTCACACTTACTTTACATAAATTTTCCTAATATAATCAGCCAACCACCATCACACTAGCACTCCATCACCTTCGGTGCATACTTGTGGTGACACAAAAGACTGCTAATATACCACAGCCTTAAATTTTTGTCGAGACGTTCCTAACATGCCTAGGTAATAACTCGCTGCTCTCCTGAAAGCCACTTCAAGCATTCCAAAGCCTCCCTTCTATTATTACCTTACACATGTTCTGGCGCTGTTAATTATTTGTCTTACAAGATTATTTATTGTCATCATTATTGTCATACTAACATGGGTCGCATATTCTTCCTGGCATGTGATTACTGCTTGTTAATGTCAAACTCATGCAACCTTTCGTCTTGAATATCGAATGCCTTTATGAATGGAACATTGTTTTGGTAGAGGAAGGAGGCCAAGGACATTCATGAAGTTCACCGAAAAATATTACAAGTATCAGGGCAAAGATTAAGGTCACTTGGTAACAATTACTACTGGAATATGCTCACACTACTTCTGTTAAGGCATATACAACATCGTCGGAATATAATTCGAGAAACAAGCACACAGATAAAGCTTGTATGAGAAGAGGTTCAGGTGATAGCAACTTATGAAAACTAGTCCACAGGTTCATTATTAATACAAATAAAAGTCATCTAATCAAAATGTTCAAAATCACATTGTCTCAGCACAAAACAATAACATTTTACTTTGGCTGTAAGAAATTTACCTCTGCTATGACTGAAGTGAGTGATTTACAGGGGATACATAAATACTAATTTACTTATATTTTTCTGCTTTATAAAACTGCCAAGCATGTTACATTATAACATCTAGGCACCTCTTCATTCATCTTCCAGGAAACGTTAATTTAGTTTCCATCATTTAAACGGGAAAAAGAGTCTTCTAATCTTATTATTCCCTTGTATTCTCTTTCTTTCTCCCTCTCTTCTTTTACTGTTAGTTATCTGGAGAGATTTTCATTGTTTATAGCCAGCATTTACACTGAGTCAAAAGAGTCATGCTTAACGAGAATCTTCATTAAATAAGAATAGAAAAAACAGAAATTGCATTCTCATATATTCAGTCCTGCGGCTCTACACTCAGGAATTACTGGTAACCAGAATACTACAACTCTTATGAGAACAATGTTATCACCTACTAACGTTGGATGTTATCAGTAACTATTGTACACATTCACTCAGTTCTTCATTCGCAGACTCAAAAGTAGGTACCAAAGAGCCCGAAAAGACAGGAACCATTAATGCTGATGAATGCAGATTAAGTGACCTGCACATTGACACATACCTGGAATATACATGGAGGGGGTTTCGGGGGTGAACGCACCCGCGGCCCGGTCTGAGACCAGGCCTCGTTGTGGATCATGGTCTGATCAACCAGGCTGTTATTGCTGGCCGCACGCAAACTGACGTATGAACCACACCTTGGCTGGTCAGGTACTTACTTTAGGGGGCTGTCCAGCGCCCGCTTGAAAACAGCCAGGGGTCTATTGATAATTCTCCTAATGAATGCTAGGAGGCAGTTGAAGTTTTGGCCCTTGAAAGTATTGTGTTCTATCTCAGTGTACTCGTGGCGCCCCTGCATTTCATTAGCGGAATGCTGCATCTCCTGCCGAGTCTTTTACTTTCACAGGGAGTGATTTTCGTGTGCAAATTTGGTACTAATCCCTCTAGGATTTACAAAGTGTATATAATCATGTATCTTTCTCGCTTGCGTTCCAGGGAATACAAGTCAAAGAACTTCAACCGTTCCCAGTAATTTAAATGTTTTATCGTACTTATGTGTGCAGTGAAAGTTCTTTATACACTCTCCAGGTTAGCAATTTCACCTGCCATGAAGGGGGCAGTTAGAGTACAGCAGTATTCCAGCCTAGAAAAAAAAACAAGCGATTTGAAGAGAATCAAGAGCTTGCGTCCATAGTTTTGAAGGTTCTCATTATCTATCCTATCATTTTTCTAGATGCATTTCTTTGGTCTTTGAAGATGAGATCCTCTGACATTATCATTCCAGGTTCTTCACATTACTTTTTCGCTCTATTATATGGTTAGATTTTGTTGTATAACCTGATAACAGTTTTAATTTTCTAACGTTTTCCATACCTGAGTAGTTTAAATTTCTCTTCACTGAACTGCATATTTCTCTGAGTGTCCTATTTGAAGATTTGGTTGATATCCGCTTGGAGTCTTGCGGTGTTCTCGGTGAAGGACACTGTTATGGCAAATTGGGTGTCATCCACAAAGGAAGACACGGAGCTATTGCCTACATCTCTGTCTATGTCAGATATGAGGATGAGGAACAAGATGGAAGCGAGTACTGTACTTGTGGAACAGAGCTTTTCACCGTAGCTGCCTCAGACTTCACTCTGAATTACCATTACTCTTTGTGTTCTATTTGTTACGAAGTTGTATATCCATCTACCAACCTTTCCTGTTACTCCTCTATCACGCATTTTGTGCGCTGTTACACCGTGGTCGCACTTGTCGAAGGCTTTCGCAAAGTCTGTGTATACTTCATCTGCATTTTCTTTATCCTCTCTCAGGACCTTGTCATAGTAATCCATTAGCTGGGACAGGCAGGAGCGGCCTGCTCTAAACCCGTGTAGCCTTGGGTTATGTAACTGATGGGTATCTAGTTGGTTGGCTATCTTGCTACTTAGATTTTTTTCAAAGATATTTATGAAATGGGATGTTAGTGTAATCGGTACGTAGTTCTTCGCGATTGCTTTACTGCCACCTTTGTAGAGTGGGACTACATATGTTGTTTTTAGCGAGTGTGGGATGACCCTGTGTCCATGCTCCCTTTCCATTGAATGCTGAAGGCACGTGACTGGGGTTTATTGCAGTTCTTGCTGAACACGAAGTTCCATCAGTTTGGGTCTGGGGTGGAGTGCATGGGCGTTTGGGAGCATTGAAAAAATACAAAATTTAGAGATGCTAGCTGCACTTTTCAGTCATTATTTGTATGGTCACAAAAAAATTCTGTCCAAATTTTCAGACCATTACACGCCCATTTACCCTGTAGCATCGCGATCGACTTTTCGCCAAATTATAATAATCAAGTGTACATGGTTTATATAATTTTTGGTTGTGATGATTGTATAATTAAATGTACATGGGTTATATTAGTCATCAACTATTTAATTTTAAACTATTACAAGTTATAAGTGAAGTCTTTCTTGATGCGGAACTTGGGCATCACTTTCCTGGAAAATATGCTTTGCCTTCTGTCCAGTCACTTCAGTGCAATAAGAGCTACATTGTCATTCTCTTCATCTTCACTGACATCCTTATCATCAGTGTAGATTAACAAGTCCTCGTCAACAGCATCAGATATATCTTCTCCATTCTCATCAGAGCTCTCAATACTTTCTTCAGTCTGTTTATTTTATAACTTTTTTTTCGGAGACATTTTTGTTTTCATTAATTTCTATTCCTCTACTGTACAATTTTCTCCCATAGTTCAAAACAATCCTTAGCTGCTTATTGATAATCACTAAAACATTTATATCGAACGGAGTTTGTTCACTGGAAGAACACTGACATGGCCAAACAATGCATGTTCTGTGGCTTTCCTCGTTGACATTGTACCCATCTCGGTAGTAAAGTATATAAATAATCAGAGAATCTGAAAAGGAAGAAAGTTATTTAATGTTTATAAATACTGCATAGTACATAGATACCGTACATAAAACACTGCGCTGCGCTACTCAGTAATACAGACTTATTCCAAAATTTCAATCGCAAATGCTGTAGGCACTGAATCTAAGATGTATATGAGGAACAATGTCTGTGTAGGTTCCATCTCGCTTAAGCAGCAGCCCAATTCTGGATGTTGTTTTACTCTTAGATTTGGCGTAAGAGAAGAAGTATTTTGTTTCTTTTTAATTTCCTTTATGGCTTTTAGTTCTTCCTGAGATTCTTGTCTCCTGTAAGATACATAAAATCACACAACCAAACACACACACACACACACACACACACACACATAGTACACACAGAGAGTATACCTCGACCGCGACAGAACACAAGAAGAAAGGACTACACTGAAAGAGAGGGTACAGAGACGCAAGGAGGAACGAGAAGCAATGAAAATGAGCAGGACCCAGACACAGGAGGAAGGGCAAACACACCCCACAGAATCTCCCACCAAAAGACTCCACCCGCGACATTCCCAACGCAACTGAGCAACCTATACTACAACCCACTCACTGTTCCCTCTGCCACCAATCCCCATATCACAAACCTCACCCCAACAGCTGTCCCTTATGGGCATTCTGACCCCACCCCCATCAACACAAACCCCACCTACACCACAGCCCCATATAGGCCCCCACCAAGGCTCTCGCTCCCCCAACCCCAATATTCTTGCATGACCACAATGATAGAAAAGAAGCTAAAGGTTTGGTACACAAACGCGGATGGAATAATGAATAAACATGAGGAGTGGAATGAAAGAATCAGTGAAAAATCCCCAGACATCATAGCAGTCACAGAAACAAAACTCGCTGAGACAATAACAGATACAATCTTCCCAACAGGATATCAGATCCTGAGGAAAGATAGAAGGAGTAGAGGGGGAGGAGGGGTTGCACTGCTCATAAAACACCGATGGGGATTTGAGGAAATGGAAGGCATGGAGATGATTGGAGAAAGAGACTACATTGTAGGTACAATTCAGTCCGGAGAACATAAAGTAGTCATTGGAGTGATGTATAACCCACCACAGAACTGCAGGAGGCCAAGAGAGGAGTACGAAGAAAACAACAGGGTGATGGTGGACACACTGGCTGAGGTGGCAAGAAGAGCTCACTCGAGCAGAGCAAAGTTACTGGTAATGGGCGATTTCAACCACAGGGAGATCGACTGGGAAAACCTGGAGCCACATGGGGTCCCGAAACATGGAGAGCCAAGATGATGGATGTGGTACTTGAAAACCTCATGCATCAACATGTCAGGGACACAACCAGAGAGAGAGGGGAGGATGAGCCAGCAAGACTGGATCTTGTGTTCACCCTGAGCAGTTCAGACATTGAGGACATCACTTATGAGAGGCCCCTTGGAGCTAGCGATCATGTGGTTCTGAGTTTTGACTATATAGTAGAGTTACAAGTGGAGAAGGTAACAGGAACTGAAGGGGACAGGCCAAACTATAAAAGGGGGGACTACACAGGTATGAGAAACTTCCTGCAGGAGGTTCAGTGGGACAGAGAAATGGTAGGAAAATCAGTAAACGAGATGATGGAATATGTGGCAACAAAGTGCAAGGAGGCAGAGGAAAGTTTTGTTCCCAAGGGAAACGGAAATAATAGGAAGACCAAAACGAGTCCTTGGTTTACCCGAAGGTGTAGGGAGGCAAAAACTAAGTGCAACAGAGAATGGAAAAGGTACAGGAGGCATAGGACCCAGGAAAACAAGGAGATTAGTAGAAGAGCCAGAAACGAGTATGCACAGATAAGGAGGGAGGCCCAGCGACAGTATGAAAACGACATAGCATCGAAAGTCAAATCTGACCCGAAACTGCTGTATAGCCACATTAGGAGGAAGACAACAGTCAAGGACCAGGTGATAAGGCTGAGGAAAGAAGGTGGAGAACTCACAAGAAACGATCAAGAGGTATGTGAGGAGCTAAACAAGAGATTTAAGGAAGTATTTACAGTAGAGACAGGAAGGACTCTGGGGGGACAGACCAGACGGGGACACCAGCAAGGAATACACCAAAAAGTGTTGGACGACATACATACAGATGAGGAGGAGGTGAAGAAACTGCTAAGGGACATCGATACCTCAAAGGCAATGGGACCAGACAACATCTCCCCGTGGGTCCTTAGAGAGGGAGCAGATATATTGTGCGTGCCACTTACCACAATCTTCAACACATCCCTGGAAACTGGGCAACTACCGGAGGTATGGAAGACGGCAAATGTAGTTCCCATTTTTAAAAAAGGAGACAGAAAAGAGGCACTAAACTATAGACCTGTGTCATTGACGTGTATAGTATGCAAAATTATGGAGAAGATTATCAGGAGGAGAGTGGTGGAGCACCTGGAACGGAACAGGAGTATAAATGCCAACCAGCACGGATTCACGGAAGGCAAATCCTGTGTCACAAACCTTCTGGAGTTTTATGATAAAATAACAGAAGTAAGACAAGAGAGAGAGGGGTGGGTTGATTGCATCTTCTTGGACTGCAAGAAGGCCTTTGACACAGTTCCTCACAAGAGATTAGTGCAGAAGCTAGAGCACCAGGCGCATATAACAGGAAGGGCACTGCAATGGATCAGAGAATACCTGACAGGGAGGCAACAACGAGTCATGGTACGTAATGATGTATCACAGTGGGCACCTGTGACGAGCGGGGTCCCACAGGGGTCGGTCCTAGGACCAGTGCTATTTTTGGTATATGTGAACGACATGACGGAAGGGTTAGACTCAGAAGTGTCCCTGTTTGCAGATGATGTGAAGTTAATGAGGAGAATTAAATCTGATGAGGACCAGGCAGGACTTCAAAGAGACCTGGACAGACTGGACACCTGGTCCAGCAAATGGCTTCTCGAATTTAATCCTGCCAAATGCAAAGTCATGAAGATGGGGGAGGGGCACAGAAGACCACAGACAGAGTATAGGCTAGGTGGCCAAAGACTGCAAACCTCACTCAAGGAGAAAGATCTTGGGGTGAGTATAACACCGAGCATGTCTCCGGAAGCACACATCAATCAGATAACTGCTGCAGCATATGGGCGCCTGGCAAACCTGAGAACAGCATTCCGATACCTTAGTAAGGAATCATTCAAGACACTGTACACCGTGTATGTCAGGCCCATACTGGAGTATGCAGCACCTGTTTGGAACCCGCACTTGATAAAGCACGTCAAGAAACTAGAGAAAGTACAAAGGTTTGCGACAAGGTTAGTTCCAGAGCTAAGGGGAATGTCCTATGAGGAAAGATTAAGGGAAATCGGCCTGACCACACTGGAGGACAGGAGGGTCAGGGGAGACATGATAACGACATATAAAATACTGCGTGGAATAGACAAGGTGGACAAAGACAGGATGTTCCAGGGAGGGGACACAGAAACAAGAGGCCACAATTGGAAGTTGAAGACACAAATGAGTCAGAGAGATAGTAGGAAGTATTTCTTCAGTCATAGAGTTGTAAGGCAGTGGAATAGCCTAGAAAATGACGTAGTGGAGGCAGGAACCATACACAGTTTTAAGACGAGGTTTGATAAAGCTCATGGAGCGGGGAGAGAGAGGGCCTAGTAGCAACCGGTGAAGAGGCGGGGCCAGGAGCTAGGACTCGACCCCTGCAACCACAAATAGGTGAGTACAAATAGGTGAGTACACACACACACACACACACACATACACGGGGTCTAATTGAGGTAGCAGCTACCCCTGCAACCACAATTAGGCGAGTACACATAAAAGCATAACGAGGCTTTTAAGTATAGAGATGAATAACAAATAAGTCGCAAGAGACTAAAAGAACACCTAATATGACGGAGACAGTCTGAGAAGTATCACAAATGGCATCACAGGGATTCCACAAGCGTTAGTATTGTGATTACCAATCTTTGTGTTATATGATAATAAAATACTGGATGGGATGTATTAATATATTATGGTTAACCAAAATATACTAGGAAGTCAATTTACGTTTCCTCCCTGGCATCTAGCCTGAATCTGGTTTGTAACATAATAGTACGAGTCCGCTGCTTGCTCCAAGTATATTGAGATAAACTTGTTTCCTGTGCATTACAGCTGGTCTTCACTAAAGGTACGGTAATGTACAGGAAACAGGTTTATATCAATATAATTTACTCTTGTTACACAAGAGATTATGGCAACTGGAATGGAAACTTATAATTCTAAGGAATTATAAACATTTAAAATAAGGAATGTTATCGATGTCACAGAAGAACTCTTATTATCAAACTATCAACATAGTATAAGCAGGAAATTAATGAAAAGCTTTATGTAAATAATTTTAAACTGGACCATCCAGCACCTTAACATACTTGGTATTTATTAAAATATGAGTTCATGTTATATAAGAGAACAGATGAGGTAATATATTAATACATCAGACTGGGTAGATGACAGTTTGACAAAAGAGATCAAACCAGATAGCAAATCAGCAGTTAGCAGCACACAGCAGCCGTAAACAGTATAAGAAAGAAGGAACACTGCAACAGGCCTACTGACCCATGCGGAGCAGGTCCATGTCCCCCCCTGGACTAGCCCAATGACCCGCCCAGTCTGGTCACCTCCACTCAAGGAAGGAGCACGGCACAAGACCCAGCACCACAAGCTAGTCAGGTCCAACTCACACCCACCCACACCTACTCATGTATTTATCTAATCTATTTTTAAAACACAACGTTTTAGCCTCAATAACTGTACTCGGGAGTTTGTTCCACTCATCCACAACTCTATTACCAAACCAGTGCTTTCCAATATCCTTCCTGAATCTGAATTTTTCCAACATGAAACCATTGCTGCGAGTCCTGTCTTGGCTGGAAATTTTCAGAACGCTATTTACATCCCTTTATTTATTCCTGTTTTCCATTTATACACCTCGATCATATCACCCCTAATTCTACGCCTTTCGAGAGAGTGCAGATTCAAGGACCTCAGTCTATCCACAAAGGGAAGATTTCTGATACATGGGGAACATCTTTGTCATCGTCCTCTGTACGTTTTCCAGAGCATTTATATCCATTCTGTAATACGGTGACCAGAACTGAGCAGCAAAGTTTAAATGAGGCCTAACCAAGGATATATAGAGTTGAAGAACAACCTGAGGACTTCTATTATTTATACTTATAGATATGGAGCCAAGAATTCTGCTAGCTTTATTGCGAACACTAATGCACTGTTGTCTTGATTTTAGATTACTGCTAACCAGAACTACTAAATCCTTTTCGCAATCAGTATTATTAAGATCTACATTATTTAGTTTATATGTGGTATGGTTATTTAACTGTCCAACATTTAGAACTTTGCATTTGTCAATATTAAACTGCATCTGCCAATTCTCCGACCATTGCATCAGTCTATTCAAATCATCTTGGAGTGCTCTAGTGTCCTCATTAGAATGAATTGGACGGCCTATTTTGGTGTCATCAGCAAATTTGCTTATGTCGCTATTTATTCCCTCATCCATGTTGTTTATGTAAATTGTGAACAACAACGGGCCCAACACTGACCTCTGAGGAACACCGCTTTTAACTTGCCCCCATTCTGATTTCTACCCATTTATGCAAACTCTCTGCTGCCTATTTTTCAGCCATATCTCTACCCAGGAAAAAATTTCTCCTTCTATTCCATGCGCCTTAAGTTTCCTCAATTGCCTCTGATGTGGAACTCTATCGAAAGCCTTACTGAAGTCCATGTACACAATATCATATTCATTACCATGATCTACCTCCTCAAACACCTTAGTGAAAAATGTTAGTAAATTCGTAGGACAGGAACGCCGCTTTGTAATACCGTGTTGAGATTCATTAATCAATCTGTGCCTATCAAGATGGCTACGAATTGCTTCGGCAATTATTGATTCCATAAATTTTCCCACTATGGAGGTAATGCTTATTGGTCTATAGTTCGAAGCCAAGGACCTGTCACCTGCCTTGTAAATAGTTATTACATTTGCCATTTTCCAGTTATCAGGCACTATGCCAGTTTGTAGTGATATGTTAAAAAGATCAGCCAAAGGTATGCTAAGTTCCTAAGTTACTCTTAAGTGGGCCAATCTTGTCCCTAATCTTACTTCTGTATACCTGAAAGAACTCTTTTGGGTTGGTCTTTGAATTCCTTGCGACCTTAGCCTCATAATCCCTTTTTGTTTTTCTAATTGCTTTCTTTGTTTCCCTCTTTAACTGAATATATTGATTTCTTAACTGCCAATCCCCTCTTTTGATATGCCTATATATGCTTCTCTTTTGACCAATGAGATGTTTCAATCTATTGTTCATCCATTTGGGATCATTTTTGTTAGATCTAATTTCCCTACTCGGAACAAAAGTTGTCTGGGCTGCTAGAACTATGCTCTGAAAAAGTCATATTGGCAACCAAGATCACCTACCTGACCCTTAGTCAGGACATCCCAACATAGCCGACCCAAGTAATTTTTCAGTCTCATGAAGTCCACCAAGCGAAAATCTGGGACAGAGATTTGATTGCAGTTATTGGGAGATTCCAAGATATATTGAAACTAAGTGATTTGTGATCACTTTCCCCAAGGTCATCATTAACCTCAAGATAATTATTAATTAGTGACTCTTTTTTGGCAAGAACCAAGTCAAGCAGATTGTTTTCTCTAGTTGGTTCCATCATAACCTGTTCTGAAAAGCAATCCTGAACCGTATCAAGAAAGTCACTAGACTCAAGATTTCCTGTCATATTGTTCCAATCAATTTTCTTAAGTTAAAATCTCCCATTATTACAACATTTTCATATCTAGATGCCTTATGAATTTCGTCTCATAACAGCTAAGTGCACTCCCTATCAAGGTTTGGGGGCCTGTAAATCACACCCAGAATTAATTTGTCACGACCCTCGAGAAACTGTAGCCAAACAGATTCTGTGATCGATGTTTCTAATCTTATATCATGTCTAAGACAACAATTTAAATGTTCTTTGACATACATCGGCACTCCACCACCGTTCCTTAGACCCTATCAGTGTGGAATAGTTTATAACCCTGTATGTTGCATTCAGAAGGCATTTCTCTCTCTCTCAGGTTGAACCAGGTCTCTGTTATATCAATAATATCTATATTACATACACTTGCAAGTAATCTTAGCTCATCTATCTTATTTCTTAGACTCCTACTATTTGTAAAGTAAACCTTAAGGGAGCTAGTCACTCGTTGCCATCTGCTATCTCTGTTCTTTGATCAATTGATTTGCCATTAATAGCAACTTTATTTTGAATATTGTCTTTTAAACATATCTCTGAGGTATCCCGGTAATAACTGCTGTTTTTAACCCTAATACTGCAGCCTGATAGTCTCTCACAAACACCCATACCTCTATAATCTATCAGTTTAAACTCCTAGACAAGTCATCAATTACCCTCTCAATCGAATTGGCTAATGCAACCACTCCATCCCCAGAGAGATGAACCCTATCTCTTGCATACGTATCACGTTTGCCAAAGAATAGGTCCCAGTTATGAATGAATGGGATTGCAAGTTCCTTGCAGTACCTGTCTAGCCAGCAATTTATACCAATTGCCCTAGACATTAATTCATTGCCCACTCCCTTTCTAGGCAAGACGCTACATATGACTTGGATCCCTCCCTTAGACCTAACTACTTCTATGGCTGACCTGTACTTATCCAGCAGCTCCTGTCTCCTGCCCTTCCGAATGTCATTACCCCCGCACTAAGACAGATAATGGACTTGTTCCCATTACCTGACATAATATTATCCAACCTGCTGACTATGTCATCAACACTAGCTCCTGGAAGGCACACCCTCTGTCTGACCATTCTGTCTCTGTTACAAAAAGCACGGTCCATGAGAGTCTCCTATTAAAATATTCTTACCTTGATTAGCAGGGGGATCAGTGGTACCTTCAACCTCACTAACCACTGAAGTGCACTCGTCCTGGAGAACAGGGAATCGATTTCCTACCTTCACATCTTCTCTGTTAACCCTCCTTATCTTCATTCTTCCTGAACTGTGAACCACTTGCCACTTAAAGCGGCTGCCACTATCATTGCTGGTGACCATTTCCTCCTTACCAGCTAAATCCTTCTAACACTCACTCCCAGACTCATCTAGGCGAAGCTTCAGGCTCCTATTTTCCTCCTGAATAAGTAGAACCTCCTTCAACACTTTAACCTGAGATTCTAAAACACTACAACAAGCCATGGTGCTTGGTAACACCCCACGATAACTCCCAGAGCTCAGGACAGGTATGACCGTAGGTGACCACTGACAGGTATGACCACAGGTGACCACAGTTACCATATACCATACTAAGTTAGACTGAAAGTTAGACTTACTGTCCACTCAAAATATAAACCGAGCTGAAAAAAGAAAACTTGCAGTGCAGGTACGCAACCTACTCAAACAAACGTCTTACTCTTGAAAGACGGATGCTAGGGCATTGATTCCCCGAACTTGTCCCCTAAAAGGCGTGTGTGGAAGAGAGAGTCCCCTACACCCGCTTCCTGACAATCTGTATACAGGAACTTTTGGCCTTTCCTCTGTACAACACACCCACTTTCTGTCCGGTTGGAAATACGAGTCCCCCACATCGTCCTACTGAGAAAACAGGTGCAGAGGTTTGAAAACGCCACAACTGCCTTCTGTGAAGGCAGCTGTGGGGAAGAACTCTTTTGAAACCCATAGAACTACTAAAGTAAGAAAATTTTTCATTAACATTTTCACTTGATAATTTATCTTACGTGACAGGAAATTATGAAATAATCGCGAGCAAGTGACACAAGATGCAAAAAAGCCACAAGGGGATGGAGATAAATGATATGAAATACCGACACTATGAAAAAATTAACATAAATGTAGTATAATGTGATCTTTTATTGATAACGTTCACTCAGACAGTGAGTTTTATCAAGTCACAAACAGATCTACCTGGGTGATCTGTATTTATAGGATGGACAGTCAGGTGAAGAATGTTTGGTAAGTTGGATCTGAGACGGACCTGTACGGAAGGGGGCAGGTGCACATGTAGTTATGTAGTATATATATATATATATATATATATATATATATATATATATATATATATATATATATATATATATATATTATATATATATATATATATATATTATATTATTATCATCACACTGGCCGATTCCCACCAAGGCAGGGTGGCCCGAAAAAGAAAAACTTTCACCATCATTCACTCCATCACTGTCTTGCCAGAAGGGTGCTTTACACTACAGTTTTTAAACTGCAACATTAACACCCCTCCTTCAGAGTGCAGGCACTGTACTTCCCATCTCCAGGACTCAAGTCCGGCCTGCCGGTTTCCCTGAACCCCTTCATAAATGTTACTTTGCTCACACTACAACAGCACGTCAAGTATTAAAAACCATTTGTCTCCATTCACTCCTATCAAATACGCTCACGCATGCCTGCTGGAAGTCCAAGCCCCTCGCACACAAAACCTCCTTTACCCCCTCCCTCCAACCTTTCCTAGGCCGACCCCTACCCCTAACCACGAACGAGTGGTAGTTCATCACTAACACTGCGACTAGCCGGGGGATCGAACCCGTGTTGTTTTAGGCAGCCTCATGGTGAGCAAAAATTCACGACGCTCTAACCCATAGGACCATACAATCTTATAAGAATCACGCACCCAGCAGGACTAGGTGTTGTACCGTATCCGAGGACAAACGATGGTGTGGGTGCCTCAGAGCTAATTTCATTCTACCCGCCGTTTGGTATACTAGCCTCCAGCAGTAGTATATACTATATATATATATATATATATATATATATATATATATATATATATATATATATATATATATATATATATATATATAATATATATATATATATATAGTGTGTGTATATATATATGCACTTACCTTTATGTGATTTCAGGAGTCGAATCTTAGCTCCCGGCTCCGCCTTTTTGCCGGTCGCTGCTAGGTTTACTCTGAAGAATATTGACACTGCTACTGGAGAAATCCAAATATATGTTTCCACAAATGCCCTTGGTCTCCATAATTTGCACTAGCTATGGTACCCATCATTTATATGTATGTATGTAAAATATGTATGTTTGTATATACATATGAGCTGAATTCGTTTAAGAGGTTTATCATATTCTATCCTGAAGACTATTAGTAATCACTTAAGGCTACAATATTATTGGCAATCTCATTCCAGATAATGTTTTTAGTCAACTCAACTATTTTTTTTTCTCCATCGTATGGTTCATTTCGTTATATATCTATGTATCCGGTCGCAGGTGAGACCTTCATACGCCATGTCTGTATGAGATTTTTATCTGGCCATCCAGGATAAGATTTCTATCTGGCCTTACAGGTTGAAACTTTCCTCTGGTAAGACTGTGCGACACATATATCCGGCAGAGCGGGTGAGACCTTCATTTAGACCGATGGAGTGAGACTTGGGTCGGGGCACCAGCGGTGGATCACCGCGGGGCGGCCGACGCACCATGTTTACAGCCCATTTTTCTGGCGACGACAGTCGTCCATGGCCCTAATAGTGGTTTTTCTCCTGCCTGTTTTCACAATATGCTCACGTAACCTCCCACCAGCGGGGTGTAAAAACTTTGTCGGAGACAATTCTTTTTTGTGTGTGTGTGTACTTTTGGGTGATACAAGGCGGGCTTATTATGAAAAGAAAGGAATTAAGTTTTCACTGTAAGAAATATTAAATATTAATTAACTGATTAGTTTAAGTCAATGTTACTGACTATTTGACTTATTACTAGTTGGAGGATTAATCATTATTGCATTCCCGGAAAACAGAATTTTGCAATACAGGAGAATGTTGAATGATATATGTTTATTATAAGTGTTGGAGTGTGTGTGGACTGAGAAGTATGTTCAGTGTAGCAGTCTGTGTTAGCATCCTTGAAACATAACGTCAGTTTTACACTGATAAATACCCAAATTATTTGTTTGCCATCCATGTGGATACATAGTAAAATATTACGTTGTTAATGTATGAATCATTGTTTTCTGTGTATGAGCGTTTGTTTCATTTCAGCTTGTTTCTTATTTTTTCTCATATTTTTCTTTATTTTCCTCAGGTTTATTTCAGGCTATTGTTTTTGTTTTTTTAAGATTTTCCTGTACCTATGTTTTCTTTGCGTATCTCACCTAGATTCGTGTGCTTGTGTTTTTTTTCCTAAATTTCTTTGTTTCGTATGTCTGAGTTTGTTTATTTCGTATTTGGTATTTTTCGTCTGTCAATGTGCGCAAATGTGCATATATTTTTGGTACTATAGTCTGTCTTAGTAAGAGGATTCACGATTATTTCTTGTTTTAGTAATTCAAATAACCTTCTCGCTCCATAGAAAAGTAAATCGAAGGAATTTTGTGTTAATATTAGAAATATGACAGATGGGTATTATTCTCAGTTAATTTAACAAGGAGAGTGTAAGTTAAAACTTAATCACGTTGTTTTGCCTATTCTCATGTTATGTGACATAACGCACTTTATTTCCGTATAGTTAATTTTTTTTTAGTGGCAGATTCAGCTATACCATGAGCATACTTAGGGAGCATATTTGGGAGCGAGGAGGTAATGTGACCTGGAATGAGACAGAATGCGTGTAGGGAGGTGAGAATAAGCAAGAGTGAGAGTTAGAAAGAATAGGTGTTATTTCTATTATTTAATTACAGCATGTTCAAAAGGTCAGACTTTCATTCTTGACATCATTGCTGTTTTTTTTTTAAATGTAGCTACTTTTCTCTAAATGAGACATCAGTCACTTTCTGATTATCGTTTTCAGAGTATAGAAGTCAATGATGCTGGCCTGTAGTTGAGCACTTATTTCATGTACCTCTTGCACAGGCATCGCAAACGCAGTTTTCTAACTATTCGATAAGTATCCATTATCCAGTGAGTTTTTATATGTAGCTGTACTGGATTCACACACACACACACAAAAAAAAAAAAATCAACCTTTTCTCTCAGTACTAGTAATATAAATGTTATGGTATTGTTTCTCCCAGCAGCTTCATCGACTCCTCCATTGTCTCTTAGATACCTCCTAATTTCGAGGTATTGTTCACTACTCTTCATTAGTGAATGTTTCCCTGAAGCCTCTGTTCAGCCTCTTGAATACGTCTATATCACCTTCACTGTTACCACTAGATCTTCAACTGTTGTCTTCCTTTTACAAAACTGAAGACCAGTTTCAGTTATGATTTTGTCGTTGATACTTTGTCGTTCTCAAACTGCTGTTGAGCCTTCCTTCCCTCGTATATTTCATTTGATTGATTCCCCGTTTTCTTGCATTTTCTTGTTCCGCATTTCTGCCTCTTATTTTCCACCTTCCTTTGGCACTTTTTTTCTAGTTCCTGTTGAACCATTACAAATTCTCATAGCTGACAATTTTTTTTTCAAGCATATTCTTGTAAGTTCCTTCGTCATATCATGGACTCACGTTCTCCTCAGTTTTCTTTCTTATTACATTGTACATAACAAGTTTCTCGTTGCCACATAGTCTCCTCCAGTGTTTCTATTTAATTTTCTCCGGATATTCGATACTTAGTATTAAATTTTCAATGGATCCTAGCGGCTCTCCATAGTAAATTTCAATTTTGTTCGATTTACTTTAGCTACAGACCAGAGCCATTTTTTATTTTTCATAATAGAATAGGAAACTCACCATTGCAATTTCTAACACTTGTTTCACATGTTTCTTATCTAACAGATAGATAATAGCTTTCCCAGTTTTATTTTAGTGAAAATACCTACATCCAAAAGTTTTTCAATTTTCCTGATTGTTTCCTTGGCGTCCTCTCTTGCAGTGTAGAGTTTTATATCTTTGTTCCTATTACTTTTGGGCTTCTAATTAATATATTTCCAATGAACTCATCTAAATTTATGTTTTGTCAGTTTCTCAAAATTCCACTACCTTCTAATTTATTTCTCACCATTCACTGTATGGTATCCCTTATGGAATACGTAACTGCTTATTATCACTATAAGCTTCGCTTCTGAAAGAACTATATCTTTTTTCTTCTATGTTAAGATTTGTTTTAGCTTTCCATATTTGTTCATAACTCCAACTGCACACGTATGTGTATTCCTAGCAACCATCTTTGTTATTTACATCATGTTTTAACTTTTGGCTTTGTCCTCATCTCTAGATTTCGTGAGGAGAAATCCGTGGTGGTAACATTGAACAAGGAATAGTATATGATTATCAGGATAGAAATAGAAAGGATGGAGATAAGCATGGAGTAAGTGAAGTGATGAGAGAGAGAGAGAGAGAGAGAGAGAGAGAGAGAGGCAGACAGACAATAAGAGAGAATGATTCAGAAGGCAGAGATACTGGGAGAGTAATATATTGGAGAATTGAAAAATGTTCGAACTGAGGTTAACAGAATGAATGGCTTGGAGTCTGTAAGGAATAGTGGGAAAAACATCAGTAGGATTTATTATCTATTATTATCAATGTTTGGGAGGGATATTGGGAAATGCAATGATAGGTGCGGGAAGGGCGATTTGAAAGGAATGGAAGTAGAAGGTAGAGTGATGTAGTAATCGTTCACTGATAGGTATGAGCTGATTGTATACAGTATTGAGGAAAATGTGAGGTGAATCTGAGGTTTATGAAAAGAGAAGACAATGAAATTTGGACCTGAAGAGGAGGGATGGGAAGATTTCATCTGAAATGGGTGAAGGAATTAAAAAAAAATAGCTAAGTATGGTGGGCAGCGTAGGACTGAAAGTAGGTGGAGCTGTTTACAGCAGCACTCACTTACTCATTCTTTTTGTAGTCCGTCTCCCTGAACCTTGTGGGGCACCTCTTTTATTTCCAACTTTTTTGTTAGGGAATCATTAACTTTCCCTCTCCATAAGACCGGCCTCTTTCGATAAATATCTTTTCTAGACTGCAAAATTTTACTGAATTTATATACTTTGGTGTACATTTTCTCTTTTGTTTCAGTTGTTTGCAATAATTTAATTCGAAGATTTTGCTTTCTGATGTATTTCAAAACTCTTTATGGGCTCATCCTCATCTGTAATTTATTAATGTCGTGAATGCAACTTTTGTCTTCTTCATATACTTACTTTTGAGAGTCCACCTCCTAATTAGACTTAAACTTTTTGAACTCTTTATTCCTATCTACTTCCTGACTTACGCGCCTCTTAAGCGTCTTACATTAAGCTGTCATTTATTTCCCCCACTCTCTTACCTCCTTTATCATAGTTCTGCCTTTCTAAGTCCCCGGCTCACCATCCAAAATGCTTAGTCCAGGAGCCTCAGAATTTTTCCCTTCCTCTTTTAATGTTACCTAATTAATTCAGGTTACCTATTTACTCGCTGTGTACTTGTATCTCTTCTTTTGTCTGTCGCTCACTGTCTTTTGTTTACTTCTGTAAAACTCTCCTTTGATCATCTAATATTTGCTAAATCTAGTTCTCAGTCCCTCCATGGTAGCATCAAGAATATTCGTGAGCTTTGTGATACTGGGTAGACTATTAAGTAAACTTATGGTATTCATTATTGCTACTGGATAACTTCATTATTCTGCCTTCGTTTATGAGCTATTGTGTTCACTTAATTAAATCACGAAGGTAATACTCTGCTGAAACTGAAGCCCACCAAGAATGCTACTCCTGTCACCATATATTGTATTCGCTGTATTACCCTTTATATTAAAAACATATTTTGTAAGTAAAGACTATATGACTATCCTCCTGGATCAATCATTGATGACACATAATATTTAAATTTTAATTGAATTCTTGATAACTCCTTTATTACTGCCAGTATACAGGCCCGCCAGAGAGGAAGGGGTACTAAACCCTGATCAATCAGACTTTTAGAGCTGGCATGTGATAACAGAATAAAGTTATGCGGTATCATCATTCTTACCGAATACATCAACATTAATATTTTGAAACCGATCAGAAGGAGCATTCTTTAGTTACTGAATATAAATGAAAAATTATTTTTTATTAAATATAATTGGTATATTAGGACTTATGCCACCAAGTAACAGAAAACAATACCAGTGGTGAACATCTATTTTTGATCAGATTTGTTATTTTCCAGTAATGGCAGATTCCAGGGATTCCAAGATTTTTTTTTTTACTATTTTACTATATCAAAAAATTTGCCTGAACAAAAACATAACTTAATGAATTCTCTCTTGGTCGTAAGATGCATTAATCATTATATACTGATGCTGTTCAGAGGAGGTAACTGAATTTTAAAGAAAGTTATATAGCTGCAATAAAAAAATCACAATATTTTACGCTTATTTAAATGTTTAAATCTTTACTTACGGAAGTGTACATATTAACTGGGACAGTGATGAAATAACACATTTGGAAAATTAATGTTTATATGAAAAATACATGGCAATGATATGACAATTTATTTAATAAGATATGACTACCCTTTGCTTTTATAAGCAGTGCTAAACGCTTTGGCATAGAAATGACCAGGTACCAGGTCCTAATACGAGTAACAGTTCGCTTTTTCACAGTTGAACAGTCCTGTTTCACGATTTTGCGTTCGGTGAATAAAGTTTCCAGGCCAATTTAAAACGCTTAGCCTACTCTCTTCGAAGAATGTCAGCATTTTTCTAGAAATGTGGCATGGAGGAAGATCCTGCTAGAAAATGCCTTCTCCATTAGGAAAGTCTCTCCACAATGGGAAGCAAATGAACTGTCAGGATAGCCTTGTATTTGTCAGTGTTCATTGTTCCCTCAGGTATACATTGTTCCTTCAGGTATACATTGTTCCCTCAGGTATACATTGTTCCCTCAGGTATACACAAATACAGTTACATAGATTATAATTATCATATATAGCAGTATATGTGTAGAGAACCTAGGATAACCCAGAAAAGTCAGTAACTTATTTCCATTGGGGTAATAACATTTGTAATAACATTGGGGTAATAACATTTGTAATAACACTGAGGTAATAACATTTGTAATAACATTGGGGTAATAACATTTGCAGTAACACTGGTATAATAATTCATTCAGGGGCCAAAACATTTTCTCAGGCGGGTGTTTTGACGCTTGTTGAATGCATCTATTCCAAAGAGGTTTGCATTTCATCCGTCTCACTACCACTCATCAGTACCCATGCACTTCAAAATGCTCCTCATCTGAAAATATAACTTTTCTCCATTCATCTGCCGTCCATCCGCAGCCTTTTTTTTTTTTTTCTTCATAGCAGCAGTCAATAAATGTTTCTTTACCAGCTGTTTGTCTGTATGTCAACTTCAAGAAGTCTTCGTCGAACAGTCGAAGAACTAACATTTATGCCAGCTGAAGCCAAATCTCTCTGTAGATCATTGGTTTTTTTTCTTGTGATGCTTCACAATATTTATGATAACGATGTCATCGTGATGTGTTATTAATGCTTCCACATCTTCGACGCAGCAGTCTACAGTCACCAGTGTCGTCAGCTCTATTCAGAATCCGATCAACAGTTGACTTTGCTAGGCTCAAATTTTGGACGCTCTGTTTGATACTCAAATAAGCAAATTTTCTAAGAACTACAATATTTTCACGCTTCCTACGTGTAACATCAATCATTAATTTCAGCAGTAATCATGAAACGAAGGAGAGAATTTGGCGAAACTATATTCACTCACAGAGCACGCTTGCAGGAATAGCCTTATAGAACAACAGAGTTTGTAGCACTAACGACAGTCGCAGGGTAACGCTACAGCTGGATGGTTGCCAGAAATCGGTAGCAAACTCTTCTGAAAAGAAAAGAAACCAAACTACATCAATTAAGCCGGAGACTAAGGCATATTATGAGATACTCACCAAATTAATTCATGTCCCAATTAATTCGCAGACTACTGGACGCACTTGAATTTTACTATCCCACGTCATCGAATTAGTAGGTTCTTGTACATGCCAATTGTTCCATGATTCTGGTGCTTGTTGCCCTACATAAGTGTTGAAATTTTGAAGGGTTCCTCGAGTTATGTACATCTGGTACTCGCACACTGCTGAATCGTACACAGTGAATTAAGTGATGATGAATTTGCTAAAGGAATATACAATACAACAATCACTACACCACTACCAGCTACACATATAGCACAAAAATAGTCTTAAAACTATCATTACTAGCAGCTATGAAGAGAACTGGACAATATCCTGTTCTTCAACATATTATGGAACTATTAATAGGAAATGGGAAGTGTAGAAACGCACAAGGAATAAAACCAGAGTAATAGAAACAGCACTGGTCAGAGTAAGACTAAACTACCTGCCTACAAATACGCTTACAGAATTGATATACAGTAGACCGTCATTTAGCACGAGTTTATTTGGCACTATTTGGGTATAACACGATTGAAGAATTGCGGCACAATTTTATGTAACACGTCGTATGATGAATTTAACCCGGTTCAGTTTGCGGGAAGGAAAAAAACTTCCCTTTTCCTCAAGCAGCCGCCTTGTTGTGATTCAGCTGGGAAGACCTCCCGCCGTCCCCAGCCACCCTCTTCCGGGACACCACCCCACCATCCCAGCATTCGTACATCATACGTGTCCATTCCAACTTCTCTGCTACAAGCTTGTGATTGTGAATTGTGTTTTGATCTTTTAATTGCTATATCTTGTATCTGCCAAGCAATCATGACACCCAGTAAGCATATCAGTGTTGTTCAAAGTGGTAAGAAAAGGTGTAAGCATTTAAGTCTTAGAATTAACGAAGGAAACAAAGATATTAGACAAGACATCCTGTGGCCATAATGAAGTGTTACTTTGTACACATAAAAAAGAGGTAAACATAAGTTTGTGTGACTGGCTGACTTACTGACTGACTGACTTACTGACTGAATGACTTACTGACTGAATGACTGAATGACTGACTGAATGACTGACTTACTGACTGAATGACTGACTTACTAAACGACTTGACTGACTTACTGAATCACTTGACTGACTTACTGAATCACTTGACTTACTGAATCACTTGACTTACTGAATCACTTACTGAATCACTTGACTGGCTTACTGAATCACTTCATTGAATGACAAAGTTAGACACTCCAGTACAACCATCAACTTCAGTACCAGAACCTCTACCATCCACCTCAGCCCAGTAGGACCACAACATAACTCTCCACTCTCTTCACAATCATCCACAAACACCAGCACAAACAATTTAAAGTAAGAAATGCTATTATTTCTGTTACATTTGTAGTCTTAAGCAGTAAAAACAACATAATACATCATAACAATGAACTACAATTACATTTTCATTTTTATTTTTGTAAGATGTGGAGGCCTAAAAAAAGTTGTTTGGTTTTTTGGGCTCTCAGGAACGTAACCCTATTTTTCCCATAAGTTCTTCAGTTCATCTAACACGGTTTTACCTAACATGGTGTTTTCAGGAACGTAACTACCGTGTTAAATGACGGTCTACTGTAAATGAAAATTGCAACGTTTCAGAAACAATGCATCATTTTCTCTTTCACTGTTTTCGATATCACAGTTCAAGAACCATCTTCAAACATAATATTGCTACTGTAAAGGTCTCCTTCACTACTAACAACTTCTTGGGAGGTGAAGTTTCCCCACTACATATAAAGTAGAACATAATTAAAGCGTTAACCGAATTCCTGTGAGCTTCTAAGAAACTAAATACTATCAACAGTACAGTATCTTCACCAGTTAGAGACAAGAGGAGCACTAGGAAGTTGATTTCCATTAGCATCCCTGAATCAACATAACCATTAGCATCCCTGAACCAACAAAATCATTAGCATCCCTGAACCAACATAATCACTAGCACCCCTGAACCAACATAACCATTAACATCCCTGAACCAACATAACTGGTCACTCCACATTATAACCCGTGCAGTCACCGGGAGGAAAAGAAACCATTGAGCAAACTGCACATATCCTGAAGAAGAAAAAACGAGTGAAGAACATTCCATGATTTTGATTAGCGCAGAAAGGACTTCAACCATGAATCCGTTCAAAGGTTGCCATTGGAGAAAGTCAAGAAGAAAGACTGGAAAAAACTGAAGTACGTTCATTACAAGAGTTTCTCCTCTCCAAAACCACTTCGTGACTATCAAGACCTGGTACATCTTTGACCTAATACACCCGAATGAACATGAAGAGCCTGAGTCTTTCCTTGTCTTCGTTGAAGGTTGTGAAAAAAACACTCAAAGGGCTATTGCTCTGATCTCACTTTTCAACTGATCCATTAACAAGGATGAGACCCAGAAGCAGTGCCTCCTGAGTGTTGTGCCTCACAACACGAATAGACATGCACACCAAGTCAGAAGTTGAATTACTGAAAAGACTGGATGTATTTCAGCTTTGGCTATGCATGGGAGGTAACACGTATTCCATAATCCCAGTCACTATTTCAATGCACAGGACTGAAATAGTGCAGAGTGCGGCATAAGACGATAATTTAGGTAATTATTAGTGATGAAGATTTGGGGGGGATCAGAAGAGGCATTCGTAAGTCATAATGTGGAAACTAATATCCAAATTTCTACAACAAAAGTTGTAAATTAAGACATACGCGGTCCAAATCTAATTCAAACGTTTCGAAGATATCACAGAGACCAATATCCGAAAATACACAAGCACAATGAAGCCGCTCAGAAGTTGCATTATCACTGTGAGCAAATAAGTATTGATGGTAATAAGATGCGGTACCGGAAATTATTGCAAGAAAAAACAGTATTTCGTTACTTTTTCTAATTTCTTCAAAACAAGCAAATTTGAACTTACACAGGCTAAAACCTCTTCTAGTTTTTCTCTAAGTAAAACTGACCAGCCTTTAAGAAAACGAGTAAGTGATTCATGCAAGCATAATAACACAATTACAAATAAATGAGAGAACGGATGGGACTCTATCCCATGGTAGGTAAGTTCAAAAACTCGCTGGCCAATGCGTAAACCACTGGACTTGCTGACTCTAAATGCATACATCCAACTAAGCATATTTCTCTACTCCATTGGGAGGCTAGCCAGGGTCACCACTGTGCCCACAGATGCAAGTTTTAACAGAAGAATCCCACGATTTTTCCACCTAACTTTTCACATTAACATTCTGTTTAAAATTCTATTTAATTCTGTAAGAAAACAATGTTTAATTTTTTTTTTCTTTAAACAATTTATTAAACCCGGCAATAATTGGAAATTGGCAGTCGCACGGCTGAAAATTATACACTGCCATTTAATTAACCAGCATTTAGGGTTTGAAATTGATCAGAATAATAATAATGATAATAATAATAATAATAATAATAATAATAATAATAATAATAATAATAATAATAATAATAATAATAATAATTAATAATAATAATTAATAATATCTTTATTTCTACCAGTACATGTACGAGGTATACAGTCCTAGCTGACATCAGTGACATACTACTATATAGAAAACCCCTTGTTATGCAGAGCATTTCGGGCAAATTAGGTCAAATTTGTCCCGGGATGCGACCCACACCAGATGACTAACTTCAGGCACTCATTTTACTGATAGGTGAACATGGACAACTGGTTTAAGGAAACTCTCTCAATGTTTCAACCCTCGCCGAGAATCCAACCCTGACACCTCACCGTGTAAAGCGAGAACGTTTGCCACCAGGCTACGGGCATTTACTACTTATTACACGGGAGGCAGTTTTCTTAATAATATTGGCAAGTCGAAATTTACTCAGCTCAGTGTGAGTGACAAGGTTTGTTGTTGTTGTTGTTGTTGTTGTTGTTGTTGTTGTTTAATAAAGTCAACCAACGGTAAAAGTTTGAAGCCGATCTCAAAAACACTTTCTTCGCTAATTTATCTTTTCCAGCGATTCCAAGATTTTAAATTTCTCTCACTAAAACTTAAAATTTGCAGCTATTCGAACTAAAGTTATGGTTCATCATCCTTATTATAGAATGCATCGCTAATAATATTTTGAATCATAAAAAGCACTCCTTATTTATAGAGTAAAAAAAATAATATCATTATTTATTCAATAAAATTGGCAAATTGAAATTTATATCACCCAATAACAGTGCGAATCTTGTGGTCAGTATTCCACACCAGTGGTAAAAATTTGAAGCCGATCAGATGAGTCATTCTCCAGTTATGGCCTGGATTCCAACGCTTCCAATTTTTTATTTTTCTACATCATCAAATTTTCCTGCGTGCAAATAAAACTTTATAGACTGATACCCTCGGGGCCCTAAGATATATCAATCATTAAATATTGAAGTCGTTCAGAATAGGAAACCTATTTAGTGTGTTTTAACGGAAATAAAAAATTCGTACTATTTACACACAAAGTCGTCAAATTTACACTCACTCATCTGACTTTTACTTTCAGCCATTGTCGCATTTCTTGGCATTGTTTTTTTTAAGAACTTTTGAACCTAAGCCACTGAGCATTTGGGAAGTCATTTGAGCCACTGCAGGACGCTGGGATTACGTTCAACAACCTCGCTCATAGAGCACATGAAAATACCAGTGTTCCGAGAATTTGGTCCTCGTTATGTGACACGAGTGTTAAAAATTTAAGGTGTTCTCGAGTTACAAGAATATATAATCGTAAAGTTGGAAGAAGATAAAAAATCAAGCAACCTTCTAAAGGTACCTGATCGGAAATACTTCATTAAACTATGGTAACACTGCTAAGCTTTCTCTCTCTCTCTCTCTCTCTCTCTGTCTCTGTCTCTCTCTCTCTCTCTCTCTCTCTCTCTCTCTCTCTCTCTCTCTCTCGTGATGATCATAATGTTGAATTTTGCAGAACCTTTAAATATTAAGTTGAGAACTTAAATTTCATTTAAAGGTATGGTTGAGGTGATGGTATTGTTTACAGGTTATTTTCTAGTACTATTTGTATAATTCTTCGTCTAATTTGAGAGAGGAGTGAGCTCAAAATGAATGAGTAGTACGGTGGGAAGAAGTAAGAAGCAATGAATACGTGTTCTCTTTTACATATTACAGTGGACGTGTAGGGCGGTGCATGAGAGAGGTGACATTAGTTACCTTCACTTACTCTACTTCCCTCACACCAGCTATGTGTCACACAACATTTGGCCAAATGAATGCAAGGATTATTCACCCAAGGCAAACCAATACTTTTCCAGAAAGACTGAATACCCTCATCATTCTCTTTCATCGTTTCTCTCTATGTCTCTCATTATCTCTTTTCCCTCCCTTTGTGCTGACCCCTCTGTGCCAACCTCACTGTGATGACCCTTCTGTGCAGAACCCCCCCCCTTTATGCTGACCCCCTCTGTGCTGATCCCTCTGTGTTGATCCCTTTGTGCTGATTCCTTAGTGCATGACCCTTCCCTGGCTCCATCGCTACTGAACATTGATCAATAGTCTATATTCTTCAACCGCAAACATTTTATTTAAATTATTGTCATCTCCCGTAACTTTACAATTATGTCACATACTTAAAAATTATTTCTGATGAGTTACTGACTTTTATTCCAGATTATGTTTTAAACACGTTTCATGGTACTTTCTGGTCCCTTCAAATACACTTATAAAATGTTAGTACTATCCACACATACACAGAAATGATAGTACTATCTCACTCTCAGATATGATAGTACTATCCACACTGACACATAGTACTCTCCACACTCACACAGATATCACAGTACCATCTACACACACAGACACACAGACACACACACACACATACACACACACACACACACACACACGCACGCACACACACACACACACACACACACACACGGTCATACTGTATAAAGTCACAGACATGATTGTACTATCTAGATACTTCAATTGAAGTGAAGATTCCTCTCAGCAATAAAGAAGATGATTCCTCTCAGTAATGAAGATGATTCCTCTCAGTAATAAGATAATGATTCCTCTCATTAACACACACGATGATGATTCCTCTCAGCAACAAACAAGATGATTATGATTCCTCTCGGTAACCAGCAAGATGATGATCCCTCTCGCTAACACAAAGATGACGATTCCTCTCAGCAACAAACAAGATGATGATTCCTTTCTGTAACAAACAAGAAGAGAATTCCTCTCAGTAACAAACAAGATGAGAATTCCTCTCAGTAACAAACAAGATGAGGATTCCTCTCAGTAACAAACAAGATGAGGATTCCTCTCAGTAACAAACAAGATGAGGATCCCTCTCAGTAACAAACAAGATGATTCCTCTCAGTAACAAACAAGATGAGGATTCCTCTCAGTAACAAACAAGATGAGGATTCCTTTTAGTAGCCAACAAGATGATTCCTCTCAGTAACAAACAAGATGAGGATTCCTCTCAGTAACAAACAAGACGAGGATTCCTCTCCGTAACAAACAAGATGAGGATTGGGGGTAAGACACATGTGCAACATCTGGGTATCTTTATTGTAGACGTTTCGCCATCCAGTGGCTTTATCAATACAAATTCTAGGACATAACTTGAAGACAGTAGAACTATGTACAGAAGATGAGGTAATCAGTCCCTCAACCTAGGAGTAGGTGCGAACAGCACCATAGTCGTGGAGATTCTGAAGCAGAAGAAAGAATCCTGGCGCTTATATAGTAACGTCAGGTGACGCAGACGAGGGCAAATTCACTGGTAGGCGGGATTCCCCAGTGGAAGTAGGTCCTTCCCAGAGAGATGGGTTAGTTGTAGTAGTAGTTGTCGTAGTCGTGAAGGTTATGTACATGTCCTCAGAATTAAGATTCCATGATGTTGCAGTGTCTGACAAGTTGTGTACGAATGGTATATAATACCGACAAGATGAGAGTAAGACACATGTGCAACATCTGGGTATCTTTATTGTAGACGTTTCGCCATCCAGTGGCTTTATCAATACAAATTCTAGGACATAACTTGAAGACAGTAGAACTATGTACAGAAGATGAGGTAATCAGTCCCTCAACCTAGGAGTAGGTGCGAACAGCACCATAGTCGTGGAGATTCTGAAGCAGAAGAAAGAATCCTGGCGCTTATATAGTAACGTCAGGTGACGCAGACGAGGGCAAATTCACTGGTAGGCGGGATTCCCCAGTGGAAGTAGGTCCTTCCCAGAGAGATGGGTTAGTTGTAGTAGTAGTTGTCGTAGTCGTGAAGGTTATGTACATGTCCTCAGAATTAAGATTCCATGATGTTGCAGTGTCTGACAAGTTGTGTACGAATGGTATATAATACCGACAAGATGAGAGTAAGACACATGTGCAACATCTGGGTATCTTTATTGTAGACGTTTCGCCATCCAGTGGCTTTATCAATACAAATTCTAGGACATAACTTGAAGACAGTAGAACTATGTACAGAAGATGAGGTAATCAGTCCCTCAACCTAGGAGTAGGTGCGAACAGCACCATAGTCGTGGAGATTCTGAAGCAGAAGAAAGAATCCTGGCGCTTATATAGTAACGTCAGGTGAAGCAGACGAGGGCAAATTCACTGGTAGGCGGGATTCCCCAGTGGAAGTAGGTCCTTCCCAAAGAGATGGGTTAGTTGTAGTAGTAGTTGTCGTAGTCGTAAAGGTTATGTACGACTACGACAACTACTACTACAACTAACCCATCTCTTTGGGAAGGACCTACTTCCACTGGGGAATCCCGCCTACCAGTGAATTTGCCCTCGTCTGCTTCACCTGACGTTACTATATAAGCGCCAGGATTCTTTCTTCTGCTTCAGAATCTCCACGACTATGGTGCTGTTCGCACCTACTCCTAGGTTGAGGGACTGATTACCTCATCTTCTGTACATAGTTCTACTGTCTTCAAGTTATGTCCTAGAATTTGTATTGATAAAGCCACTGGATGGCGAAACGTCTACAATAAAGATACCCAGATGTTGCACATGTGTCTTACTCTCATCTTGTCGGTATTATATACCATTCGTACACAAGATGAGGATTCCTCTCAGTAACAAACAAGATGAGGATTCCTCTCAGTAACAAACAAGATGAGGATTCCTCTCAGTAACAAACTAGATGAGGATTTATCTTAGAAACAAACAAGATGATGACTCCTCTCAGTAACAAACTAGATGAGGATTCTTTTAAATAACAAACCAGAAGAGGTTTCCTCTCAGTAACAAACAAGAAGAGGATTCCTCTCAGTAACAAACTAGATGATGATTCCTCTCAGTAACAAACAAGTTGAAGATTCCTCTCAGTAACAAACTAGTTGAGGATTCCTCTCAGTAACAAACTAGTTGAGGATTCCTCTCAGTAACAAACAAGAAGAGGATTTACTTTCCTAAAGATATTTCCAGAGTAGTTTACGAAATCCACTTGTAAAATAACAAGTAAATGTGTCATTAATTAATGTTATATATATTGTGAGTTATGTAGCCCTAACTGCTTTATAAATACTCATATTATTTGAAGTTCAAACATAATTTTCTAACAAAACACTTAATAATTTGTTTAATTTATGCAGAGTTCAGAGGGCTTATTTTTTTAAGCTTTAATAATTTTTTTCAGTTTCTTCCTAGAAATTCGCCATCTGTACATTCGTAATGCATCGATATTTGTGTTCAGCATAGAAAAATACCTTATTCCAAAGTGGAGTTAATAAGTCAACGTTCAATAAAGGTACGCCAATCTTACGTAAAATAAAACAATTTAAAATATATTAGAAATATAATATGCGAATGAATGTACTGTGTGTTAATAAGGCTGATTGCTTTCCTCCTAGAGATGATCTTCACACTATCTTCCAGTGAGTGTTGATCTTCACGCTATCTTTCAGTGAGTGTTGATGAGTCTGATTGCTTTCCTCCTAGAAATGATCTTCACGACTTTCAGTGAGTGTTGATGAGGCTGATTGCTTTCCTCCTAGAGATGGTCTTCACACACTCTTCCAGTGAGTGTTGATGAGGCTGACTACTTTCCTCCTCGAGATGATCTTCACAATCTCTTCCAGTGAGTGTTGATGAGGCTGATTGCTTTCCAGCAAGAGATGATCTTCACAGTCTCTTCCAAACAGGAAAAGCATTACAGTTCTTTGAATACTTCTGTATCTAAACATCATCAGAATTTTTCTTTTATATAATTTTGTGAGAGGTCAGTTAAAAAAAAAAATTCAGGGACTTACCGGGTAATATAGATAACAGATGAGGTTCGTACGAGGGCAGTCGATTATTACCACCAACTATACTGCTTACGTTCGTAAATAGTTATGTTACAGTCTAATGACTATTTTGATATTTCATGATCTTCTATATCTACTTCAGTAATTTTGAAGCCGGAATAATAATACGTGACAGTTTTCAAGACCCATAAAATATTTGTTAGTATTGGCCAAACTAGTAGAAATCTGAGGATTTAAATACTAACCTCCCTCAGAGAGGTCCTCTCCCCAAGAGAGGGTCCACCCTCAGAGAGGTCTCCACCCTCAGAAAGGTCTCCACCCTCACAGCGGTCTCCACCCTCAGAGCAGTCTCCACCCTCAGAGGGGTCTTCACCCTCAGAGCTGTCTCCACCCTCAGAGAGGTCCTCTCCCTCAGAGAGGTCTGCACCGTCAGAGAGGTCTCCTCCCTCAGAGAGGTCTCCACCCTCAGAGCGGTCTCCACCCTCAGAGCGGTCTCCACCCTCAGAGCGGTCTCCACCCTCAGAGAGGTCTCCACCCTCAGAGAGGTCTCCACCCTCAGAGAGGTCTCTACCCTCAGAGAGGTCTCCTCCCTCAGAGAGGTCTCCTCCCTCAGAGAGGTCTCCCTCAGAGAGGTCACCACCTTCAGAGCGGTCTCCACCCTAAGAGCGATCTCCACCCTCAGAGAGGTCTCCACCCTCAAATAGGTCCTCTCAGTCAGAGAGGTCTCCACCCTCAAATAGCTCCTCTCAGTCAGAGAGGTCTCCACCCTCAGAGCGGTTTCCACCCTCAGAGAGGTCTCCACCCTCAGAGAGGTCTCCACGCTCAGAAAGGTCTCCACTCTCAGAGAGGTCTCCACCATCCGAGAAGTCTCCACCCTCAGATCGGTCTCCACACTCAGAGAGGTCTCCACCTTCAGAGAGGTCTTCACACTCAGAGCGGTCTCCACCCTCAGAGAGGTCTCCACCCTCAGAGAGGTCTCCACCCTCAGAGAGGTCTCCTCCCTCAGAGAGGTCTCCTCCATAAGAGAGGTCTCCTCCCTCAGAGAGGTCCTCTCAATCAGAGACGTCTCCACCCTCTGAGAGGTGTACTCCCTCAGAGAGGTCTCCTCCCTCAGAGAGGTCCTCTCCCTCAAAGGGGTCTCCTTCCTCAGAGAGATCTCCTCCATCAGAGAGGTCTCTACCCTCAGAGCGGTCTCCTCCCTCGGAGAGGTCTCCTCCCACAGGGAGGTCTCCTCCCTCAGAGAGGTCTTCTCCCTCAGAGAGGTCTCCACCCTCAGAGAAGTCTCCTCCCTCAGAGAGGTCCTCTCCTTCAGAGAGGTCTCCTTCCTCAGAGAGGTCTCCTCCCTCACAGAGGTCTCCACCCTCAGAGCGGTCTCCTCCCTCAGAGAGGTCTCCTCCCTCAGAGAGGTCTCCTCCCTCAGAGAGGTCCTCTCCCTAAGAGAGGTCTCTACCCTCAGAGAGGTCTCCACCCTCAGAGAGGTCTCCACCCTCAGAGAGATCTCCTCTCTCAGAGAGGTCCTCTCCCTCAGAGAGGTCCTATCCTTCAGAGAGGTCTCCTTCCTCAGCGAGGTCTCCTCCCTCAGAGAGGTCTCCACCCTCTAAGAGGTCTCCTCCCTCAGAGAGGTCTCCTCCCTCAGAGCGGTCACCTCCCTCAGAGTGCTCTCGTCGTTCAGATTGGTCTCCTCCCTCAGAGAGGTCTCCTCACTCAGAGCGGTCTCCTCCCTCAGAGAGGTCTCCACTCTCAGAGAGGTCTCCTCCCTCAGAGAGGTCATCTCCCTCAGAGAGGTCTCCACCCTCAGAGAGGTCTCCACTCTCAGAGCGGTCTCCACCATCAGAGAGGTCTCCGCCCTCGGAGCGGTCTGCTCCCTCAGAGAGGTCCCCTCCCTCAGAGAGGTCCCCTCCCTCAGAGAGGACTCCTTTCTAAAAGAGGTCTCCTCTCTCAGAGAGGTCTCCACCCTCAGAGCGGTCTCCACCCTAAAAGAGGTCTCCACCCTCAGAGAGGTCTTCTCCCTAAGAGAGGTCTCCACCTTAAGAGCGGTCTCCTCCCTCAGAGAGGTCTCCACCCTCAGAGAGGTCTCCACCCTCAGAGAGGTCTCCACCCTCAGAGCGGTCTCCACCCTCAGAGCGGTCTTCACCCTGAGAAAGGTCTCCACCCTTAGAGAGGTCTCCTCCCTCAGAGAGGTCTTCTCCCTCAGATAGGTCTCCTCGCTCAGATAGGTTTCCTCCCTCAAAGAGGTCTCCTCCCTCAGAGAGGTCTCCACCCTCAGAGAGGTCTCCACCCTCAGAGAGGTCTCATCCCTCAGAGCGGTCTCCACCCTCAGAGACGTCTCCACACTCAAAGAGGACTACTCACTCAGAGAGGACTACTCACTCATAGAGGTCTCCTCCCTCAGAGAGGTCCTCTCCCTCAGAGAGGTCTCCACCGTCAAAGAGGTCTCCACCCTCAGAGAGGTCTCCACCCTCAGAGAGGTCTCCCCCCTCAGAGAGGTCTCCTCCCCCAGAGAGGTCCACTCCCTCAGAGAGGTCTCCTCCCCAGAGAGGTCTCCTCCCTCAGAGAGGTCTCCACCCTCAGAGCGGTCTCCTCTTCATCAGAGAGGTCTCCACCCTAAGAGAGGTCTCCTCCCTCAGAGCGGTCTCCTCCCTCGGTGCGGTCTCTTCCCTCAGAGTGGTCTCCTCCCTCAGAGCGGTCACCTCCCTCAGAGTGGTCTCCTCCCTCAGAGTGGTCTCCTCCCTCAGAGAGGTCACCTCCCTCAGAGTGCTCTCTTCCCTCAGAGTAGCCTCCTCCCTCAGAGAGGTCTCCACCCTCAGAGAGGTCTCCACCCTCAGAGAGGTTTCCTCCGTCAGAGAGGTCTCCTTCCTCAGAGAGGTCTCCTACCTCAGAGAGGTCCTCTCTCTCAGAAAGGTCTCCACCGTCAGAGAGGTCTCCACCCTCAGAGAGGTCTTCACCCTCAGAGCGGTCTCCATCCGCAGAGCGGTCTCCTCCCTTAGAGTGGTCACCTAGGGCAGAGTGCTCTCTTCCCTCAGAGTGGTCTCCACCCTCAGAGTGCTCTCTTCCCTCAGAGTGGTCTCCTCCCACAGAGAGGTCTCCACCCTCAGATAGGTCTCCACCCTCAAAGAGGTCTCCTCCCTCAGAGAGGTCCTCTCCCTCAGAGGGGACTCCTTCCTCAGAGAGGTCTCCTCCCTCAGAGAGGTCTCCACCCTAAGAGCGATCTCCCCCCTCAAAGAGGTCTCCTTCATCAGAGAGGTCTCCTCCCTCAGAGAGGTCGTCTCCCTCAGAGAGGTCTCCACCCTCAAAGATGTCTCCACCCTCAGAGAGGTCTCCACCCTCAGAGAGGTCTCCGCCCTCAGAGCGGTCTCCGCCCTCAGAGCGGTCTCCTCCCTCAGAGAGGTCCTCTCCCTCAGAGAGGTCTCCTTCCTCAGAGAGGTCTCGTCTCTCAGAGAGGTCTCCACCCTCAGTGCGGTCTCCTCCCTCAGAGAGGTCTGCACCCTCAGAGAGGTCTTCACGCTCAGAGCGGTCTCAACCCTCATAAAGGTCTGCACCCTCAGAGAGGTCTCCACCCTCAGAGAGGTCTTCACCCTCAGATCGGTCTCCATCCGCAGAGCGGTCTCCGCCCTCAGGAAGGTCTCCACCCTCAGAGAGGTCTCCACCCTCAGAGAGGTCTCCTCCCTCAGAGAGGTCCTCTCCCTCGGAGAGGTCTCCTTCCTCAGAAAGGTCTCCTCTCTCAGAGCGGTCTCCTCCCTCAGAGAGGTCTCCTCGCTCAGAGAGGCCTCCTCTTCAGAGAGGTCCTCTCCCTCAGAGAGGTCTCCACCCTCAGAGAGGTCTACAACCTCAGAGAGGTCTCCACCCTCAGACAGGTCTCCACCATAAGAGAGGTCTCCACCCTCGGAGAAGTCTCCTCCCTCAGAGAGGTCCTCTCCCTCAAAGAGGTCTCCTCGCTCAGAGAGGTCTCCTCCCTCAGAGACGTCTCCTCCCTCAGAGAGGTCTCCTCCCTCAGAGAGGTCCTCTCCCTCAAAGAGGTCTCCTCGCTCAGAGAGGTCTCCTCCCTCAGAGACGTCTCCTCCCTCAGAGAGGTCTCCTCCCTCAGAGAGGCCTCCACCCTCAGAGAGGTCTTCACCCTCAAAGAGCTCTCCACCCTCAGAGCGGTCTCCACCCTCAGAGAGGTCTTCACCCTCAGAAAGGTCTCCTCTCTCAGAGAGATATCCTCCCTCAAAGAGGTCCTCTCCCTCAGAGAGGTCTCCACCCTCGGAGACGTCTCCTCCCTCAGAGAGGTCTCCACCCTCAGAGAGGTCTCCTCCCTCAGAGAGGTCTTCTTCCTCAGAGAGGTCTCCACCCTCAGAGAGGTCTCCTCCCTCATAGAGGTCCTCTCCTCAGGTAGGTTTCCTTCCTCAGAGAGGTCTCCTCCCTCAGAGAGGTCTCCATCCTCAGAGCGGTCTCCTCCCTCGGAGAGGTTCTCTCCCTCAGAGAGGTCTCCACCCTCAGAGAGGTCTCCATCCTCAGAGAGGACTCAACCCTCAGAGAGGTCTCCTCCCTCAGAGATGTCCTCTCCCTCAGAGAGGTCTCTTCCTCAGCGAAGACTCCTCCCTCAGCGAGGTCTCGACACTCAGAGAGGTCTGCTCCCTCAGCGAGGTCTCCTCCCTCAGAGCGGTCTCCTCCCACAGTACGGTCTCCTACCTCAGAGTGGTCACCTCCTTCAGAGTGCTCTCTTCCCTCAGAGTGGTCTCCCCACTCAGAGAGGTCTCCTCCCGCAGAGAGGTCCTCTCCCTCAGAGAGGTCTCCTCCCTCAGAGAGGTCTCCTCGCTCAGAGAGGTCTCCTCCCTCAATGAGGTCTCCACTCTCAGAGAGGTTTCCACCCTCAGAGAGGTCTCCACCCTCAGAGCGGTCTCCACCCTCAGAGAGGTCTCCGCCTTCAGAGCGGTCTACTCTCTCAGAGAGGTCCCCTCCCTCAGAGAGGTGTCCACCCTCAGAGAGGTCTCCACCCTCAGATCGGTCTCCACCCTCAAAGAGGTCTCCACCCTCAGAGAGGTCTTCACTTTCAGAGCAGTCTCCACCCTCAGAGAGGTGTCCACCCTCAGAGAGGTCTCCACCCTCAGAGAGGTCTTCACCCTCGGAGCGGTCTCCACCCTCAGAGCGGTCTTCACACTCAGAGAGGTCTCCTCCGTCTGAGAGGTCTCCACCCTCAGAGAGGTCTCAACCCTCAGAGCGGTCTCCACCCTCAGGTCTCCACCCTAAGAGAGGTCTCCACTTTCAGATAGGTCTCCACCCTCAGAGAGGTCTCCACCCTTTGAGAGGTCTCCTCCCTCGGAGAGGTCCTCTCCCTCAGATAGGTCTCCTCGCTCAGATAGGTCTCCTCCCTCAGAGAGGTCTCCTCCGTCTGAGAGGTCTCCACCCTCAGAGAGGTCTCAACCCTCAGAGCGGTCTCCACCCTCAGGTCTCCACCCTAAGAGAGGTCTCCACTTTCAGATAGGTCTCCTCCCTCAGAGAGGTCTCCTCCCTCAGAGAGGTCCTTTCCGTCAGAGCGGTCTCCACCCTCAGAGAGGTCCCCACCCTAAGAAAGGTCTCCACTTTCAGATTGGTTTCCACCCTCAGAGAGGTCTCCTCCCTCAGCGAGGTCTCCTCCCTCAGTACGGTCTCCTACCTCAGAGCGGTCACCTCCTTCAGAGTGCTCTCTTCCCTCAGAGTGGTCTCCCCCCTCAGAGAGGTCTCCTCCCGCAGAGAGGTCCTGTGCCTCAGAGAGGTCTCCTCCCTCAGAGAGGTCTCCTCCCTCAGAGAGGTCTCCACTCTCAGAAATGTCTCCACCCTCAGAGAGGTCTCCACCCTCAAAGCGGTCTCCACCCTCAGAGAGGTCTCCGCCTTCAGAGCGGTCTGCTCCCTCAGAGAGGTCCCCTCCCACAGAGAGGTCTCCACCCTCAGAGAGGTCTCCACCCTCAGAGAGGTCTCCACCCTCAGAGAGGTCTTCACCCTCAGAGCAGTCTCCACCGTCATAGAGGTCTCCACCCTCAGGAAGGTCTCCACCCTCAGAGAGGTCTCCACCCTCAGAGCGGTCTCCACCCTAAGAGCGGTCTTCACCCTCATAGAGGTCTCCACCCTTTGAGAGGTCTCCTCCCTCGGAGAGATCCTCTCCCTCAGATAGGTCTCCTCGCTCAGATAGGTCTCCTCCCTCAGAGAGGTCTCCTCCCTCAGAGAGGTCTCCACCCTCAGAGAGGTGTCAACCCTCAGAGCGGTCTCCACCCTCAGAGAGGTCTCCACCTTAAGAGAGGTCTCAACTTTCAGATAGGTCTCCACCGTCAGAGAGGTCTCTTCACTTAGAGAGGTCTCCTCCCTCAGAGAGGTCTCCACCCTCAGAAATGTCTCCACCCTCAGAGAGGTCTCCACCCTCAAAGCGGTCTCCACCCTCAGAGAGGTCTCCGCCTTCAGAGCGGTCTGCTCCCTCAGAGAGGTCCCCTCCCACAGAGAGGTCTCCACCCTCAGAGAGGTCTCCACCCTCAGAGAGGTCTCTTCACTTAGAGAGGTCTCCTCCCTCAGAGAGGTCTCCACCCTCAGAAATGTCTCCACCCTCAGAGAGGTCTCCACCCTCAAAGCGGTCTCCACCCTCAGAGAGGTCTCCGCCTTCAGAGCGGTCTGCTCCCTCAGAGAGGTCCCCTCCCACAGAGAGGTCTCCACCCTCAGAGAGGTCTCCACCCTCAGAGAGGTCTCCACCCTCAGAGAGGTCTTCACCCTCAGAGCAGTCTCCACCCTCATAGAGGTCTCCACCCTCAGGAAGGTCTCCACCCTCAGAGAGGTCTCCACCCTCAGAGTGGTCTCCCCACTCAGAGAGGTCTCCTCCCGCAGAGAGGTCCTGTGCCTCAGAGAGGTCTCCTCCCTCAGAGAGGTCTCCACCCTCAGAGAGGTGTCAACCCTCAGAGCGGTCTCAACCCTCAGAGAGGTCTCCACCTTAAGAGAGGTCTCAACTTTCAGATAGGTCTCCACCGTCAGAGAGGTCTCTTCACTTAGAGAGGTCTCCTCCCTCAGAGAGGTCTCCACCCTCAGAAATGTCTCCACCCTCAGAGAGGTCTCCACCCTCAAAGCGGTCTCCACCCTCAGAGAGGTCTCCGCCTTCAGAGCGGTCTGCTCCCTCAGAGAGGTCCCCTCCCACAGAGAGGTCTCCACCCTCAGATAGGTCTCCACCGTCAGAGAGGTCTCTTCACTTAGAGAGGTCTCCTCCCTCAGAGAGGTCTCCACCCTCAGAAATGTCTCCACCCTCAGAGAGGTCTCCACCCTCAAAGCGGTCTCCACCCTCAGAGAGGTCTCCGCCTTCAGAGCGGTCTGCTCCCTCAGAGAGGTCCCCTCCCACAGAGAGGTCTCCACCCTCAGAGAGGTCTCCACCCTCAGAGAGGTCTCCACCCTCAGAGAGGTCTTCACCCTCAGAGCAGTCTCCACCCTCATAGAGGTCTCCACCCTCAGGAAGGTCTCCACCCTCAGAGAGGTCTCCACCCTCAGAGCGGTCTCCACCCTAAGAGCGGTCTTCACCCTCAGAGAGGTCTCCACCCTTTGAGAGGTCTCCTCCCTCGGAGAGATCCTCTCCCTCAGATAGGTCTCCTCGCTCAGATAGGTCTCCTCCCTCAGAGAGGTCTCCTCCCTCAGAGAGGTCTCCACCCTCAGAGAGGTGTCAACCCTCAGAGCGGTCTCCACCCTCAGAGAGGTCTCCACCTTAAGAGAGGTCTCAACTTTCAGATAGGTCTCCACCGTCAGAGAGGTCTCTTCACTTAGAGAGGTCTCCTCCCTCAGAGAGGTCCTCTCCCTCTGAGAGGTCTCCACCGTAAGAGAGGTCTCCACCCTCAGAAAGGTCTCCACCCTCAAAGAGGTCTCCCCATCAGAGAGGTCTCCTTCCGCAGAGAGGTCCTCTCTCTCAGAGAGGTCTCCTCCCACAGAGAGGTCTCCTCCCTCAGAAAGGTCTCCACCCTCAGAGCGGTCTCCTTCCTCAGGGAGGTCTTCAACCTCAGAGAGGTCTCCACCCTCAAAGAGGTCTCTTCCCTCAATGAGGTCCTCTCCACCAGAGGGGTCTCCTTCCTCAGAGAGGTCTCCTCCCTCAAAGAGGTCTCCTCCATCAGAGAGGTCTCCTCCCTCAGAGAGGTCCTCTCCCTCAGAGAGGTCTCCACCCTGAGGGTAGAGACCGCTCTGTGGGTAAAAACCTCTCTGAGGGAGGAGACCTTTCCGAGAGTGGAGACCGCTCTAAAAGAGGAGACCTCTCTGAAGGTGGAGACCTCTCTGAGGGTGGAGACCTCTCTGAGGGTGGAAACCGCTCTGAGGGTGGAGACCTCTCTGAGGGTGGAGACCGCTCTAAGGGTGTAGACCTCTCTGAGGGTGGAGACTTCTCTGATGGTGGAGACCTCTCTGAGGGTGGAGACCGCTCTGAGCGAGGAGACCGCTGTGAGGGAGGAGACCTCACTGAGGGAGGAGACCACTCTGAGGGAAGAGAGCACTCTAAAGGAGGTGACCGCTCTGAGGGAGGAGACCACTCTAAGGGAGGAGACCGCACTGAAGGAGGAGACCACTCTGAGGGAGGAGACCGCTATGAGGGTGGAGACCTCTCTGAGGGAGGAGACCACTCTGAGGGAACAGAGCACTCTAAAGAAGGTGACCGCTCTGAGGGAGGAGACCTCTCTGAGGGAGGAGACCACTCTGAGTTTGGAGACCCTCAGAGAGGTCTCCACCCTCAGAGAGGTCTCCACCCTCAGAGAGGTCTCCACTTTTAGAGCGGTCTCCACTCTCAGAAAGGTCTCCTCCCTCAGAGAGGTTTTTACCCTCAGAGCGGTCTCCACCCTCAGAGAGGTCTCCATCCTCAGAGAGGTCTCCAGCCTCAGAGATGTCCTCTCCCTCAGAGAGGTGTCCTCCCTCAGAGAGGTCTCCTCTCTTAGAGAGGTCTCCATCCTCAGATAGGTCTCCACCCTCAGAGAGGTCTCCACCCTCAGAGAGGTCCTCTCCCTCAGAGAGGTCTACTTCCTCAGCGAAGACTCCTCCTTCAGAGAGGTCTCCACACTCAGAGAGGTCTCCTCCCTCAGAGAGGTCTCCTCCCTCAGAGCGGTCTCCTCCCTAAGTGCGGTCTCCTCCCTCAGAGCGGTCACCTCCTTCAGAGTGCTCTCTTCCCTCAGAGTGGTCTCCTCCCTCACAGAAATCCTCTCTCTCAGAGAGATCTCCTTCCTCAGAGCGGTCTCCTCCATCATAGAGGTCCCCACCTTCAGAACGGTCTCCTCCCTCAGAGAGGTCTCCACCCTCAGAGAGGTCTCCACCCTCAGATAGGTCTCCACCCTCAGAGAGGTCTCCACCCTCAGAGAGGTCTCCACCCTCAGAGAGGTCTCCACCCTCAAAGAGGTCTCTCCCTCAGAGAGGTCTCCACCCTCAGAGAGGTCTCCACCCTCAGAGAGATCTCCTCCCTCAGAGAGGTCCTCTCCCTCAGAGAGGTCCTCTCCTTCAGAGAGGTCTCCTTCCTCAGCGAGGTCTCCTCCCTCAGAGAGGTCTCCACCCTCTGAGAGGTCTCCTCCCTTAGAGAGGTCTCCTCCCTCAGAGCGGTCACCTCCCTCAGAGTGCTCTCGTCGCTCAGATTGGTCTCCTCCCTCAGAGAGGTCTCCTCCCTCAGAGAGGTCATCTCCCTCACAGAGGTCTCCACCCTCAGAGAGGTCTCCACCCTCAGAGAGGTCTCCTCCCTCAGAGAGGTCATCTCCCTCAGAGAGGTCTCCACCCTCAGAGAGGTCTCCACCCTCAGTGAGGTCTCCACCCTCAGAGCGGTCTCCATCCTGAGAGAGGTCTCCGCCCTCGGAGCGGTCTGCTCCCTCAGAGAGGTCCCCTCCCTCAGAGATGTCCCCTCCCTCAGAGAGGTCTCCTTCCTAAAAGAGGTCTCCTCTCTCAGAGAGGTCTCCACCCTCAGAGCGATCTGCACCCTCAAAGAGGTCTCCTCCCCCAGAGAGGTCTCCTCCCTCTGGGAGGTCTCCACCCTCAGAGCGGTCTCCTCTTTATAAGAGAGGTTTCCACCCTAAGAGAGGTCTCCTCCCTCAGATAGGTCTCCTCCCTCAGAGCGGTCTCCTCCCTCGGTGCGGTCTCCTCCCTCAGAGCGGTCACCTCCCTCAGAGTGGTCTCCTCCCTCCGAGTGGTCTCCTCCCTCAGAGAGGTCACCTCCCTCAGAGTGCTCTCTTCCCTAAGAGTAGCCTCCTCACTCAGAGAGGCCTCCACGCTCAGAGAGGTTTCCTCCGTCAGAGAGGTCTCCTTCCTCAGAGAGGTCTCCTCCCTCAGAGAGGTCCTCTCCTTCAGAAAGGTCTCCACCGTCAGAGAGGTCTCCACCCTCAGAGAGGTCTCCACCCTCAGAGCGGTCTCAACCCTCATAAAGGTCTCCACCCTCAGAGAGGTCTCCACCCTCAGAGAGGTCTTCACCCTCAGAGCGGTTTCCATCCGCAGAGCGGTCTCCTCCCTTAGAGTGGTCACCTAGGGCAGAGTGCTCTCTTCCCTCAGAGTGGTCTCCTCCCTCTGAGTGGTCTCCTCCCTCAGAGTGCTCTCTTCCCTCAGAGTAGTCTCCTCCCCCAGAGAGGTCTCCACCCTCAGAGAGGTCTCCACCCTCAAAGAGGTCTCCTCCCTCAGAGAGGTCTCCACCCTAAGAGCGATCTCCCCCCTCAAAGAGGTCTCCTTCATCAGAGAGGTCTCCTCCCTCAGAGAGGTCGTCTCCCTCAGAGAGGTCTCCACCCTCAGAGAGGTCTCCACCCTCAGAGAGGTCTCCACCCTCAGAGAGGTCTCCGCCCTCAGAGCGGTCTCCTCCCTCAGAGAGGTCCTCTCCCTCAGAGAGGTCGCCTTCCTCAGAGAGGTCTCCTCTCTCAGAGAGGTCTCCACCCTCAGAGCGGTCTCCACCCTCAGAGAGGTCTGCACCCTCAGAGAGGTCTTCACCCTCAGAGCGGTCTCAGCCCTCATAAAGGTCTCCACCCTCAGAGAGGTCTCCACCCTCAGAGAGGTCTTCACCCTCAGAGAGGTCCTCTCCCTCGGAGAGGTCTCCTCTCTCAGAGAGGTCTCCTCCCTCAGAGAGGTCTCCTCGCTCGGAGAGGCCTCCTCTTCAGAGAGGTCCTCTCCCTCAGAGAGGTCTCCACCCTCAGAGAGGTCTCCACCATCAGAGAGGTCTCCACCCTCAGACAGGTCTCCACCCTCAGAGAGGTCTCCACCCTCGGAGAGGTCTCCTCCCTCAGAGAGGTCCTCTCCCTCAAAGAGGTCTCCTCGCTCAGAGAGGTCTCCTCCCTCAGAGACGCCTCCTCCCTCAGAGAGGTCTCCTCCCTCAGAGAGGCCTCCACCCTCAGAGAGGTCTTCACCCTCAGAGAGCTATCCACCCTCAGAGCGGTCTCCACCCTCAGAGAGGTCTTCACCCTCAGAGAGGTCTCTCCCTCTCCTCTCCTTCAGAGAGGTCTCCTCCCTCAGAGAGGTCTCCTCCCTCAGAGAGGTCTTCTTCCTCAGAGAGGGCTCTACCCTCAGAGAGGTCTCCACCCTCAGAGAGGTCTCCTCCCTCATTGAGGTCCTATCCCCAGGTAGGTTTCCTTCCTCAGAGAGGTCTCCTCCCTCAGAGAGGTCTCCATCCACAGAGCGGTCTCCTCCCTCGGAGAGGTTCTCTCCCTCAGAGAGGTCTCCACCCTCAGAGAGGTCTCCATCCTCAGAGAGGTCCTCTCCCTCAGAGAGGTCTCTTCCTCAGCGAAGACTCCTCTCTCAGCGAGGTCTCCACACTCAGAGAGGTCTCCTCCCTCAGCGAGGTCTCCTCCCTCAGAGCGGTCTCCTCCCTCAGTACGGTCTCCTACCTCAGAGCGGTCACCTCCTTCAGAGTGCTCTCTTCCCTCAGAGTGGTCTCCCCCCTCTGAGAGGTCTCCTCCCGCAGAGAGGTCCTCTCTCTCAGAGAGGTCTCCTCCCTCAGAGAGGTCTCCTCGCTCAGAGAGGTCTCCTCCCTCAGTGAGGTCTCCACTCTCAGAGAGGTCTCCACCCTCAGAGAGGTCTCCAACCTCAGAGCGGTCTCCACCCTCAGAGAGGTCTCCGGCTTCAGAGCGGTCTACTCTCTCAGAGAGGTCCTCTCCCTCAGAGAGGTCTCCACCCTCAAAGAGGTCTCCACCCTTAGAGAGGTCTTCACTTTCAGAGCAGTCTCCACCATCAGAGAGGTGTCCACCCTTAGAGAGGTCTCCATCCTCAGAGAGGTCTTCACCCTCAGAGCGGTCTCCACCCTCAGAGCGGTGTTCACCGTCAGAGAGGTCTCCACCCTTTGAGAGGTCTCCTCCCTCGGAGAGGTCCACTTCCTCAGATAGGTCTCCTCGCTCAGATAGGTCTCCTCCTCCACCCTCAGAGAGGTCTCAACCCTCAGAGCGGTCTCCACCCTCAGAGAGGTCTCCACCCTAAGAGAGGTCTCCACTTTCAGATAGGTCTCCACCCTCAGAGAGGTCTCTACACTCAGAGAGGTCTCCTTCCTCAGAGAGGTCTCCTCCCTCAGAGAGGTCCTCTCCGTCAGAGAGGTCTCCTCCCTCAGAGAGCTCTCCTCCCTCAGAGAGGTCCTCTCCGTCAGAGAGGTCTCCACCCTCAGAGAGGTCTCAATCCTCAGAGCGGTCTCCACCCTCAGAGAGGTCTCCACCCTAAGAAAGGTCTCCACTTTCAGATAGGTCTCCACCATCAGCGATGTCTCCGCACTCAGTGAGGTCTCCTCCCTCAGCGAGGTCTCCTCCCTCAGAGCGGTCTCCTCCCTCAGTACGGTCTCCTACCTCACAGCGGTCACCTCCTTCAGAGTGCTCTCTTTCCTCAGAGTGGTCTCCCCCCTCAGAGAGGTCTCCCGCAGAGAGGTTCTCTCCCTCAGAGAGGTCTCCTCCCTCAGAGAGGTCTCCTCCCTCAGAGAGGTCTCCACCCTCAGAAAGGTCTCCACCCTCAGAGAGGTCTCCACCCACAGAGCGGTCTCCACCCTCAGAGAGGTCTCCGACTTCAGAGCGGTCTGCTCCCTCAGAGAGGTCCCCTCCCTCAGAGAGGTCTCCACCCTTAGATAGGTCTCCACCCTCAGGGAGGTCTCCACCCTCAAAGAGGTCTCCACCCTCAGAGAGGTCTTCATCCTCAGAGCAGTCTCCACCCTCAGAGAGGTCTCCACCCTCAGAGAGGTCTCCACCCTCAGAGCGGTCTCCACCCTAAGAGCGGTCTTCACCCTCAGAGAGATCTCCACCCTTTGAGAGGTCTCCTCCCTCGGAGAGGTCCTCTCCCTCAGATAGGTCTCCTCGCTCAGATAGGTCTCCTCCCTCAGAGAGGTCTCCTTCCTCAGAGAGGTCTCCACCCTCAGAGAGGTCTCCACCCTCAGAGAGGTCTCCTCCCTCAGAGAGGTCTCCACCCTAAGAGAGGTCTCCACTTTCAGATAGGTCTCCACCCTCAGAGAGGTCTCCTCCCTGTGAGAGGTCTCCACCCTCAGAGAGGTCTCCACCCTCAGAGAGGTCTCCCCCATCAGAGAGGTCTCCTTCCGCAGAGAGGTCCTCTCCCTCAGAGAGGTCTCCTTCCCCAGAGAGGTCTCCTCCCTCAGAGAGATCTCCACCCTCAGAGCAGTCTCCTCACTCAGGGAGGCCTTCACCCTAAGAGAAGTCTCCTCACTCAGATAGGTCTTCTCCCTCAGAGCGGTCTCCTCCCTCAGTGCGGTCTCCTCCCTCAGTGCGGTCTCCTCCCTGAGAGTGGTCACCTCCCTCAGAGTGGTCTCCTCTTTCAGAGAGGTCTCCTCCCTCAGAGTGGTCTCCTCCCTCAGAGCGGTCACCTCCCTCAGAGTGCTCTCTTCCCTCAGAGTGGTCTCCTTCCTCAGAGAGGTCTCCTCCCTCAGAGAGGTCTCCAACCTCAGAGCGGTCTCCTCCCTCAAAGAGGTCTCCTCCATCAGAGAGGTCTCCTCCATCAGAGAGGTCTCCTCCCTCAGAGAGGTCCTCTCCCTCAGAGAGGTCTCCACTCTCAGAGAGGTCTCCACCCTAAGAGAGGTCTCCACCCTCAGAGAGGTCTCCGCCCTCAAAGCGGTCTCCTCCCTCATAGATGTCCTCTCCCTCAGAGAGGTCTCCTTCCTCAGAGAGGTCTCCTCTTTCAGAGAGGTCTCCATCCTCATAGCGGTCTCCACCTTCAGAGAGGTCTGTACCCTCAGAGAGGACTTCACCCTCTGAGCGGTCTCAACCCTCATAAAGGTCTCCACCCTCAGAGAGGTCTCCACCCTCAGAGAGGTCTCCACCCTCAGAGAGGTCTTCATCCTCAGAGCGGTCTCCATCCGCAGAGCGGTCTCCTCCCTCAGAGTGGTCACCTCCCTCAGAGTGTTCTCTTCCCTCAGAGTGGTCTCCTCCCTCAGAGAGGTCTCCACCCTCAGAGAGGTCTCCACCCTCAAAGAGGTCTCCTCCCTCAGAGAGGTCCTCTCCGTCAGAGGGGTCTCCTTCCTCAGAGAGGTCTCCTCCCTCAGAGCGGTCTCCTCCCTCAAAGAGGTCTCCTCCATCAGAGAGGTCTCCTCGCTCAGAGAGGTCCTTTCCCTCAGAGAGGTCTCCACCCTGAGGGTAGAGACCGCTCTGTGGGTAAAAACCTCTATGAGGGAGGAGACCTTTCTGAGAGTGGAGACCGCTCTAAAAGTGGAGACCTCTCTGAGGGTGGAGACCTCTCTGAGGGTGGAGACCTCTCTGAGGGTGGAAACCGCTCTGAGGGTGGAGACCTCTCTGAGAGTGGAGACCGCTCTAAGGGTGTAGACCTCTCTGAGGGTGGAGACCTCTCTGATGGTGGAGACCTCTCTGAGGGTGGAGACCGCTCTGAGCGTGGAGACCGCTGTGAGGGAGGAGACCTCTCTGAGGGAGGAGACCACTCTGAGGGAAGAGAGCACTCTAATGGAGGTGACCGCTCTGAGGGAGGAGACCGCTCTAAGGGATGAGACCGCACTGAACGAGGAGACCACTCTGAGGGAGGAGACCGCTATGAGGGTGGAGACCTCTCTGAGGGGGGAGACCACTCTGAGGGAAGAGAGTACTCTAAAGGAGGTGACCGCTCTGAGGGAGGAGACCGCACTGAGGGAGGAGACCGCTCTGAGGGAGGAGACCTCTCTGAGGGAGGAGACCACTCTGAGTGTGGAGACCCTCAGAGAGGTCTCCACCCTCAGAGAGGTCTCCACCCTGAGAGAGGTCTCCACTTTTAGAGCGGTCTCCACTCTCAGAAAGGTCTCCTCCCTCAGAGAGGTTTTTACCCTCAGAGCGGTCTCCACCCTCAGAGAGATCTCCATCCTCAGAGAGGTCTCCAGCCTCAGAGAGGTCCTCTCCCTCAGAGAGGTGTCCTCCCTCAGAGAGGTCTCCTCCCTCAGAGAGGTCTCCATCCTCAGATAGGTCTCCACCCTCAGAGAGGTCTCCACCCTCAGAGAGGTCCTCTCCCTCAGAGAGGTCTACTTCCTCAGCGAAGACTCCTCCTTCAGAGAGGTCTCCACACTCAGAGAGGTCTCCTGCCTCAGAGAGGTCTCCTCCCTCAGAGCGGTCTCCTCCCTCAGTGCGGTCTCCTCCCTCAGAGCGGTCACCTCCTTCAGAGTGCTCTCTTCCCTCAGAGTGGTCTCCTCCCTCAGAGAGGTCTCCTCCCTCAGAGCGGTCTCCTCCCTCAGAGAAATCCTCTCTCTCAGAGAGATCTCCTTCCTCAGAGTGGTCTCCTCCTTCATAGAGGTCTCCACCCTCAGAACGGTCTCCTCCCTCAGAGAGATCTCCTCCCTCAGAGAGGTCTCCTCCCTCAGAGAGGTCCTTTCCCTCAGAGAGGTCTCCACCCTCAGAGAGGTCTCCACCCTCTGAGAGGTCTCCACCCTCAGAGAGGTCTCCACCCTCAAAGAGGTCCTCTCCCTCAGAGAGGTCTCCACCCTCAGAGCAGTTTCCACCCTCAGAGAGGTCTCTGCCCTCAGAAAGGTCTTCACCCTCAGAGAGGTCTCCACCCTCTGAGAGGTCTCCACCCTCGGAGAGGTCTCCACCCTCAGAGAGGTCTCCACCCCAGAGCGGTCTCCACCCTCAGAGAGGTCTCCACCCTCAGAGATGTCTCCACCCTCAGAGAGGTCTCCACCCTTATAGAGGTCTCCACTCTCAGAGAGGTCTCCTCCCTCAGAGAGGTCTCCTTCCTCTGAAATGTCCTCTCCGTCAGAGAAATCTCCACCGTGAGAGAGGTCTCCACCCTCAGAGAGGTTTCCACCCTCAGAGCGGGAGTGTTTATAAACACTATGAACAACATTAGGTAACAACAGAGATCATACATCTTTCAAGAATGGGGCGAGGGATGGGGGTGAGGTGGTCGTGATGGTGTATGAGCACCTCCCATCTTTGTCTTACTCATATTGGTTCCTCTGTCACCATCATGTAATCAAGCGTGTACTATCACCAAAGTGGAATCTGATCTTACAGTCAAGATTGGAGAATTTTTTAAAACTGAAGATGGAAAATTGTCTGATGAAAAATACTGTCATGATAATGTGTGCAATATATTTCATGTGAATTCTGTTACTGTAAAAGGATATGGAACAATTTATTTTTTGGTTTGGAAATATCCTTATGCTGATATATGCAGGAGCAGAGAAGCGTTATTTACTCTGAGTAGATGCAGAGTTGAAGATCATGGTACTCCTGGAACTGTAATTCTTCAATTCCTCATTGTGTGTTTATACTTCAGTTTGTTGCTGTGTGTTTATATTGATCTTATATATTATATTTGTATAAAGTTAGTTATACAGTGTAACTTGTAGACAGTGAAGTAGATTAAAGCTGTAAATCCTTGAGGGTGGAATGTCTTTTACTTAAGTTGTAAAATAGTGCAACAAGTACTTACCATCATAGGGGAATAAGTTTTGTAGTTACTCGGAATAACTTGCTGTTGTAACTTGTAGTTTCTTTTTAGTTTAATAACGTGTCACTTGTATACAGGTTATAGAGAAACATGTTGTTAAGAGTGTAGACTCGTAAGTTATCAAAGTTGTTCAAATGATTGTGCTATGTTGTAGTTACTCTGTTAGAGAAATATATACCATCATTTTAAAGAATTTGTATTTATCAACATTTTGAAGAAATTTTAATTGAATGGGTAACACAAACTGTTTGGTAGAGATATAGACTTCATAGTGAGTGAGTTAACTCAGATGTAATGACTTACCAAAAATAACATTTTACAGGTGAAGATGTAACTGGGCTTGGAAGACTGAGAAAGAAAAGACGAAGAGACGAGTTTTAATTCATACACTAGAGAGGCTACACTCCAGGGGGTGAATCAGGAGATTTTGTAATAAAATATTTAACATATGATGATTTTAATTCACCCAAAGACCAAGAGATGATTTTTAATTCATTAATTAGAGAGAGGCTACACTCCAGAGGGATAACCAGAAGTTTTTGTAATAAAATATTTAACACATGATTTTTAATTTACTCATTTGAGAGAGGTTAAATTGCAGAGGGAGAATCAGAAGTTTTTGTGATCAAATATTTAACACACGATAATTTTTAATTTATTCCATAGCACTGATACCTTGTGTTGAGTTACTGGGAAAAATCCTTCCCCAATGAGTTCATTATTACTGTGAAAAAATATGTTGAACTTTTCTAGCTGGTTGGTTGGATTACCACACAACGTGAGTCACTATGTGTAGGAGTATAAGAGAAGTAAATAAGAAAAAGTTGGGTAATTTTTAACTTACCATTTTTTTCAATGAATATCATTTGCATAGCACTTATCAAATAACAAGAAACTTTGATAACAAGAGAGATGAGTCCTAAGATCCACATAAGTGGTTAGAAACAGCTACTTTGGAACCTCAAACTTATATTACATAAGTGGATAGGTTTCCTGCTTGGAGGGATCAGGAGATATACCTTTGGTGGAAGTAATATGCTTATGAGGGTACCAGGAACTGCGTTAAGATCGACATAAGCGGGTGGGCAGTTTATCATTGATAAACAATAAGATACACTTCGACACTGGGAAAAAATAATTATGATTAATATTGTTTTAAAATAAATGACACATAATTGTTCCAGGGAATTATGGAATAAGTTTTGAGGTATGTTCCATACTCTGCAGACTAATATTAATTAAGCTCGACACACGCAAGCATTCACACTGTGTAATATATTGTGGAGGATGACCGTGGTAATCTTTCCTGCTTCTGCTTTTAATACAAATATTTTATTTCTTTTGTATGTGGATGATGTTCTCCATATATTTTAAAACTCTTTTATATTGTTTACTTTGTGAGATATAAGAAACACCAAGTCTCTTGTGCAAGAGTAAACACTGCTTCCATCAGGAAAGTACTAAGAAGGGCATTAAATAATAAACAGGAAAACATAGGGACCCACTTTGATAGTCTACCCAAGAGAAACTTATAACCCTAATTTTTAAAGAGGTGGACCGGTAAGCCAGCGAAAGGCCTCGGTCAGATGACCAAAAGCTTCAGCGGTGAGTCACCATATGACTAAGACCCGAGTCAGGAAACCACTTGTCCTGTTTCCTGATGAACCTTACTTAAGCTCTACCCAAGATATATAGATCATGGAAAGAAGGCAAATGGCGACCCCACTTCTGAGCCGCAATGTGGAAGAGGAGGAAAATATAATAACATACAATAACAGCAGATGATCGGAAATAGAGACTCACTGAAAAAAGTACATGTAACCCGCACAACCTCTGGCCCTAGCGCTAATCCAGCTCTAAACTCTAAGACAGACGCCATTGCAGACTCGGCTAAGACTCCACTACAGCCACCATTACAGATTTAACAGAGCAGCCATCATTTCACGAAATCACTGTTTTCTCTACGGATTTAGCAGGTGTTACAAACACAAGAGTAGCCTGGTGTCCTGTGCACTTGTTTGACATTGAGTCAGCATGATAACAAATGTAAGAACGAGCAAAAGACAGCCGAGATTAAATACTTAATATTTTTTCTTCACCAAATATGTGGTCAATTATGTACAATATAAATATTACAGAGAATATGTACAGTAAGACAATTTGCAGATAACCGTGCACAACCAGGCTTGGAGGTAAGTTTGCCAATGTTGCTCCGCGAGTCCCCTTATCTTACTCTATGAAATTAACGGGCTTTCTTGCGATTGGCTGGGGTGAACGAAGCAGTTTAGCATAACAATGGGGTCCCACTTGCTATACTCTAACTTTTGGTTCGCTGGTCGGGAGGGCATGTCTATAAGAACGTGTGACATACGTTGAATAAATTTAACATACTCTTAGTATGCCATATCTTCACCCCAAAAGGGCTCTAATAGCTAAGACTAAGGCATCCCTCAATCGATAGTGTGCCACCATGGTACGAAATATTAATAGAACCACCGTTCTTCACAACCATCCAACTCAGTAGGCAGTGTTCAACCTAAAGTGGGACTTTAATGTTAGGCACAAACCATAAAGTGAGACAGCAGAAAGTAGGGCTATCATAGGTACCAAGACACTTGCAAATGGGAGCGATGTGTCCTCTTACTAAAGAAAACCTTAATCAGGTTTTTACTTTAATTATGTATTATTTAACGTAACCACGATAAAAAAAAGAGCTTACTACCCATTTTTATTCCTAACCAAGATAAATACATTCTAAAAAATCAAGCTCTGGAGATTGTCCATAATACGGTGTACCTTCCTGGCTCTGTGCCTGATGGTCATGTTGTAGCGTTTCAGGTGCAAAGCCTAGCAAGTGAGGCGGGTGTTCAGAGTTGGATTTAGCAATGCCAGCTTATGAGCTGAAGCAAAAGATCAGTTCTTTTCTTGTTCTCAGAACGTCAGTCCCTCAGAGTGGAAACAGGAGCGTCTGGCAATGCTGCTACTATGATTTGCTCATGAATGAGTTTAGCTCTGAGAAGCACTAACATAACTGGCTGATCACGAGAGACATAATTCACTACCTATTTTCACAGATGGATAGTTGCCATGCTGCTTTGGAGTTTGTCCCTCTCCATTTCGAGTAAGAAACCGAAGTGGGGATCGACGATTAACAGCTTCCGTAGCAGGAAAACTATTTTATAACCCCATAAAATAACATATGAAAGAAGGAACACTGCAACAGGCCTACTGACCCATGCGGAGAAGGTCCATGTCCCCCCCGGATTAGCCCAATGTCCCCCCCGGATTAGCCCAATGTCCCGCCCCCCGGAATAGCCCAATGTCCCCCCCCCCGGATTAGCCCAATGACCCACCCAGTCTGGTCACCTCCGCTCAAGGATGGAGCACGGCACCAGACCCAGCACCACAAGCTAGTCAGGTCCAACTCACACCCACCCACACCCACTCATGTATTTATCTAACCTATTTTTCAAACTACACAACGTTTTAGCCTCAATAACTGTACTCGGGAGTTTGTTCAACTCATCTACTCTATTACCAAACCAGTGCTTTCCTATATCCTTCCTTAATCTGAATTTTTCCAACTTGAAACCATTGCTGCGAGTCCTGTCTTGTCTGGAAATTTTCAGCACGCTATTTACATCCCTTTATTTATTCTTGTTTTCCATTTATACACCTCGATCATATCCCCCCTAATTCTACGCCTTTCGAGAGAGTGCAGATTCAGGGCCCTCAGTCTATCCACATAGGGATGATTTCTGATACATGGGATCATCTTTGTCATCCTCCTCTGTACGTTTTCCAGAGCATTTATATCCATTCTGTAATACGGTGACCAGAACTGAGCAGCATAGTCTAAATGAGGCCTAACCAAGGATATATAGAGTTGAAGAACAACCTGAGGAATTCTATTATTTATACTTCTAGATATGAAGCCAAGAATTCTGTTAGCTTTATTGCAAACACTAATGCACTGTTGTCTTGGTGTTAGATTACTGCTAACCAGAACTACTAAATCATTTTCGCAATCAGTAGTATTAAGATGTACATTATTTAGTTTTTATGTGGCATGGTTATTTACCTGTCCAACATTTAGAACATTGCATTTGTCAATATTAAACTGCATCTGCCACTTCTCCGACCATTGCATTAGTCTATTCAAATCATCCAGGAGTGCTCTAGTGTCCACATTAGAATGAACTGGACGGCCTATTTTGGTGTCATCAGCAAATTTGCTTATGTCGCTATTTATTCCCTCATCTATGTTGTTTATGTAAATTGTGAACAACAAAGGGCCCAGCACTGACCCCTGAGGAACACCGCTTGTGACGTGCCCCCATTCTGATTTCTCCCCATTTATGCAAACTCTCTGCTGTCTATTTGTCAGTCATGCCTCTACCCAGGAAAAAAAATTCTCCTCCTATTCCGTATGCCTTAAGTTTCCTCAATAGCCTCTGGTGTGGAACTCTATCGAGAGCTAACTGAAGTCCATATACACAATATCATATTCATTACCATGATCTACCTCCTCAAACACCTTAGTGAAAAAAGTTAGTAAATTCGTAAGACAGGAACGGGGCGTTCCTGTCTTACGAAACCGTGCCGAGATTCATTAATCAATCTGTGCCTGTCAAGATGGCTACGAATTGCTTCGGCAATTATTGATTCCACAAATTTTCCCACTATGGAGGTAAGACTCATTGGTCTATAGTTCGAAGCCAAGGGCCTGTCACCTGCCTTGTAAATAGGTGTTACTTTTGCCATTTTCCACTTATCAGGCACTATGCCAGTTTGTAGTGATATATTAAAAAGATTAGCCAAAGGTATGCAAAGTTCCTCTTTACATTCCTTTAACACCCTTGCAAACAGTTCATCAGGGCCTGGGGATTTGTTAGGTTTTAGTTTCTCTATTTGCCTGAGGACCATGTCACTAGTTACCGCAATCGTACACAGTTTATTATCCTGTTCTACATAATCTATTATTTCAGGAATATCGCTAGTATTTTCCTGGGTGAAAACTGAGAGGAAGTAGGTACTGAGAATTTCACACATATCCTTTTCACTGTCAATGATCTGACCAGAGTTACTCTTAAGTGGGCCAATCTTGTCCCTAATCTTACTTCTGTATACCTGAAAGGACCCTTTTGGGTTAGTCTTTAAATCCCTTGCGACCTTAGCCTCATAATTCCTTTTTGCTTTTCTTATTGCTTTCTTTATTTCTCTCTTTAACTGAATATATTTATTTCTTAACTGCCCATCTCCTCTTTTGATACGCCTATATATGCCTCTCTTTTGACCAATGAGATGTTTTAATCTATTGTTCATCCATTTGGGATAATTTTTGTTAGATCTAATTTCCCTACTCGGAACAAAAGTTGTCTGGGCAGCTAGAACGATGCTCTGAAAAACGTCTTATTGGCAACCAAGATCATCTACCTGACCCATAGTCAGGACATCCCAATTTAGTCCACCCAGGTAATTTTTCAGTCCCATGAAGTCGGCGAAGCGAAAATCTGGGACAGAGATTTGATTGCAGTTATCTGCGTAATTCCATAATATATTGAAACTAAGTGATTTGTGATCACTTTCCCCAAGCTCATCATTAACCTCAAGATTATTAATTAGTGAATCTTTGTTGGCAAGTACCAAGTCAAGCAGATTGTTTCCTCTAGTTGGTTCTGTCACAACCTGTTCTAAAATGCAATCCTGAAGCGTATCAAGAAAGTCACTAGACTCAAGATTTCCTGTCATATTGTTCCAATCAATTTGTCTTAAATTAAAATTTCCCATTATCACAACATCTTCATGTCTAGATGCCTTATGAATTTCGTCCCGTAGCAGCTTACTGCACTCCCTTCCAAGGTTTGGCGGCCAATAAATCACACCCAAAATTAATTGTCACGTCCCTCGAGAAACTGTAGCCAAACAGATTCTGTGTTCGATGTTTCTAATCTTATATCATGTCTAAGACAACAATTTAAGTTTTCTCTGACATACATCGGCACTCCAGCACCCTTCCTTAGACCCTATCAGTGTGGAATAGTTTATAACCCTGTATGTTGCATTCAGATACAGTCACAAAGCTGAGCAGCATTAGGAGTGCATTGATATTCTATGCCAATGGAACAAGCAATTCGCCAGCAGCACTGTAAAAAAAGTCTGCGCAAGCTTTGCAGGGTATCCTCAGTCACCAAACTCTGAACATGCATGGGTGGCATAACCCACTAGCAAATTTGTGCAAATTCCATGCTTGGGGTATCTGTAGGCTTTTAATATCTGGAGAAACGAATTGGGCATGCAGCTGTCACCAAAAGAAAAAAAAATGCTGAGACCTCTTGCCCAAAGGAATATGTCGGCCTGCCTCTACATTTTCATCCCGATATACACCATACAGCAGTCCTCGAAATACAATGCTATAACACAAACTGCCCTGCATACCATTTGAAAGGGACCAGAAAGTAGAGGCCCCACAAACCTAGCTATAGTAGTTACAACCAGCAAGTGATTTTGTAGTGCCAGGAAACAGAAAAAATGGAAATGACAAAAATATTTCACTACCTAGGAGCCTTGTTGGACTGGAGACCTGACCAGTGGACCCCACTCCTGAACCACAAATACTGATATCAACAAATAATATCCCGTAAAACGCAGCCACAACGAGTTCATTCGTATTTGTAAATATACAGAGTTTTCAGCCATCTACCAACAATATAATACCTTCTATCAGTGGATTCTTCGTGGTGCCAAATGCTATGTTTGTGGCCTTCACATAGACCCACACAAAAGACTACTTTGAAAACGATAAGTGTTTAACAGGAAAGAGCTTATTTAGATGCGACAGAAAGAACAATTAACAAGAGCAGTTGGCTTGTATATGAAAGAGTCACTCATTCACACAATTAAACACCACAGATGTAGCTAAGTTTTAGCAATAAAGATTGAAAACCAAAGCCTAGTCAATTTTCATGTACATAAGCTGCCAGATGCAACTTCCCAACAGTTCAAGGAAAAGTTATTGACAATTGATTACTGTCTCGAAATTCTTACATCCCCATCCCCAAATAATTTGCTGCTTGATGATTTATTTCAGTTTAAGACATACAAGATGGAAGAGTGTAGAAAATAATGTTGCAGCAGAGATAATCGCTGGAGACAGCTCAGATGAAAAGTCACACACACAAGTTGTTGAATTTCTGCAATAAATTCACCCTAAGCCAACAGGCAGTGGACCCAACAAGACTGGATAACACACGTGACTTTATTTTCAACAATAGTGATGATCTGGTACAGAATACAACAGTATCAAAAGCAGTTAGTTCAGATCACAACCTAATAGAAGTCCAGATTTGTATGAATACAAACAGGTACTAGGATGCCTTCACCAAATTCGACTTCAACAACAAGAATGTTAACTGGGATTAAATAAATATGTCTTAAATGTAACATGCTTTGAAAATACCTTATATTACATGCATCCAAAACAGTTTTGAAAGGATCAACACTTTGGTAGCTGAAGTATGCTCAAGGCATATTTACCTAAGGAAAAAAAGAGAAGTAAACTAGAAAGAGAGAGTTGATCCAGATGATCCCTCTACAGGCAAAGGCAAAATATCAGCGAGTTTCCTCAAGGGGCGCCGTGTAGGTTTAGCGGTCCTTAGTATGCTATGGGGAGGGAGGAGCCTGCACACACGTGTCATCCCACAGTTGCTAAAAACATTAGATATAGGCCCACTCCACAAAGGTTGTAGCAAAGCAATAGCAAAGAATTAAGCCAATAGCTAACATGTCACATAATAAAAATCTTTGAAAGAGTTCTGAGAGGAAGAAGAATTGCCAACCACTTGGGTTCTCAACTGCATAACGCAGGGCCACATAGGTTTAGAGCAGGTCGCTCTTGTGTCTCGCAACTACTGTACCACTAGGACATGGTTTGGGATGCAATGAAGGACAAACAGTATGCAGATGTAGTATACGGTAGACTTTACAAAATCCTTCGATAATTGTGGTCATAGTGTACTAGAATAAAATATACGAGCTCAAGGAATAACTGGGAAAATGGTCAGATGGCTCTCCAATTTCCTAACCAACAGACCACAAAGAGTAACATTGAACAGATTTAAGTCGGAGGCTGCCCCAGCGAAAAGCTCTATTCTGCAAGGCACAGTTCTCCCCCCCCCCTCCTCCATTACGTTTCTCATCGTTATATCAGATGCCGGGTCACCATCTGGAGAAGACCCGGGCCGGAAGTACCGGCGAATCAACATGAATAAATGAATGTCATATCAGACATAGACAGAGAAGTGACCCATAGCACAGTCTCTTCATTTGCAGAAGATACTAGAATCTACATGAGAGTGTCATCCATTGAGAACACTGTAAATCTCCAAGCAGATATAAACCAAGCTTTCCAATGGACCATGGAATACAATATGAAGTTAAGTCATGACAAATTTCAATTACTCTGTTAAGGAAAACTTGAGAAAATAATAGCTAGAACGCAATTTGTACTACAAATTCTAACCACACAATAGAGAGAAAAACTAATGTGAAGTATTTAAAAGTGCTAATGTCAGAGGATCTCACCTTGAAGGATCACAGCAGTGTCACTACTCCATTTACGAGGAAAATGAGAGGATGGATAGTTAGAACTTTCAAACCAAGGGATGCCATGCCAGTGATGACCCAATTAAAGTGACTTCTCTCTAAGCTGAAACACTACTGTTCAATAACGGCCTTATTCCTGATAGGTGAAATCGCAGATTTAGAGAATGTACAGAGAACCTTCACTGCACATGTCAGCCAAGCACCTTTAATTGCTGGGAACATGAAATCCCTTGACCTGCACTTCCAGGAACTCAGGCGAGAGAGATGCATCATAATCTTCATCTGGAAAACCCTGGAGAGACTGGTACCAAATCTGCACACTGAAATAACTCTCTAAGAAAGTAAAAGACTAGGCAGACAGTGTAACATGCCCCCAACGAAAAGTAAAGGTGTCATGAGTACACTGAGAGAAAACACAATAAATGATCGGGGCCCAAGACTGTTCAACAACCTCCCACCATATATAAGGGGGATTTCCTACAGATCTCTGGCTACCATCATGAGGGAACTAGACAGATAATTGAAGTCAGTGTCCGATAAGACGGGCCGATAAGCCATGGTGCTCGATAAGCCATAGTTTTTCCTGGGTTGAAGTATCTGTCAGCTGAACACTGATGTGCCTGAGAGAAATTAACATATCCTGTCTTGCATAAGTAATTTTCAATAGCAATAAACCAAGCATACTTCCTTGTATAACACTGGTTCCGACTGAGTGTCTTGTAGACTCTGCCCCATTAAGAACTACTATTAGAGATCCACCTTGAAGGTAATCACTAAAGAGATGTAGAGCAGAACCAGAGACTGCAAGTGCTTACAGTTTTATCAAGAGTCCCTGGTGCCATACTTGATCGAAAGCACCAGGAATGTCCAGTCCAGCTTACTCAGCTGATCTTGGAGTCTTCCAGTGACTGGTGCTACATCATGGAGAGGTATAACAGATCAGATTCAAAGCGACCTTTTCTGAAGTCATACTGATGGTCATAATGAAGCAAGTGACAGTAAAAAATGCTGACATTTGCCATGAAGTTATTATCTCAAGAATTTTGCCGGTTATTGACAGGAGTGACGTTGTTCTGCATTTACTGCCTTCTCCTCTCCTTTTCTTTTTGTGATCAAGGACTGCATTTGCCTTTTTCCAGAGGAAATTCCATTTACTCTGTACACTTACACTGCACATACACTCAGGAGTCTTGGGCTCACCTTATACGGGCCCACACCCTTTCCCTGGCCCCGAGGATTAAAGAGCTATACTCCATCTTCCTTTACTGTCACGTCTGACAACCTTGACACAATTCTAGCGGCTAGGGAAGGAGGTTTCCTGACCGGAGTAGGACTCTAACAGCACCATTCAAGAGAGGCGCATTTGCAGATTTGAAGAATGTGCTGAGAACCTTCACTGTTCGCATGGGTTCAGTTACATACGTAAATTACTGGGAAGGTATGGCGTTCCTCTACTCCCTGGAAGGTACGCGAGTGAGGTACATTATAATCTTCACTTGGAAATTCTAGAAGGATTGGTCCCAAATATGCTAAAGCAAATCGTTCCTAATGAAAATAAGAGGTTTGGCAGACGGTGCAAAATATTCCCAATGAAAAGCTTGGGTACAACGAGTACACTAGGAAGAAACTCATTAAGTGTGAAGGGACCAAGACTTATCAACGTGTTCCCTTCATACATAGAGGGAATTGCCAACAAATCCCTGGCTGTCTTTAAGAAGGAACTGGATAAATTTCTCAAGTCAGTGCCCGATGAGCCGGGCTGTGGAGCTAACAGTGGACTTGGTGCAGGTAACATCAATAACGTGGTTGCTCAGATCACCCACCGGGAGACCTGATAGGGGACGGAGCCGTGGGAACGTTGACCCTCGGAACACACTTCAGGTAGACTCCAGTTAGGGACTTGCTCTTGGTTGCAAATTGTTTAGACTGCTGTGAGAAAAAGTCCCATTCACTTTAGAGGTGGAATAATTTTATCAGGTGAATATCTTTGTTGGTCCTTGACCAAGCTCCACAAGATTTTGAAGCACTCCCTTCCTAATACTAGTATTCTTATGTGTCAGCATCCCATCTAGAGATGGCCCAATTTTGGACTTCCTTTTCTGACAGGCTTGCCTGTGCAGGTTCCTGTTATATGGAATGGGATGACTCATACTCTCTCCATGCCCTGTACTTAAGAGTAGCGGCCTCTCGACAACGAACAGCAAACCAAGGCCGATCTGAGTCTTCGTCACATATTGTCACTGAGGGATATATCTGAGCTGGACATTTCGAAGACATATATAGTTGAGGTGTTCATTTGATTATCTGTGTCTGTCTGTCTGTCTGTCTGTCTGTCTGTCTGTCTGTCTGTCTCTCTCTCTCTCTCTCTCTCTCATATTAATTACATAACTCATAACCTCCTTTTCTTCACCCACTCTATTAATTCCACCACTAATTCTCTACACTAATTACTCCATTTCCAATCATTAATTAACCACACCCAATCATCTAGGACACTCAATGATCCACCACACCAAATCATCCGCACACCCAATCATCCCACACACAAAATCATCCACCAAAAATGTGTGGGTTGAAATGAAAAAAAAAAAGAAGAGATAGGTGTTAAAGAAAGATGTGTGAAAAGAGTGGAACAGTGTGATGTGAGTGAGAGCTCCTTGAGACGGATGCTGTGTAAGCTCCTTCACCACAAGTGGGTCACCAACAATGACTCTCAGTTGAAGGTTATAATGAAGCAGCAGTATTGGAATGACCCAAAATGTGACTTTAAAACTTTATGTCAACCTCCAGACCTCTTGTTCGCCAGGCTGTGGAACTGCATCAGTGAACAGCTGTTGCAGGTAGCCGGTCTGTGATTCTATGGTACAGTCTCAATTGTCTGTGATCTTGTATATTAGTCAACTGTGCAACAGTCAGCTGGTCTATGATCGCGTGTAACAGTCAGCTAATCTGTGATACTGTGTAACTGTATCAGGTCTGTGTTGATCTGCAATATTGTCTAGTCAGTAATCCTGTGTTGTAGCTACCAGGCCTGTGAGCCTGGGTGACAATATGCTGCTCTGTGATCTGGTGTACAAATCGGTTGGCCTGAGAACTTGTGTAACGGTCAAGTATTCTGCGAGCTTGTGTAACAGACAGCTGATCAACCGCTTTATATTCAGTCAACTGGCTTGTCATCCAGCATCGAGGAAAGCTGACGTGTGGTCTTGCGTAACAGTCAGCTGGTCTGTAGTCTTGTCTAATAGTCAGCTGGTCTGTGGTCTTGTCTAACAGTCAGCTGGTCTGTGGTCTTGTCTAACACTCAGCTGGTCTGCGGTCTTGTCTAGCAGTCAGCGTAATAGTCAGCTGGTCTATGATCTTGTGTAAGAGTTAGCTGGTACGAGACGTTGAGTAATGGTCAGCTGGTCAGTGATCTTGTGTAACAGTCAGCTCGTTTGTGGTCATGTCAAACAGTCAGATGGTCTCTGGTCTACTTTAACAGTCTGTAGTCTAGTCTAACAGTTAACTGGTCTGTGGTCGTGTGTCAGCCAACTGGTCTGTGATCTTGTCTAACAGCTAGCTCGTCTGTCATTTACTCTGTCATCTGGTCTGTGGTCATGTCTAACAGTCAGCTAGTCTGTGGTTATGTCTAACAATCAGCTGGTCTGTGGTCTTCTTACAGTCAGCTGGTCAGTTATCCTGTGCAATAGTCAGCTTGTGAGTGATCGTGTGTAACAGTCAGCTGGTCTGTGGTCTTGTCATAGACTCAGCTGGTCAGTGATCCTCTGTAACAGTCAACTGGTCTGTGGTCTTGTCTAACAGTCAGCTGGTCTTTGGCCTTGTCTAACAGTCAGCTGATCAGTGAACGTGTGTAATAGTCAGCTGTTATGGGATCTTGTCTAATAGTCAGCTGGTCTTTGGCCTTGTCTAACAGCTAGCTGATCAGTGATCGTGTGTAACAGTCAGCTGGTCTGTGATCTTGTCTAACAGTCAGCTTGTCTGTGGTCTTCTTCCAATCAGCTGGTCAGTTATCTTGTGCAATAGTCAGCTTGTGAGTGATCGTGTATAACAGTCAGCTGGTCTGTGGTCATGTCTAACAGTCACCTTGTCTGTGGTCTTTTCTAACAGTCAGCTGATCTTTTTTAAACGTCAAGTGGTCTGTCATCGCGTGTAACATTCAGCTGGTATGTGGTCTAGTCTAACAGTCAGCTAGACTGTGGTCTTGTCTAACAGCAGCAGGTCAGTGATCGTGTGTAACAGTCAGCTGGTCTGTGATCTTGTCTGACAGCTAGTCATGGATCCTGAGTAACAGTCATCTGGTCTGAGGTCTTGCTTAACAGTCAGTTGGACTGTGGTTTTGTCTAAAAGTCAACTGGTCAGTTGTCTTATCTAACAGTCAGCTGGTCTGTAGTCTTACTTATCAGTCATCTGGTCAAAAATCTTTTGTAAACGTCTGCTGGTCTCTGTTCGGGCGCAACAGTCTTCTGCTATGTGGTTTTGTCTAATAATTAGCTGGTCTTTGGCCGTGTCTAACAGTCAGCTGGTCTTTGGCCCTGTCTAAAAGTGAGCTGTTCAGTGATCGTTTGTAAACGTCAGCTTGTCTGACATCGTGAGTAAACAGTCAACCGGTTTGTGGTCTTGTCGAAGAGTCAGATACTCGGGGAACCTGTGTAACAGTCAGCTGGTCTGTGGTCTTGGCTAACGGTCAGTTGGTCAGTGATCGTAGTAGTCAACTGGTCTGTGGTCTTGTTTAACAGTCAGCTTGTCAGCGATCTTGTGTAACAGTCAGCTGGTAAGTGATCGTGTGTAACAGTCAGATGGGCAGTGATCGTCTGTAGCAGTCAGCTGGTTTGTGGCCTTGTCTAACAGTCAGCTGGTTTGTGGCCATGTCTAACAGTCAGCTGGTCTGCAGTTTTGTCTAACAGCTGGCCTGTAAACTTGTCTAACAGTCAGCTGGTCTGTATTCTTGTCTGAAAATCAGCTGCTCTGTATTCTTGTCTAATAGTCAGATTGTCCGTAGTCTTGTCTAACAGTTTACCTGGAGTTTACCTGGAGAGAGTTCCGGGGGTCAACGCCCCCGCGGCCCGGTCTGAGACCAGGCCTCCTGGTGGATCAGAGCCTGATCAACCAGGCTGTTGCTGCTGGCTGCACGCAAACCAACATACGAGCCACAGCCCGGCTGATCCGGAACTGACTTTAGGTGCTTGTCCAGTGCCAGCTTGAAGACTGCCAGGGGTCTGTTGGTAATCCCCCTTATGTGTGCTGGGAGGCAGTTGAACAGTCTCGGGCCCCTGACACTTATTGTATGGTCTCTTAACGTGCTAGTGACACCCCTGCTTTTCATTGGGGGGATGGTGCATCGTCTGCCAAGTCTTTTGCTTTCGTAGTGGGTGATTTTCGTGTGCAAGTTCGGTACTAGTCCCTCTAGGATTTTCCAGGTGTATATAATCATGTATCTCTCCCTCCTGCGTTCCAGGGAATACAGGTTTAGGAACCTCAAGCGCTCCCAATAATTGAGGTGTTTTATCTCCGTTATGCGCGCCGTGAAAGTTCTCTGTACATTCTCTAGGTCGGCAATTTCACCTGCCTTGAAAGGTGCTGTTAGTGTGCAGCAATATTCCAGCCTAGATAGAACAAGTGACCTGAAGAGTGTCATCATGGGCTTGGCCTCCCTAGTTTTGAAGGTTCTCATTATCCGCTGGTCTGCGGTCTTGTCTAACAGTCAGCTGGTCTGTAGTCTTGTCTAATAGTCAGCTGGTCTGTGGTCTTGTCTAACAGTCAGCTGGTCTGTGGTCTTGTCTAACAGTCAGCTGGTCTGCGGTCTTGTCTAGCAGTCAGCTGGTCTGCGGTCTTGTCTAACAGTCACCTGGCCTGTGGTTTTGCCTAACAGTCAGCTGGTTTGCGTTCTTGTCTAACAGTCAGTTGGTCTGCGTTCTTGTCTAACAGTCAGCTGGTCTGTGGTCTTGTCTCACAGTCAGCTGGTCTGTGGTTTTGTCTAATAGTCAGCTGGTCTGTGGTCTTGTCTCACAGTCAGCTGGTCTGTGGTTTTGTCTCACAGTCAGCTGGTTTGTGGTCTTGTCTAACAATCAGTTGGTCTCCGTTCTTGTCTAACAGTCAGCTGGTCTGTGGTCTTGTTTCACAGTCAGCTGGTCTGTGGTTTTGTCTAATAGTCAGCTGGTCTGTGGTCTTGTCTCACAGTCAGCTGGTCTGTGGTCTTGTCTCACAGTCAGCTGGTCTGTGGTTTTGTCTAATAGTCAGCTGGTCTGTGCTCTTGTCTAATAGTCAGCTGGTCTGTGGTCTTGTCTAATAGTCATCTGGTCTGTGGTCTTGTCTCACAGTCAGCTGGTCTGTGGTCTTGTCTAATAGTCAACTGGTCTGTGGTCTTGTCTAACAGTCAGCTGGTCTGTGCTCTTGTCTAATAGTCAGCTGGTCTGTGGTCTTGTCTAACAGTCAGCTGGTCTGTGGTCTTGTCTCACAGTCAGCTTGTCTGTGGTTTTGTCTAATAGTCAGCTGGTCTGTGGTCTTGTCTCACAGTCAGCTGGTCCGTGGTCTTGTCTAATAGTCAGCTGGTCTGTGGTCTTGTCTCACAGTCAGCTGGTCTGTGGTTTTGTCTCACAGTCAGCTGATCTGTGGTCTTGTCTAACAGTCAGTTGGTCTGCGTTCTAGTCTAACAGTCAGCTGGTCTCTGGTCTTGTCTCACAGTCAGCTGGTCTGTGGTTTTGTCTCACAGTCAGCTGATCTGTGGTCTTGTCTAACAGTCAGTTGGTCTGCGTTCTAGTCTAACAGTCAGCTGGTCTGTGGTTTTGTCTAATAGTCAGCTGGTCTGTGCTCTTGTCTAATAGTCAGCTGGTCTGTGGTCTTGTCTAATAGTCATCTGGTCTGTGGTCTTGTCTCACAGTCAGCTGGTCTGTGGTCTTGTCTAATAGTCAACTGGTCTGTGGTCTTGTCTAATAGTCAACTGGTCTGTGGTCTTGTCTAACAGTCAGCTGGTCTGTGCTCTTGTCTAATAGTCAGCTGGTCTGTGGTCTTGTCTAACAGTCAGCTGGTCTGTGGTCTTGTCTAACAGTCACCTGGCCTGTGGTTTTGTTTAACAGTCAGTTGGTCTGCGTTCTTGTCTAACAGTCAGCTGGTCTGTGGTCTTGTCTCACAGTCAGCTGGTCTGTGGTTTTGTCTAATAGTCAGCTGGTCTGTGGTCTTGTCTCACAGTCAGCTGGTCCGTGGTCTTGTCTAATAGTCAGCTGGTCTGTGGTCTTGTCTCACAGTCAGCTGGTCTGTGGTTTTGTCTCACAGTCAGCTGATCTGTGGTCTTGTCTAACAGTCAGTTGGTCTGCGTTCTAGTCTAACAGTCAGCTGGTCTCTGGTCTTGTCTCACAGTCAGCTGGTCTGTGATCTTGTCTAATAGTCAGCTGGTCTGTGGTCTTGTCTCACAGTCAGTTGGTCTGTGGTTTTGTCTCACAGTCAGCTGGTCTGTGGTCTTGTCTAACAGTCAGTTGGTCTGCGTTCTTGTCTAACAGTCAGCTGGTCTGTGGTCTTGTCTCACAGTCAGCTGGTCTGTGGTCTTGTCTCACAGTCAGCTGGTCTGTGGTCTTGTCTAATAGTCAGCTGGTCTGTGGTCTTGTCTCACAGTCAGCGGTCTGTGGTTTTGTCTAACAGTCAGCTGGTCTGTGGTCTTGTCTCACAGTCAGCTGGTCTGTTGTCTTGTCTCACAGTCAGCTGGTCTGTGGTCTTGTCTAATAGTCAGCTGGTCTGTGATGACAGTGGTAGGAAAATGAAGAGAGTGACATTTTTTTAATAAAAATTGTCTTTCTGTAATGTAAGTATTTACAATTTTGCTCTCTTTCCCAGTGTCGAATAATGACACGGAAGGTACAGCCTTATGTACGACCGATGTACTTGAAACTAGGTGCTACCATCCCTAGGACCAACACAGTGCACATGAAACTAGGTGCTACCATCCCAAGGACCAACACAGTGCACATGAAACTAGGTGCTACCAACCCAAGGACCAACACAGTGCACATGAAACTATGTGCTATCCATAGGACCACGCAGTGCACATGAAACTAGGTGCTACCATCCCAAGGACCAACACAGTGCACGTGAAACTAGGTGCTACCATCCATAGGACCAACACAGTGCACGTGAAACTAGGTGCTACCATCCATAGGACCAACACAGTGCACATGAAACTAGGTGCGAGTGTTCGCATCGCTATTGGGCCGTGCAGACGTGCTGCGCAGTAGCTCCTGATTGAGTTGGTTTTGCGCAGTGTTGACGTGTACTTGGCTCTGTGAAGACCTGTTTGCCCGCTCTCTAGAATTGAAGCAAGATGCCCTCCATCGAGCAACTTTACCAACAGCTTAAGGAAGAATTGAGGTTGGCGAATATGGAAATTCGGCGACTGACCGAGGAAAACAAAAAGATTCGGAGTAGTCCTCCTGTTTTGAGTCCTCAGGTCAAGAAGGGAAACTGGTCAGTGGCTGGACAGCAGGGAAAGAAGTTGACGATCAAGAAGACGAATGGAAAGGTAGAAACGATGAAGAAGAAAGAGACTGCCGTGGAAACTGTTGTGGAAACATCCAATACATTCTCAGTGCTACCCGACGAATGTGAGTCGACTACTGGGAACTTCATGACGAAAGACAATAAGGAAGGTACGAATATTGTTGTTGTTGGGGATAGCCAAGTTAGGTATATGGATAGGGCGTTCTGCTTGAAGGACAGGAGTAGGAGACAGAGAGTTTGCTTTCCTGGGGCTGGGATGGAGGATATTGTTAGCCATCTGGATGACATCATGAGAGGTAATGGGAGCAATCCTATTATCTGTCTCAGTGCTGGAGGCAACGATGTTGGCAGACGTAGGAGTGAGGACCTGATTAGCAGGTATAGGTCAGCAATAGAAATAATTAGAAGTAAGGGTGGGAACCCTCTCATATGTGGTATTTTGCCAAGGAGGGGAGTTGGAAATGAATGGTTGTCCAGGGCAATTGGTGTCAATTGCTGGCTGGACAAATACTGTAAGGAAAATGCGGTAACATTCATTGACAACTGGGACCTCTTCTATGGCAGAAATGATATGTATGCTAGGGATGGGGTTCACTTATCTAGGTCTGGGGTGGTAGCACTGGCAACTGCAGTGGAGGGAGCAGTTAGGATTTTAAACTAGGAATAGTTAGTGGTATGGGTTTTGGCGGGAAAACAGTGAAGTCCCAGTGTAGTAATATTACGAGTTCTAGGGGAACTAGTAATAATAAGAACGAGATAGATATTGAAAAGCCAGGGACCTTGGGTGATAAGGACAGTAATAGGTTTGGTAGAAAAATAGAAATGAGCAGGAAGGGTAAAGAGAAAGGAGAGTCTTTCAATGTTTATTATGCTAATTACCGTAGTGCTAGGAATAAGATGGACGAGTTGAGATTAGTTGCTAGTGTAGGTAACATGGACGTATTTGCCTTAACTGAGACGTGGTTTAATTCAAAAAGTCGAGACATGCCTGCGGAATGTCATACTCAGGGTTTTAAATTGTTCCAAGAAGATAGAAGTATTGGGAGGGGGGGTGGGGTTGGCATTGTATGTCCGAGATCGCTTGAACTGTTGCATAAAAACGGGTATTAAGTCTGAAGTAACACATACAGAGTCTGTTTGGATAGAATTTTCAGAGGGGCATGAAAAACTGATTTTAGGAGTGATATACCGTCCCTCAAACTTAGATAGGGAACAAGGGAAACTACTATGGGAGGAAATTGTTAAGGCCACAAGGCACGATAATGTAGTAATTCTAGGAGACTTTAACTTTAGTCATGTTGATTGGAATTTCATGACTGGGAATTTAGAATCATACGACTTCTTAGAAGTATTTCAGGATTGTTTTTTGAAGCAGTTTGTGACAGAACCTACAAGGGGAAATAACCTGCTTGACTTAGTTATGGCAAACAATGAATCCCTTGTTAATAATTTAGAAATTTCAGAGGAACTGGGTGCTAGGGACCACAAATCAATTACATTTAACATTGAATGGAAGTACGATAGTAGCGATAACTCAGTAACAGTCCCAGATTTTCGCTTAGCAGATTACGATGGGCTTAGAGAACACTTATCATCTGTTGACTGGGGTAACGAAGAGAGCTATCAATATGACAGTTTTCTGAACACTATACATGCTGCTCAAAGAGCGTTTATCCCATATAAAGAAATTAGATCAAATAGAAATGACCCAAAATGGATGAATAATAGGCTCAAATATCTACTAGGGCATAAGAAAGGAATTTATAGGCGTATCAAAAGAGGTGAGGGTCATCTTATGAATCAGTATATTGACATTAAGAGGGACATTAAAAAGGGGACAAGAAAAGCTAAAAGGGACTATGAAATTAAAGTTGCTAGGGATTCTAAAACTAACCCAAAAAGTTTTTTCCAGGTCTATAGAACAAAAGTTAGAGATAAGATAGGTCCCCTTAAAAATAACTATGGGCACCTTACTGACAAAGAGAATGAAATGTGCTTGATTTTAAATAATTATTTTCTTTCAGTTTTTACACAGGAAGACACTAACAATATTCCAGTAATTAATTTTTACAGTGGGCTAGAAGAAGATAAATTATGTAACATCACAGTCACTAGTGAGATGGTTGTGAAGCAGATAGACAGACCGAAGCAAAATAAGTCGCCGGGTCCTGATGAGGTTTTTTCAAGGGTTCTTAAGGAATGCAAAATGGAACTCTGTGAACCATTAACTAATATTTTTAATTTATCTCTTCAAACAGGTGTAGTGTCTGATATGTGGAAGATGGCTAATGTAACTCCTATTTTTAAAACAGGGGACAAGTCGTTACCGTCAAATTACCGCCCAATAAGCCTGACCTCAATTGTAGGCAAATTACTAGAGTCAATTATAGGTGAGATTATAAGAAGCCATCTCGATAAGCATAGCTTGATTAATGATACTCAGCATGGATTCACAAGAGGCCGGTCTTGTCTAACTAATTTATTAACTTTCTTCAGTTAAGCTTTTGAGGCTGTTGACCACAATAAAGAATTTGATATTATTTACTTAGATTTTAGTAAGGCTTTTGATAGAGTTCCGCACCATAGACTGTTAAAGAAAGTGGCAGCTCATGGCATTGGGGGAAAAGTGCTCTCGTGGATCGAGTCATGGCTCACTGACAGGAAGCAGAGAGTGTCCATAAATGGGGTTAAATCCGAGTGGGGATCTGTAACAAGTGGCGTTCCACAGGGATCAGTCTTGGGCCCGTTGTTGTTTATAATGTATATCAATGATCTTGATGAGGGAATTACTAGTGATATGAGCAAATTCGCCGATGACACAAAGATAGGTAGGAAAATTGATTCAAACGTAGATGTTATGGAACTTCAGGAGGATTTAAACAAACTCTATTCTTGGTCAGAAAAGTGGCAGATGCAGTTCAATTGTGATAAATGCAAGGTTCTGAAGCTTGCGAGTGCCCATAACCCTAGTACTTATAAGTTAAATGATGTAGAACTTAGCCATACAGATTGCGAAAAGGACTTGGGGGTTATGGTGAGCAGCAACCTTAAACCAAGACAGCAATGCCTAAGCGTACGCAATAAGGCAAATAGATTACTGGGATTTATATCAAGAAGTGTAAGCAACAGAAGTCCAGAGGTCATACTGCAGCTTTATACATCATTAATAAGGCCTCACCTAGATTATGCAGCTCAGTTCTGGTCTCCGTATTACAAAATGGACATAAATTCGTTAGAAAACATTCAGCGTAGGATGACTAAATTAATACATAGCATTAGAAATCTTCCTTATGAAGAAAGATTGAAGACTCTTAAGTTACATTCACTTGTTAGACGAAGAATGAGGGGAGACCTGATCGAAGTGTATAAGTGGAAGATAGGTATTAATAAAGGGTATATTAATAAGGTCTTGAGGATGTCTCTCCAAGAGAGAACCCGCAGTAATGGATTTAAATTAGATAAGTTTAGATTTAGAAAGGACATAGGAAAGTATTGGTTTGGAAATAGGGTAGTTGATGAGTGGAACAGTCTACCTAGTTGGGTTATTGAGGCTGGGACTTTGGGTAGTTTCAAATCTAGGTTGGATAAGTACATGAGTGGGAGGGGTTGGATTTGAGTGGGACTTTCACATCAGAGCTTATTTCTTGGGTGGCATTGAAAATTGGGTTGGGCAAATGTTTTGTTAGTGGGATGAATTGTAAAGGACCTGCCTAGTATGGGCCAGCAGGCCTCCTGCAGTGTTCCTCCTTTCTTATGTTCTTATGTTCTACCATCCACAGGACCAACAGCGCACCTGGAACCAGATGCTACCATCCATAGGACCAACACAGTGCACAGTAAAGTTTGTGCTACCATTCACAGGACCAACACAGTGCACAGTAAACTGCTATCATTCACAAGACCAATACAGTGCACAATAAAGTACTATCATCCACAGGATGAACACAGTGCACAACAACCTAGGCGTCTCCTCAACTACCATAAGCCAGGCGCTACCATAAGAACAACAGGGTGAACAGTTGTGTAGGTGCCACCGAGCTCCGGCACGATCCCGAACTATAGTAAACTACTTGCTGCGGCAGCACAATTTGAAATTCAAATCTTCGAAAATTAAAAAGGAAATGCTAAACTCTCTCAAAGTGTTTCTAAGAAAGAATATTGGAGTTTCAGTGTAAGATTATTTTATATTGTTGGGTACTCATATTATTCTTTATTCTATGGAAGGGAAGAGAGAGAGAGAGAGAGAGAGAGAGAGAGGAAAGTACAAAGGAAAGTGGATGAAAAAAAGATGAGGAGGGAGAAGGGAAGGGGAAATATGTAACATAAATACTTAATATAGGTTCGTTATTTAAGTTCATAATACTACTACTAGTAATACTACTATTACTACTAATAATACTAAAATAATAATAGCAATAGTAATAATAATAATAATAATAATAATAAAATAAAGAAGAAGAAGAAGAAGAAGAAGAAGAAGAAGAAGAAGAAGAAGAAAAAAAGAAGAAGCAGTAGAAGTAGACGTATAAACAATAATACTACAGTAATAAAAGTTACATTATTATTATAATTATTATTATTATTATTATTATTATTATTATTATTATTATTATTATTATTATTATTATTTTCTCCTTTTTATGATTATTAGAGTTATTATTATGATTATTATTAATAGTATTATTATTACTTCCTAACTAGCATTCAGTTTTTTAAACTGATTATTAATTTGAAAGAAAATGTAGAAGGTAGAAGCTGGCAGTGCTATGTTAAGTTTATGATCAGTGCAGTGACAAAGTTTATGATCATTGCAGTGACAAAGTTTATGATCAGTGCAGTGACAAAGTTTATGATCATTGCAGTGACAAAGTTTATGATCAGTGCAGTGACAAAGTTTATGATCATTGCAGTGACAAAGTTTATGATCATTGCAGTGACAAAGTTTATGATCAGTGCAGTGACAAAGTTTATGATCAGTGCAGTGACAAAGTTTATGATCAGTGCAGTGACAAAGTTTATGATCAGTGCAGTGACAAAGTTTATGATTAGTGCAGTGACAAAGTTTATGATCAGTGCAGTGACAAAGTTTATGATCATTGCAGTGACAAAGTTTATGATCATTGCAGTGACAAAGTTTATGATCAGTGCAGTGACAAAGTTTATGATCATTGCAGTGACAAAGTTTATGATTAGTGCAGTGACAAAGTTTATGATCAGTGCAGTGACAAAGTTTATGATCAGTGCAGTGACAAAGAGGAACAAAGTATACACATGATAACATTCTAGTCCACCTACATTCCCACCCCCGACCTTATGTGAAGGCTATTTACTTTATGTACATATATCAGGGGCAGATTATACCTGTTAGTTACCAATATTTAGAAAACATTAAATATGATAGCACTCTTGTGTAATAGTTGTAGCACAACAATATAACACTTCTGCTTAAGATTACAACACAACCAATGTGTTAACACACCTGTTTAACAACTACATTACAACTGTTATGATAACACTCTTGCTTAACATCTACAGCAAACCAATATTGAAGATAGAACTGTTATGGAGTGAACCAATCACTAGCGAGAGAGAATCTGATGGTGTGAAACATTTCTCAAAGCACGATAACTTCCCTCAGGCTGATCACCCTCTTCCTGAAACGTCAAGTCTGTGACATACTTCATTATCTTGTTACCCACCATGATGATGTACTCTTACTAGTAATATATGGCTAATGAGCTTCTCACTGGCTGAGAAGTCATGTAAGAAAGGGGATTTGTGGCGCACTCTGAATTCAAGATAAGTGCTCCAAAATAGAGTTGAATTAACTGCGACTGTCAGACATACCCGTTGATTACGCTCATAGCATGCCACAGAGTTTAGGTGAAAAAGTGAGGAGAAAGCTATTAGAGAGGTAAGGTAATGAGGAGAAAGTAAAATGTCAGGTCAAGTCACCAGAGTTTCTAGCTTGCTGTTTTTTTTTCTTGCAACTCATCTCTGTCACTCTCAAGACTTAATCGAATAAGTGCGATTATTTGCTACTTGTAGAAGTTAGGAAAAATATATAGTCTCTTTTCATTAATATTATTCTTAGGCTAGTTCTCAGTTTTATCAGAGAAATGTTCAAAGAAGAACTATGTGATATTCCTATTCTAACTGATGTATTTCTTGATTTCATTCTTTGTATGGATTCTGATTCCTTTTATTTCCAAGAAATCTCATTCTAACAAACCT
>NC_091299.1:50619522-50683704 GCF_038502225.1 Cherax quadricarinatus | reverse complement strand
TAGTTTCTCAGTGACGTATTTCAGCATTTAAAATAGTTTTTCTAAGCATATATTCCTAAGTTAAATAACAAGGAGAGAGACTCGCAGATAGAATATGTCCTAGAATAATTACTATAGATAACATGGCTTTCATAGACAGTATGACCGTCACTGAGTACCATAGATAGTAATGCCAGAGTAAAAGTTCCATTTGATATTAAGATTATAACTGATAGGATGACGATAATAATTTGACTGCCATCGACAGTATTACTTCCATGTATTGTATGGCTGGTATAGACAGTATAACTCTCATACATAGTGTAATTAGATGGTTTGCCTACCTCAGATAATAAGACTACTATAGATAGTATGAGAATAAATTTTACATATGGTTGTTAGACAAGTCCAATGTTCACCTTATTTGATGTTGCTGGGCCGGTCCAGAGTACACCTTAATATTGCTGGACCGGTCCAGAGTACACCTTAATATTGCTGGACCGGTCCAGAGTACACCTTAATGTTGCTGGACCGGTCCAGAGAATACATTAATGTTGCTGGACCGGTTCAAAGTACACCTTACTCAGTGTTACTGAATTTGGAGTACACCTTACACAATGCTGTTGGACCGGTTCAGTACGCCTTGCATAATATTGTTGGACCGGTCCAGTGTGCACCTTACACAAGGTTCTTGACCTGTCCCCATAACAGCCAACACTTAGTCACCGAACCGGTTCACAGTTCGCACAATCATCAACTACAAAATCTGAGAGAAAAAAATAGCCACCAATCTAGATTTTTCTCCATTGTAATATAGAATACTTTCCAAATTCAGAGAGTCAACACCTTCTTTCTTTTTGAAGACAATTTTTAGGCTAACTTGACACTAATGCGTTCGTAAGTGTTTAGTACAACTGGACACGTTTTGAAAGAGTATAAAAGGTTGATTAATTGCGTTTATTCTCTGTCGACTACGCGAAGAGTCATTATGACTGCGTATAACCTATTCACCATCACTCTAGTGCACAATCATTTCTTTAATTGGGAATAAAGAAAACTTTCAATATATATTCATCGAGAGACATACATACCTCAGTGTACATATCTTTATCTGTGTACATATCTTTATCTGTGTTGTACGACTATAAAAGAATATGTTAACTTCAAATGCTACTGATCTTGTTCGAAGTCTTCTAGGGAATTGTTATACTTTTTATGAATGCTTTTAGATCTTATTCACTTGAATGATAGTGAATACTGGGAGTTAATTCGAAAGTGCATTTAGCTTTCGATGATTTTCACCTGAAGAGTATATCTGCTCCTTTATCAAGGTGAGAAAAGATGGAACACTATCTTTTCACGGGTGAGAATAAGATGAGACACTAATCTTTCAGACTAATACTCCTTTATTGAAGCGCTGATATTTTGCGTATTTTGGCTGCAAACTTGGAGATCAGGACAAACCATTTGCATCACACAAAGCTTGCAAGAGTTGCATCAGTAAGCTCCAAAAGTGATCAGTTGGAAAACTTAAATGTCTGCCATTTGGAGTACCAATGGTATGGCGGGAGCAGATGAACCACCATCATGATTGCTACTTTTGTATGACTAAAGTAGCTGGATTCAACAAGAAGATTAAAGATCGCATAATATACCCAAATATTCCAGTAAAGGTAGGCCTTAGTCAAGGATGTGTGATGTCACCGTGGTTGTTTAATATATTTATAGATGGGGTTGTAAGAGAAGTAAATGCGAGGGTCTTGACAAGAGGCATGGAGTTAAAAGATAAAGAATCACACATAAAGTGGGAGTTGTCACAGCTGCTCTTTGCTGATGACACTGTGCTCTTGGGAGATTCTGAAGAGAAGTTGCAGAGATTGGTGGATGAATTTGGTAGGGTGTGCAAAAGATGAAAATTAAAAGTGAATGTAGGAGAGAGTAAGGTTATGAGGATAACAAAAACATTAGGTGATGAAAGATTGGATATCAGATTGGAGGGAGAGAGTATGGAGGAGGTGAATGTATTCAGATATTTGGGAGTGGACGTGTCAGAGGATGGGTCTATGAAGGATGAGGTGAATCATAGAATTGATGAGGGGAAAAGGGTGAGTGGTGCACTTAGGAGTCTGTGGAGACAAAGAACTTTGTCCTTGGAGGCAAAGAGGGGAATGTATGAGAGTATAGTTTTACCAACGCTCTTATATGGGTGTGAAGCATGGGTGATGAATGTTGCAGCGAGGAGAAGGCTGGAGGCAGTGGAGATGTCATGTCTGAGGGCAATGTGTGGTGTGAATATAATGCAGAGAATTCGTAGTTTGGAAGTTAGGAGGAGGTGCGGCATTACCAAAACTGTTGTCCAGAGGGCTGAGGAAGGGTTGTTGAGGTGGTTCGGACATGTAGAGAGAATGAAGCGAAACAGAATGACTTCAAGAGTGTATCAGTCTGTATTGGAAGGAAGGCGGAGTAGGGGTCGGCCTAGGAAAGGTTGGAGGGAGGGGGTAAAGGAGGTTTTGTGTGCGAGGAGCTTGGACTTCCAGCAGGCGTACGTGAGCGTGTTTGATAGGAGTGAATGGAGACGAATGGTTTTTAATACTTGACGTGCTGTTGGAGTGTGAGCAAAGTAACATTTATGAAGGGGTTCAGGGAAACCGGCAGGCCGGACTTGAGTCCTGGAGATGGGAAGTACAGTGCCTGCACTCTGAAGGAGGGGTGTTAATGTTGCAGTTTAAAAACTGTAGTGTAAAGCACCCTTCTGGCAAGACAGTGATGGAGTGAATGATGGTGAAAGTTTTTCTTTTTCGGGCCACCCTACCTTGGTGGGAATCGGCCAGTGTGATAAAAAAAATTCCTTCAGCAATAAGGCCTGTTTCACACAGTGAAGATATTCCTGTACCTGTGCCACCTGAGACATGGCAAATTTCACCAAAGTCTGATACAGTGATTGTAAGGAGATGGAAGTACACTATGAACCACCAACAAATGACGATCCCAAATCCTTCAACCAAGTTGAGCTCAATGACTTGGTGAGATACCTTAACCTTTCAAAAGAAAGTGCACAGTTACTTGGCTCTAGACTGAAGAAACACAGGCTACCAGCTCGTGGAACAACATTCACTTAGTACCGTCATCGTGAAGTGGAATTCAAATTTCTGTTCAAATATTTCTGGCCTTATTGAACACATGAGGATGTCATACAAAGCAGATGAATGAAGACTCTTTATTGATTCTTCTAAAAGAAGTTTTAAGGCTGTACTTCTCTACAGTGGCAACACAGCTGCATCTGTGGCAAATGGTCAGAGTGTCCAAATGTCAGAAACTTAGGCAAATATGAAGACACTAATATCTGCAGTCAAGTACCAGAATCACAATTTTCTCATTTGTGGTGATTTAAAAATTATTGCTCTTCTACTAGGTCGTCAAGGCGGCTACACCAAGTATCCCTGTTTTCTATGTCTTTGTGATAGTAGGGCAGACAGCCAGCACTATGAACAAAAATATTGGCCACTAAGAACCACCACCTTACCCGGAAATCACAACGTGAAAACTATACCACTAGTTAACCCCTTGAAAATTCTGTTGCCACCACTCCAAAAATTAGGGCTTATGAAATTTTTTGTAAACTCCTTGAACAAGAATGGAACTGCTTTCAATTACCTGGAGTCAAAGTTTCCTCGTATAAGTGAAGGCAAACTACAGGCAGGAAACTTTGTTGACCCTCAGATTCGGGAATTGATGAAAGACAAGCATTATGATGAAGCATTAGCAGGTGTCGAGGTTAATGCCTCGCTTTAATTCAAACAGATTATCCACAACTTCCTGGGAAACAGGCGCTCCCCCGAATAATGATTCAAGACCTGATTTCTAGTTTCCAACAACTTGGGTCTAGAATGAGTGTGAAGATGCGCTTTTTTTCACTCACATCTGGACTATTTTCCCAACAATTGTGGGGACTACAGTGAGGAAAAAGGAGAGCGGTTCCTTCAGGATATTGGCACCATGGAAACTCGATACCAGGGCAAATGGAATGTCAGCATGATGGTGGATTACTGCTGGTCATTGAAACGTAATGGTCTCGATGCACAGCATAAACAAAAATCAAAGCAGTCCTCCTTCCTTTGATTCAATATGTAGGCTAACCATTAAGAGCAGCATATTTTTTTAATATTTGATATGATTCATGTTAATTTGGAATTCATATGTTCTTAAAACAAACAGAATGTGCTTTTCCATCAGTATTTACCTAATTTTAATAAATGAACAATTTATTAAAAATTCACATTTTTTATCATTAATTTGTATTTTTTTCAAAATCCTTACGTGATAGAGCAAAATAGTTTAAATATTTACAATCAGCAGCCCAAGAATATGTAAGATCGCAACCATGAACAAAAATAAAAATTAAAAACATTCCAAATGCAGACCAGTGTTATTTATCATATTAGAAGTATTTTTGGCATATTTGATATACTAAACCTTTATGAAGTTTAATGTTGCTTTTTGCTATGACAATATTTTAAGATATTTTTATTAAGTCACTTTCCATAACTTTCTTTACAACGTTAAGTAGTTTGTCATTAAAGGTTAAATAATATTAAATCTCTCTCTCCCTGCTTGGCAAGGTTAAGTAACCATTCACGTTTGCAAAGTTAAATAACCAGAGCTGCTCACCTGAGCTTCGTGCTTCCCCTCTCGTTCTCCTCCTGATTATCAGTCAAAAAACTTTTGTAAATTCATCAACAATTTAATTAAATTAAGCTATTTTAATTTACTCTCTTTTGGTTTTCTCTCTGCAGTAGAATAAATATTTTTTAAATGGTTTCATACTAGGTATTTCTTATTCTAGTAACATTTCCTATGAAATTTAGACTTTTAACATTCGTTCATACTCAGATGGTGTAGTAATCTTCAGTACTAAATGTTAGAAATACAGTGCTTGCACTCTGAATGAGGAGTGAGAAAACTTCAGTCTTGGATGTGGAAAGTAGAGTGCCTGCACTCTGAAGGAGGTATAAGAATGTTATTGTTCTGGAGGTGATTATTATTATCATAATCACGGGGGAACGATTATGATAATAATAACAATAATAATAATAATAATAATAATAATAATAATAATAATGGGGGGATGGAAGGTATTCAGGTTCATTTCAGGGAACCGAATCACAGATCCAATTCCCTAGATCAAGAACCCCTCATCAGGGTACTGGAGGTGAGATATACAATGCCTGCACTCTGAACAAGGGGTGGGGATATTAAATTTTGCAAGGTTATTTGAGTGTGTTGTACTCACGCTTCTGGCAAGACAGATGTTGAACGAATTCTGGTGAATATTTCCTTTTTGAGATAACACTTCCCTGGACGGAGACAACCAATGTGGTAAAAATAAAAAAACACTAATACTTCCCTTTATGTATATCAGAAAGATTATTAGTCACAAGAATAACATCTTCAACACGACATTCGTGTCATATCTAAGTTATATCCGCTTTGTATTTGTGTCCAACAAAAAACTGATTATCGTGTTATTTAGTGAACACGTGTTTACACAATGTGCCTATAATTTTAAAAGAGGTCTGATGAGGAGAATTATCAAGTAAAGCTCCACTATATGAAGCGATTTTTGTAAATGCGGCTGAAAAAAACATCCAGTTTGTAAACGTCCGAGTTTTCTGGAAAACATAGGAGTTGAAATTATTCTCGACCCGCAAAGTGACAAAATTTGAGATTGAATAATATAGTTTATTACAGATAATATATTAATAAACCTAAAATAATTGTAGCTCATAGTTAAATGGCAGTTTATTTTTAACAGCCAAAGGCATGCTACTACTGCTACTACAACTATTACTACTACTACTACTACTACTACTATTACACCTCACTCTAAACCTGTATATACCCTCTGTGATCATGTATTGTTTGTAACGGCTTGATAAAGCTCCTGGAGAGCGAAACGTTGCCACAATAAAATGTCACATTAGTTGCATTTGTGTCCTTATACTTAAAGGCATGTGGTTGAGCATGTGAGAGACTGAGATGACCTGTGCCTTCTCGGGATCATTTAGCCATCAAAATTAGTCAGAGTGTTAGGCGAGTGTTGAGTGTAGCTTCCCAGAAAGTGGTTATACAATGTAGGACGCTTCCCAGGGTCTACCTACCTTCCTGGAGTTTACCAGGAGGGTATTCCAGGGATCAACGACCCCGCGGCCCGGTCGATGACCAGGTCTCCCGGTGGATCAGGGCCTGATCAATTAGGCTGTTACTTCTGGCCATGGGTAGTCCATCGTATGAACCATAGCCCGGCTGATCCGGAACTGACTTTAGGTATATGTCCAGTTCCCTCTTGAAGACAACCATGGATCTATTGGTAATTCCTCTTATCACAGTTAGGAAACTGCTGAACAGTCTTGGGCCCCGGACACTTATTGCGTTTTCTCTTAGTATACTAATGGCGCTCCTACTTTTCATTTGGGGTATGTTGCATTGCTTGCCAAGTCTTTTTCCTTTCAAAGGGAGTGATTTATGTGAGCAGATTAAGAATCAGTTCCTCTAGGATTTTCCAGGTGTTGATTATGATGTATCTCTTTCGCCTGCGTTCCACTGAGTACAAGACAAGTGCTTCCAAGTGTTCCCATTAGTTAAGGTATTTGATGTTTGGTGGAACTCAAATGCAGTGAAGGTTCTCTGTACATTCTCCAGATCTGCGATTTCACCTGCCTTAAATGGAGATGTTAAGTACAGCAGTATTCCAGCCTAGAGAGAAGAATTGATTTAAAAAGGATCAACACTGGTTTGGCATCTGTTGTCTTGAATGTTCTCATTATCCATTCTATCATTTTCCTCGCAGTTGTGGTAGTGGCACTATTGTGATCCTTAAAGGAGAGGTCCTCAGACATTACCACTTCCAGGTCCTTCATATTTTTTCCTCTCTTTAGTGTGATTAGAGTTTGTAGTGTACTCAGTTCTAGCTATTATTTCCTCCAGTTTTCCATGATGGAGAAGTTGGAATTTTTCTTCATTGAAAATCATGTTGTTTTCCGTTGCCCACTGGAAAACTTGGCTTATATCTTCTAGATTTGCCGTGTCCTCAGTGGATGGCACTCTCATGCAGATCCTAGTATCGTCTGCAACTGATGATACGGTGCTATGATTTACATCTCTGTCTATGTCTGAAATGAGGATGAGGAACAGGATAGGGGCGAGTACTGTGCCTCGTTGAGCAGAGCTCTGGCAACTTGCGATTTAATTCTGTTTGCCCCTACTGTTTGTGTTCCATTATTTAGAAAGTTAAAGATCCATCTGCCCACTTTGCCAGTTTTCTCTTTAGCACGCATTTTGTGTGCTCTTGCACCATGGTCGCACTTGTCAAGACCAAATCATATTGGTCCAGTTACTGGGAGAGGCAGGAGCGACCTGCTCTGAACCCATGTTGCCCTGGATTGTGTAATTGTTGGGAATCGAAGTGGTTTGCAATAATGCTTCTTAGAACTCTTTCAAAGATTTTTATGTGGGACGTTAGACGTGACTGTGAAATCTCACCTGTGTCTATGCTCCTTCTCCATAGCATACTCAGGGCCCGTGAGAGGGGTTTCTTGCAGTTCTTGATGAACACAGAATTCCACGAGTCTGGGCCTGGTGCTGAGTGCATGGGCATGTTGTCAATGGCTTTCTCAAAGTCTATGTTTATGTCAGAAATTTCGCATTGACAGGGTTTTGAGGCTCATTCGTGAAAAAAATTATTTGGATTGTCTATCTTTAGACTGATTAATGGCTCTCTGAACACAGAGTCTTGTTGAGATTTCAGTATCTCACTCATTTCTTTGTTGTCACCTGTGTAAGATCCATCTTGCCTGATTAGGGGCCCTATACCAGATGTGGTTATTGCTTTGTTTTTGATATATGAATAGAAATATTTCTAATTTCTTTGAATTTCACTAATCGCTTTTAGCTCCTTTTTTCTCTCCTCGATCCTGTACGAGTCCTTTAACTTAAGTTCAGTATTTCCCGCTTCCCTGGTTAGCACTTCCTGCCCGTGTTTCAGATAATCTAGCATTCTTCAGGAGCTCAATGATTCTTCGCTTTCTCCTGTAGAGGGAGCATCTCTCTGTCCAGTTTATTTTTTCTTTTTTTCTTAGGGAAATATGCTTTGAACATACTTCAGCTACCAGGAAGTTGATCTTTTCAAGGCACTGGTCAGGGTCAATATTATTTAAGATACCTTCCCAACATGTTTCATTCAGGACATCGTTTACCTGGTCTCAGTTGATGTTTTTGTTGTTGAAGTTGAATTTAGTGAAGGAACCCTCATAGCTGTATGCATTTCGCTAATTAGGACCCAGGTGCATGTAAATCTTGACTTCGATTAGATTGTGATCAGAATTAGGTGCTTTTGGTATTATGTTTCTTACCAAGTGTATTCAGTATCTGCTGGCTTAAGTTGCATTTATTGCAGAAATTCAACAGCTCATGTGTGTGTGACTTTTCATCTGAGCTGCCTCCAGGGATTATTTCTATTACAACCTTATTTGCTACATTATTTGCTTCCAGTTTGTGTGTCATAAAATGAAATCGCCAAGCAGCAAGATGTTTCTGGAGTTTATCTGGAGAGAGTTCCGGGGGTCAACGCCCCCGCGGCCCGGTCTGTGACCAGGCCTCCTTAGGTCAGTGTCCCAGGATGCGACCCACACCAGTCGACTAACACCCAGGTACCCATTTTACTGATGGGGAACATAGACAACAGGTGGAAAGAAACACGTCCAATGTTTCTACTCTGGCTGGGAATCGAACCGAGGCCCTCACCGTGTGAAGCGAGAGCGTTAACCACCAGGCGCTGGAAAATCTTCCAGACAGTAATCAATTTTCAGTAGCTGTTCCTTGAAATGTTGAGGAGTTGCACCTGGTGGCGTATATACAAGCAAAATGACTAAGTTATGAGTCTCAACTTTTATTGTTAGAACTTCAACTACACCATTTGTGGTGTTCAATATCTCAGTGAAAATGAACGACTCTTTGATATACAGGCCAAGCCTCCCTTGTTTCCTGTTCTTTCTGTCGCATCTGAAAAGGATGTACCCAGTTATCCATGTTTCCTGTGAGAGCAATCATAGCGTGGGTCTGCAAACTTTGCATTTGACTCCCCTGGAAGTCCACTGACGAAAAGTGTTTTGTTGTTGGTGGATGGTTTCAGGCCCTGTATATTATCAAATATAAGTGAAGTTGTGTTGCGTGTTTGTTGGTGGGATTTTGTTGTTGGCATCAGTAGTTGTGAGTCTGGAGGGGCACTGACTGTGTTTCCAGTCCATCAAGGCTCCCAGGTGGTGAATTACTTTGGTTATTTCTTTCCATTTTCTTTCTTCGTTTTCTGCCACTAAAAAATCACTTGGAGTGGAGTTGTCGCAACTACTGTAACTACTATGATTTGTTTTACTGGGTGTGTACCTCCTGGTCCCTTCAAGTGGTATGCAGGGCAGGTAGTTTTGTAACACTGTTTTTTGAGGAGTGAAGAGTGGCACATCTCAGAGTGGAAAAATTTGCAAGAGGTAGAACTACACACTCCTTTAGACAGGAGTTCGCGGCACTCTTTGTGATGCTCAAAGTTGCATGTCCCATTTGTTTTCCCTATAATTCTTGCTTACAGTTACCCCAAGCATAGAAAGTCCACCATTTTGCTTATGGTTGGATACAGTTCGTGGTGGATATATTCACAATTTGTGCAGATCGTAGAACTGCACTACAGTCTTCAATAACCAATCCCGACACACCACCATCTGTTTCCGGGAGGCCAACATTATCCTCGGAAGAGGACTCTCTACTACCTATGTAATAGGAGCTATGGCTGTGGTAGAGTCTTTTGACGAATTCGGATTAGCACTATGGCTGGGGACTGAGTCTGGGTCAGCCCTAGGGCTGAGGGGGCTGAGCTGGTTGATGTTTTAGTTTCCTGTATTTTTTCCAGTGTGTCTATTTTAGGGTGAACTGTTGTAGACTGGGCATTCTGAATGCTAAAATTTACTGCTTTCCCATCCTCCCATGTTCAATATATTTTGAGTAGACTATCTAATAGTTCCTTTTTCTTTTCATGCTAATTATTTATTAACTTCCTGAGTACTTAACTGATATCTGCCCAGAGTTCCAATTTCTTTACTACAGATCCAAAAACACCTTTCTAGGAGGATGTCGTTTTCGGATGCAGCGTTTATTTTTACATAGGAGACAAGATGTTTGGAAAAACAATGGTGGCATGTGATTCTGGACTTTTTCCCAAGAGCCTTTTCACATGTCCAAGTTAATATACTGTCATCCTGCCTGTATCCTACTTGCGCTCTGATAACCATAAGAAGTGTGGCTATACCCTTAATAACACTTCCCAGGGTGGGGTTATACAGTGTAGGACACTTCCCAGGGTGGGGTTATACAGTGTAGGACACTTCCCAGGGTGGGGTTATACAGTGTAGGACACTTCCCAGGGTGGGGTTATACAGTGTAGGACACTTCCCAGGGTGTGATTATGTGCTGTAGGACACTTCCCAAGGTGTGGTTATATACTGTAGGACACTTCCCTGGATGGGGATATACACTACAGGACACTTCCCAGGGTTTGGGTATATACTGCAGGACACTTCCCATGGTGGGGTTATACAGTTTAGGATACTTCCCAGGGTGTGGGTATAGAGTGTAGGGCACTTCCAAGGGTGAGGTTATATACTGTAAGACACTTCCTAGGGTTGGGTTATACAGTGAAGGACACTTATTTGGGTGTGGGTTATAGAGTATAGGGCACTTCCCAGGGTGGGGTTATACAGTATTGGGCACTTCCCAGGGTGGGGTTATACAGTATTGGGCACTTCCCAGGGTGGGGTTATACAGTACTGGGCACTTCCCAGGGTGGGGTTATACAGTATTGGGCACTTCTCAGGGTGGGGTTATACAGTGTTAGGCACTTCCCAGGGCGGGGGTTATACAGTGTTGGCCACTTCCCAGGGTGGGGGTTATACAGTATTGGGCACTTCTCAGGGTGGGATTATACAGTGTAGGCCCCTTCTCAGGGTGGGGTATACAGTGTTGGGTACTTCCCAGGGTGGGGTATACAGTGAAAATAAATGGTATAAAATACCGACACAATGGAAACATAAACACATATGCAGTTTAATGTGATCCTTTATTGACAACGTTTCGCCCACACAGTGGGCTTTTTCAAGTCACAAACAGATCTACCTGGGGTGGAAGGTACGTGAGTATTTATAGTCAGGTTCAGAATGTTGAGGTCAGGTGGAGAATGCTGCATCTGATGATCTACCGGGTGGGGTTATATAGTCTAAAATCTTGGGTAGCTTGGCAGGGGTATTGGACAAGTTGTGAGCCTACCTTCTGCAGTGTTCTATGTTCTTATGTGGGATAGCGATGAAGGAGTTTCTTGGCAAGTGGTTCAGCTATGTTATAGAAGCCATTGTTCTGGTTGAAATTGTTGGTTATAGAGATAAGCGATGATTCCAGGATTCTTCGGTATTGAGTGTTGTCTTCTGTGGCGATAAGTCTTGAGTTTCTGAAATTAATTAAATGGTTGTGAGAATTGCGATGGTGTACACAGGCATTCCTTGTATCGTCAGTCCTGCTTGCGTATTGGTGTTCTGAAATACGTGTTTGGAGGTCTCTTGATGTTTCGCCCACGTATAATTTGTTGCAGTCATTACAAGGGATTATGTATACCCCTGCAGAGGATGGAAGCTTCTCCTGTCTACTACTGGTGATGTCCTTGATGGTCGTGGTTGTGGAGGTAGATACTTGGAATGATGTATTGGAAAAGATGTTGGAAACATGTTTGGCAATGGAGTTGGTGGGGAGGACTATGTATCTCTTCTCGGCAGTGTCTTCTCTGGGTGTGTTGAAGATTGTAATAAAGTTGGTAGAATTACCGACAATATGTAAAGTAAAAGGACACAAGTGCAACTAATGTGACATTTATTGTGGCAACGTTTCGCTTCTGGAGAGCGAAACGTTGCCACAATAAATGTCACATTAGTTGCACTTGTGTTGAAGATGTTTAATGCCCGCCGTCTGCAGTCTCTGATGAAGTGACGAGGATAGTGGAGCCCTCAATGCAGTTCACACTTGAAGAAGAAGTCGACAACACTCTTCCTTTCCTTGATGTTCTCTGCAAAACAGACCATGAACTTCGTTTTAAAGTCTATCGAAAACCAACCAACCAACCAAAACGATCTTCTCCACTTCTACTCTCACAACGACACCAAAACTAAACGTGGTGTAATTATAGGCTTCTTCCTGCGCGCACTCAGAATCTGCAGCAATGAGTTCCTTGAGGAAGAATGCACTATAATTGAACAAGTATTTTCTAAACTCCACTATCCCCGTCACTTCATCAGAGACTGCAGACGGCGGGCATTAAACATCTTCCACACACCCAGAGAAGACACTGCCGAGAAGAGATACATAGTCCTCCCCACCAACTCCATTGCCAAACATGTTTCCAACATCTTTTCCAATACATCATTCAAAGCATCTACCTCCACAACCACGACCATCAAGGACATCACCAGTAGTAGACAGGAGAAGGTTCCATCCTCTGCAGGGGTATACATAATCCCTTGTAATGACTGCAACAAATTATACGTGGGCGAAACATCAAGAGACCTCCAAACACGTATTTCAGAACACCAATACGCAAGCAGGACTGGTGATACAAGGAATGCCTGTGTACAACATCGCAATTCTCACAACCATTTAATTAACTTCAGAAACTCAAGACTTATCGCCACAGAAGACAGCACTCAATACCGAAGAATCCTGATAAATTAGACACATGTGCAACTCTTGGGTATCTTTATTGAGGAAACGTTTCGCCACACAGTGGCTTCATCAGTCCATACGTAGGAGAAACTTGAAGAACAGGAGGAGAATGAGGTAATCAGTCCCTCAACCTTGAGTCGATGTATTCAGTCCATCAATCTTGAATAGAATACGGCATATGAGCGGAGAAGCAGCTTATAAACCGTATGGCAGGAGAGGTGCAGCAGTCATAGGTGGTGTCACATTTGTTCAATGCGGAAGTAGGTCGTGCCCAAGAATTAGGCAAGCGAAGAATTCCTAAGTATAAGATCCCAAGAAATTGCAGTGTCTGACAGGTTTGTAGATGAATGGTCCAGAGAACCGACATGTTGATAAATTAGACACATGTGCAACTCTTTGGTATCTTTATTGAGGAAACGTTTCGCCACACAGTGGCTTCATCAGTCCATACGTAGGAGAAACTTGAAGAACAGGAGGAGAATGAGGTAATCAGTCCCTCAACCTTGAGTCGATGTGGTCAGTCCATCAATCTTGAATAGAATACGGCATACGTGCGAAGAAGGAGCTTATAAACCGTTGGTAGGAGAGGTGCAGCAGTCATAGGTGGTGTCACATTTGTTCAATGTGGAAGTAGGTCGTGCCCAAGAATTAGGCAAGCGAAGGATTCCCAAGTATTAAGATCCCAAGAAGTTGAAGTGTCTGACAGGTTTGTAGATCTGTTTGTGACTTGAAAAACCCCACTGTGTGGGCGAAATGTTGTCAATAAAGGATCACATTAAACTGCATATGTGTTTATGTTTCCGGGGTATACAGTGTTGGGTACTTCCCAGGGTGGAAGTATACAGTGTTGGGCACTTCCCAGGGTTGGGTTATACAGTACAAGGCAATTCTCAGGGTGGGGTTATACAGTGTTGGCTACTTACCAGGGTGAGGGTTATACAATATTAAGCACTTCCCAGGGTAGAGTTATACAGTGTAAGGCGATTCTCAGGGTGGGGTATACAGTGTTGGGCACTTCCTATGGGGTATACAGTGTTGGGTACTTCCCAGGGTCAGGGTATACAGTGTTGGGTACTTCCCAGGGTCAGGGTATACAGTGTTGGGCACTTCGCAGGGTGGGGTTATACAGAGTTGGGCACTTCCCAGGGTGGGGGGTATGCAGTGTTACGTACTACCAAGGGTGGGGGTATACAGTGTTGGGCACTTCTCAGGGTGGGGTTATACAGTATTGGGCACTTCCCAATGTGGGGGTATACAGTGTAGGGCACTTATCAGGGTGGGGTATAAAGTGTTGGGCACTTCCCAGGGTGGGAGGTATACAGTGTAGTTTACTTATCAGGGTAGGGAGTATAAAGTGTTGGGCACTTCATAGGGTGGGGGTATACAGTGTTGGGCACTTCCTAGGGTGGGGGGTATACAGTATTGGGCACTTCCCAGGGTGGGGAGTATACAGTGTTGGGCACTTCCCAGGGAGGGAGGTATGCAGTGTAGTTTACTTCCCAGGGTAGGGAGTATAAAGTGTTGGGCACTTCCTAGGGTGAGGGGGGATCTTGGGGATTGATTGGAAGCAGGCTTATGACAGTGTAGATAGACATATGTTGTGGTGTATTTTAAAAAAACAGGGCTTTGGTGATGAGATTGTGCGCTGGGCGACTACTTTGTATACGCCTGCAACGGTCAGGGTTCAGGTTAATGGGAAGTTAGGGTTGCCAGTGCAGATGGGGATGGGTTTGCGACAGGGTTGCCCCTTGTCTCAAATCCTCTTAGCATGCATGCAGGACCCTTTTTATAGGCTTATAGAGGAAGGAGTGTGGGAACAGGGAGAGGTGGGTCCTGGGAGATGTGGTATTGTGGGGTATGTGGATGACACCACAGTTTTGGTAGGAGGGGAAATAGGATTGGGAAATGTGGGACGTATAATAGAGATGTTTGGTGGGGCGACAGGGATGAGGGTTAATGGAGCAAAGTCAAAGTTATTAGAAGTAGGCACGTGGGTGGGGGGGGGGGGGTTGGGGGAACAGTATGGGTGGAACGTAGTGGATAGAATTAAGATATGTGGGGTTGTGTATATGGCGGACGCTGGGGAGGCACAGAGAATAAATTCCAAGGAAGTAGTGAGTAGAGCGATGGGTAGGATGCGCGGGTGGAGGGCTGGGGATGTAACATTGCAGCAGAGGGTGGTGGTAGTAAATACACTTGTGTACAGTAAAGTGTGGGGCGTGGCAGAAATATATCCCCTGAGGTCGTGTGATATTCAGGAACTGGAGAGGGTGGTTTTGAGGTATGTGTGGGGTTATGGGAAGCCATGGCTACGGAAGGAGGTGGTGATGATGGGTGTGCGGCAGGGTGGGCTGGGTCTTATACCTTTGGACACACGAGTGAAGGCAGTGTATGTGAAGCAGCGATACTTGAGGGTGGGAGGGGAGAGGGGCAGAAGGGTGGGAGAGGTCATGAAGGATGTGCGAAAATGGTGGAAGGGAAAGGCACTACTGGAGTGTGAAGATATGGTGCGAAATTTGTTGGCAGTAAGGGAAGCAAAAAAAGTAAGGGTAAGTAGGCTTGGGAGGACAGGTAGGCAGGGTACAGTGATACAGGGAGTAGCTACATACCCAATGTATGATTGGAGGGGCATTTGGGAAGACTTTCGGAAGATCAGATTAAAGCCAAGGGTTCGTGAAGTGGTTTATAGATTCTTTATGGGAATTCTAGCTACAAGGTCAGTGCTATATAGAATGGGTTATGTAGGTGCTGGCACTTGTTTGCATTGTGAGGAAGAGGAGACGGCTTTTCATGCCATATATTTTTGTGAAACCTTGGGTTTTGTAAGGGCATGGTTAGCGAGAGTTCTGGGTATAGTGGCGGGAGGGGGAAGAAACATTTCGACTTTGAGGGCTTTGCATTTTGATGTGGGAGGGGTTTCCAAGGACATTCGGAGGGCAGTGATGTATGTAGTGGCAGATTTTTTGTATGTGTCTTGGTGCATGCGGGAGGTGGGGGGTGAATATAGGGTGCTGGCGCTTGCGGCGAGTGTGTATCGTACAGTATGCAGAAATAGGCTACTATATGGGAGGTTGTGGGTAAATAGTTTTCCCTTGGGTTATCGTAATCTGCCGGTAGGTGTAATGTTAGGGTTGGGTGTAGTTTAGAGCTGGATTGGGCTGGTTCTCCCTAAACTGGCATTCTTGTTCTTTTTTGAAATTAGTGGAGGATGGAAGGTGGAATAAAAGTGTGTGGTAGTGGAGCATATGGGTGTAAAGTCGTTAGGAATGGGGGGGGGGCGTAGGGGGGGGGGGGGTGAACTGGTGACATTTGGTTAAGAGACAGGGGTTTTATGACTTTCGACGTCAGGTACGAACTTGAGCATGGAAGGGAACGTGAGTTTGTGTTTTTTTAATACAGATAGCAAGGGGTCAGGGGATGGCAGGGGGGGGCTTTCTGAAGTGTCTTTTGCCAGGTTGGTTTTGTTAATGATTGAGGTAGTACTGCCCGGTACATGTTTTATTAGGAGCCATAAGTTATATTGTGTAACTTAGTGCATGACAGTGTAAGTCTGATATTGCTCTGGAACATTGTTAATAAATGTATATATCTTGTTGAACATAATACATAAAAAATGGGAATATGTTTTAGTGAGTGAGTTACAATTTCTAGTGTACTGTTAACCATATTAGTTGGTATTCTTCACTTTGTCAAATAATTACTATCTATATATTGTTATAAGTTATTTATGTTAGTTCTTTTTTTATACGTTTTAAGTGAACAAATGTAAGGTGTTGTGACGTCTGGTGCAAGTGGCATTTATCTTGCACTGGGGAAAAGGGGAAGTGTAAAGTAAATATGATTGGATCATAACGAAATGTCATTGGATATATGTACACTGTATTTAGAAGACGGGAAGGATTGTGAGGATTGTCAATATATGTATTAATTCTTATGTAAATTTCATGGAACTCAGGGTGATAATAATGTACACCTATTAGTCGGATGATAAGTATTGATATTATTATGCTTATTGTAATATAATTTGATTGATGAAATGTATAATCTGGTTTTTAGCTTTGGAGTAAAGAGATAAAAAGCATAGGGGATGGGGGATATTTTGTAAGCACAAAGATGAATCAGCAGTATGTAATTAGAAAATGTAACATTTTTATTTTTCTGTGGCGGAGACGATAAGGGGTTCTCATAATCCTTTGTTATTGTACCTTAATGTATTTTTAAATTTAATGACTGATGGAGGTTATGAGTGGTGACGGCAGACACAGTTACTAGGCATGTGGGGGGGAGGGTGAAGAGTCAGCGGTAGTGTATTAAACCCACCACCATGCACGATATTGATTGTTATCATGGGGTATATGAGGGTTAGGGTGTGGATTGGTTTCTTTGGTGGATGTGTGCCATCATGTTCAGACTTTTCTTGTATTATAGTCAGCCTTTTAGATGGCTGGATTGTGTTTATACATGTTGTCAGTGATATCCTTAATGCTCTAATAAATGTATAAGAGATGTCAATGAGTATACTCAGGTGCAAGTGGTATGTTTTTCAAGGGGGAGGGGGAGTGTCAGCATTACTGAGTAGGACTATCGTTTTTATTATAAGACCATTTTTTCACGTGAAGCACGGTACATAAAAGTAGTGTTTGAATGGAGTGCAGCAGCCAATTCTGATGTCATTATATAAGTGCTTCTTTGGTATTTGTGTAGTCACTGCAGATTATCGTTTTACTGCCTGTATCTTGTTACATATTGATTATGTTCCCATATAATTTCGTACCTGAGTTTTAAATAAAATATAAAAAAAAAAAACTTCTTAGGGTGAGGGGTATACAGTGTTTGGCACTTCCCAGGGTGGGGGTATACAGTGTTGGGCACTTCCTAGGGTGGGGGTATACCGTGTTGGGCACTTACTAGGGTGGGGATATAGTGTTGGGCACTTCCCAGGGTGCGGGGTATACAGTGCTAGGCACTTCTCAGGGTGGGGGATATACAGTGCTGGGCACTTCCCAGGGTGGGGTTATACAGTGTTGGGCACTTCCCAGGGTGGGGGTACACAGTGTTGGGCACTTCCCAGGGAGGGGGTATAAAGTGTTGGGCACTTCCCAGGGTGGGGTGTATATAGTGTTGGGCACTTCTCAGGGTGGGGGTATACAGTGTTGGGCACTTCCCAGGGTGGGGGGTATAAAGTGTTGGGCACTTCCCATGGTGGGGGTATACAGTGCTGGGCACTTCCCAGGGTGTGGGTATACAGTTTTGGGCACTTCTCAGGGTGGGGGTATACAGTGTTGGGCACTTCCCAGGGTGGGGTGTATAGAGCGTTGGGCACTTCCCAGGGAGGGGGGAATACAGTGTCGGGCAATTCCCAGAGTGGGGGTATAGTGTTGGGCACTTCCCAGAGTGGAGGGAATACAGTGTTGGGCACTTCCACGGGTGGGAGGTATACAGTGTTGGGCACTTCCCAGGGTGGGGGTATACAGTGTTGGGCACTTCCCAGGGTGGGGGTATACAGTGTTGGGCACTTCCTAGGGTGGGGGTATACAGGGTTGGGCACTTCCTAGGGTGGGGGTATACAGTGTTCGGCACTTCCCAGGGTGGGGGGTATACAGTGTTGGGCACTTCCCAGGGTGGGGGTATACAGTGCTGGGCACTTCCCAGGATAGGGGGTATATAGTGCTAGGCACTTCCCAGGGTGGGGGTATACCTGTTCGGCACTTCCCAGGGTGGGGGTATAAAGTGTTGGGCACTTCCCAGGGTGGGGGGTATACAGGGCTGGGCACTTCCCAGGGTGGGGGGTATGCAGTGCTGGGCACTTCCCAGGGTGGGGGTATACAGTTTTGGGCACTTCTTAGGGTGGGGGGTATACAGTGTTGGGCACTTCCCAGGGTGGGGGGTATACAGCGTTGGACACTTCCCAGGGTGGGGGATATACAGTGTCGGGCACTTCCCAAAGTGTGGGAAATACAGAGTTGGCACTTCCTAGGGTGGGGGGTATACAGTGTTGAGCACTTCCCAGGGTGGGGGTATACAGCGTTGGGTACTTCCCAGGGAGGGGTACACAGTGTTGGGCACTTCCCAGGGTGGGGGTATACTGTGTTGGGCACTTCCCAGGGTGGGGTATACAGTGTTGGGCACTTCCGAGGGTGGGGGTGCACAGTGTTCGGCACTTCCCAGGGTAGGGGGTATACAGTGTTGGGTACTTCCCAGGGTGGGGGTATTCAGTGTTGGCCACTTCCCAGGGTGGGGGGTATACAGTGTTGGCCACTTCCCAGGGTGGGGGGTATACAGTGTTGGGCACTTCCCAGCGTGGGGGTATACAGTGTTGGGCACGTCCCGAGGTGGGTGTATACAGTGTTGGGCACTTCCCAGGGTGGGGGTATGCAGTGTTGGGCACTTCCCAGGGTGGGAGTATACAGTGTTGGGCACTTCCCAGGGTGGGGGTATGCAGTGTTGGGCACTTACCAGGGTGGGAGTATACAGTGTTGGGCACTTCCCAGGGTGGGGGTGTGCAGTGTTGGGCACTTCCCAGGGTGGGGGGTATACAATGTTGTGCACTTCCCTGGGTTGGGGGTATACAGTGTTGGGCACTTCCCAGGGTGGGCGTGAGCAGTGTTGGGCACTTCCCAGGGTGGGGGGTGTAGAGAGTTGGGCACTTCCCAGGGTGGGGGTATACAGTGCTGGGCAATTCCCAGGGTGGAGGATATACAGTGTTGGGCACTTCCCAGGGTGGGAGTATGCAGTTTTGGGCACTTCCCAGGGTGGTGGGTATACAGTGTTGGGCATTTTCCAGGGTGGGGGTATACAGTGTTGGGCACTTCCCAGGGTGGGGGGTATACAGTATTGGGCACTTCACAGGGTGGGGGGTAAAAAGTGTTGGGCACTTCCCATGGTGGGGGGTATAGAGTGTTGGGCACTTCCCATGGAAAGGGGATACAGTGTTGGGCACTTCACAGGGTGGGGGGTATACAGTGTTTGGCACTTCCCAGGGCGGGGTGTATACAGTGTTGGGCACTTCCCAGGGTGGGGGGTATACAGTGTTGGGCACTTCCCAGGGTGGGGTGTATACAGTGTTGGGCAATTCCCAGGGTGGGGGTATACAGTGTTAGATACTTCCCAGGGTGGAGGTATACAGAGTTGGGCACTTCCCAGGGTGGAGGTATACAGTGTTGGGTTCTTCCCAGGGTGGGAGGTATACAGTGTTGGGTACTTCCCAGGGTGGGGGTATACAGTGTTGGGCACTTCCCAGGGTGGGGGTATACAGTGTTGGGCACTTCCCAGGGTGGGGGTATACAGTGTTGGGCACTTCCCAAGGTGGGGGGTATACAGTGTTAGGCACTTCCCAGGGTGGGGGTATACAGTGTTGGGCACTTCCCAGGGTGGAAGGTACAGTGTTGGGCACTTCCCAGGGTAAGGGGTATTGAGTGTTGGGCACTTCCCAGGGTAAGGGGTATACAGTGTTGGACACTTCCCAGGGTGGGGGTATAGAGTATTGGGCACTTCCAAGGGTGGGGAGTATAGAGCGTTGGGCACTTAACAGGGTGGGGGAAATACAGTGTCGGGTAATTCCCAGGGTTGGGGTATAGTGTTGGGCACCTCCCAGAGTGGGGGAATACAGTGTTGGGCACTTCCTCGGGTAGGAGGCATACAGTGTTGGGCAATTCCCAGGGTGGGGGCATACAGTGTTGGGCACTTCCCAGGGTGGGGGTATACAGTGTTGGGTACTTCCTAGGGTGGGGGTATACAGTTTTGGGCACTTCCCAGAGTTGGGGTATACAGTGTTGGGCACTTCCTCGGGTGGGGGTATACAGTGTTGGGCACTTCCCAGGGTGGGGGTATACAGTGTTGGGCACTTCCTAGGGTGGGGGTATACAGTGTTGGGCACTTCCCAGAGTGGGGGTATACAGTGTTGGGCACTTCCCAGGGTGGGGGGTATACAGTGCTGGGCACTTCCCAGGATGAGGGTTATACAGTGTTGGGCATTTCCCAGGGTGGGGGTATACAGTGTTGGGTAATTCACAGGGTGGAGGTATACAGTGTTGGGCACTTGCCAGGGTGCGGGGTATACAGTGTTGGGCACTTCCAAGGGTGCGGTGTATACAGCGTTGGGCACTTCCCACGGTGGGGTGTTTTACAGTGTTGGGCACTTCCCAGGGTGGGGGTATACAGTGTTGGGCACTTCCCAGGGTGGGAGGTATACAGTGTTGGGCACTTCCCAGGGTGGAGGGTATACAGTGTTGGGCACTTCCCAGGGTGGGGGTATACAGTGTTGGACACCTCCCAGGGTGGGGGTATACAGTGTTGGGCACTTCCCAGGGTGGGGGTATACAATGTTGGGCACTTCTCAGGGTGGGGGTATACAGTGTTGGGCACTTCCCAGGGTGGGGGAATACAGTGTTGGGCACTTCCCAGGGTGGGGGTATGCAGTGTTGGGCACTTCCCAGGGTGTTGGTGTACAGTGTTGGGCACTTCCCAGGGTGGGGGGTATACAGTGTTGGGGGCTTCCCAGGGTGGGGGTGTACAGTGTAGGCACTTCCCAGGGTGGGGGTATGCAGAGTTGGGCATTTCCCAGGGTGGGGGTATACAGTGTTTTGCACTTCCCAGGGTCGGGGTATTCAGTGTTGGGCACTTCCCAGGGTGGGGGTATACAGTGTTGGGCTCTTCTAAGGGTGGGAGGTATACAGTGTTGGGCACTTTCAAGGGTGGGGGGTATACAGTGTTGGGCAATTCCCAGGGTGGGAGGTAAACAGTTTTGGGCCATTCCCAGGGTGGGGGTATACAGTGTTGGGCACTTTCCAGGGTGGGGGTATACAGTATTGGGCACTTCCCAGGGTGGGGGGTATACAGTGTTGGGCACTTCCCAGGGTGGGGGGTATAAAGAGTTGGGCACTTCCCAGGGTGGGAGGTATACAGTGTTGGGCACTTCCTAGGGTGGGGGTATATAGTGTTGGGCACTTCGCAGAGTGGCGGGTATACAGTGTTGGGCATTTCCCAGGGTGGGGGCTATACAGTGTTGGGCACTTCCCAGGGTGGGGGTGTACAGTGTAGGGCACTTCCCAGGGTGGGAGGTATACAGTGTTGGGCACTTCCCAGGGTGCTGGGTATACAGTGTTGGGCACTACCCAGGGTGGGGGGAACAGTGTTGGGCACTTCCCAGGGTGAGGGGTATACAGTGTTGGGTACTTCCCAGGGTGGAAGGTATAGAGTGTTGGGCACTTCCCAGGGTGAGGGTTATACAATGTTGGGCACTTCCCATGGTAGGGGGTATACGGTATTGGGCACTTCCCAGGGAGGGTTGTATACAGTGTTGGGCACCTCCTAGGGTCGGGGTATGCAGTTTTGGGCAGTTCCCAGGGTGGGGGTAAACAGTGTTGGGCAATTCCCAGGGTGGGGGGTATACAGTGTTGGGCACTTCCCAGGGTGGGGGTATACAGTGTTGGGCACTTCGAAGGGTGGGGGGTATACAGTGATGGGCACTTCCCAGGGTGGGGGGTATACAGTGTTGGGCACTTCCCAGGGTGGGGGTATACAGTTTTGGGCACTTCCCAGGATGGGGGTATACAATGTTGGGCACTTCCCAGGTTGGGGGGTATACAGTGTTGGGCACTTCCCAGGGAGGAAGGTATATAGTGTTGGGCACTTCCCAGGGTAAGAGGTATACAGTGTTGGGCACTTCCCAGGGTGAGGGGTATACAATGTTGGGCACTTCCCATGGTGGGGGGTATACAGTATTGGGCACTTCCCAGGGAGGGGGGTATACAGTGTTGGGCACTTCCCAGGGAGGGGGTATACAGTTTTGGGCACTTCCCAGGGTGGGGGTATGCAGTGTTGGGCAATTCCCAGGGTGGGGGGTATACAGTGTTGGGAACTTCCCAGGGTGCGGGTGTACAGTGTTGGGCATTTCCCAGGGTGGGGGGTGTACGGTGTTGGGCACTTCCCAGGGTGGGGTGCATACAATGTTGGGCACTTCCCTGGGTTGGGGGTATACAGTGTTTGGCACTTCCCAGGGTGGGCGTATACAGTGTTGGGCACTTCCCAGGGATGGGGTATAGAGTGTTGGGCACTTCCCAGGGTGGGGGTATACAGTGTTGGGCACTTCCCAGGGTGGGGGGTATACAGTGTTGGGCACTTCCCAGGGTGGGGGTATACAGTGTTGGTCACTTCCCAGGGTGGTGGGTATGCAGTGTTGGGCACTTCCCAGGGTGGGGGTATGCAGTGTTGGGAACTTCCCAGGGTGGGGGGTACACAGTGTTGAGCACTTCCCAGTTTGGGGTGTATACAGTGTTGGGCACTTCCCAGGGTGGTGGGTATACAGTGTTGGACACTTCCCAGGGTGGGGGGTATAAAGTGTTGGGCACTTCCCAGGGTGGGGGGTATACAGTGTTGGGCACTTCCCAGGGAGGGGGAATACAGTGTTGAGCACTTCCCAGGGTGGGGGTATACAGTGTTGGGCACTTCCCAGGGTGGTGGTATACAGTGTTGGGCACTTCCCAGGGAGGGGGGTATACAGTGTTGGGCACTTCCCAGAGTGGAGGGTACACAGTGTTGGGCACTTCCCTGGGTGGGGGGTATACAGTGTTGGGCACTTCCCAGGGTGGGGGTATACAGTATTGGGCACTTCCCAGGGTGAGGGGTATACAGTGTTGGGCATTTCCCAGGTTGGGGGTATACAGTTTAGGCACTTCCCAGTGTGGGGGGTATACAGTGTTGGGCAATTCCCAGGGTGGGGAGTATGCAGTGTTGGGCACTTCGCAAAGAGGGGGGTATACAGTGTTGGGCATTTCCCAGGGTGGGGCCTATAGAGTGTAGGGCACTTCCTACGGTGGGGGTATGCAGTGTTGGGCACTTCCCAGGGTGCTAGGTATACAGTGTTGGGCACTACCCAGGGTGGGGGGTATACAGTGTTGGGCATTTCCCAGGGTGGGGGGTATACAGTGTTGGGCACTTCCCAGGGTGGAAGGTATAGTGTTGGGCACTTCCCAGGGTAAGGGGTATACAGTGTTGGGCACTTCCCAGGGTAAGGGGTATACAATGTTGGGCACTTCCCATTGTGGGGGTATACAGTATTGGGCACTTCCCAGGGTGAGGGGTATACAGTGTTGGGCATTTCCCAGGTTGGGGGTATACAGTTTAGGCACTTCCCAGTGTGGGGGGTATACAGTGTTGGGCAATTCCCAGGGTGGGGAGTATGCAGTGTTGGGCACTTCCCAGGGTGGGGGTGTACAGTGTTGGGCACTTCCCAGGGTGACGGGTATACAGTGCTGGGCACTTCCCAGGGTGGGGTGTATACAGTGTTGGGCACTTCCCAGGGTGGGGGTATACAGTGCTGGGCACTTCCCAGGATGGGGGTGTATACAGTGTTGGGCACTTCCCAGGGTGGGGGGTATACAGTGTTGGGTAATTCACAGGGTGGAGGTATACAGTGTTGGGCACTTGCCAGGGTGCGGGGTATACAGTGTTGGGCACTTCCCAGGGTGGGGTGTATACAGTGTTTGGCATTTCCCACGGTGGGGGGTGTACAGTGTAGGGCACTTCCCAGGGTGGGGAATATACAGTGTTGGGCACTTCCCAGGGTGGGGGTATACAGTGTTGGGCACTTCCCAGGGTGGGGGGTATACAGTGTTGGGCACTTCCCAAGGTGGGGGTATATAGTGTTGGGCACTTCCCAGTGTGGGGGTATACAGTGTTGGGCACTTCCCATGGTGGGGGTATACAGTGTTGGGCACTTCCCACGGTGGGGGGTATACAGTGTTGGGCACTTCAAAGGTGGGGGGTATACAGTGTTGGGCACTTAATAGGGTGGGGGGTATACAGTGTTGGGCACTTCCCAGGGTGGAGGGTATAAAGTGTTGGGCACTTCCCAGGGTGGGGGTATAGAGTGTTGGACACTTCCCAGGGTGGGGGTATACAGTGTTGGGCACTTCCCACGGTGGGGGTATACAGTGTTGGGCACTTCCCAGGGTGGGGGTATACAGTGTTGGGCACTTCCCAGGGTGGGGATATACAGTGTTGGGCACTTCCCAGGGTGGGGGTTATACAGTGTTGGGCACTTCCCAGGGTGGTGGTATACAGTGTTGGACACTTCCCACGGTGGGGGAATAGAGTGTTGGCACTTCAAAGGGTGGGGGCTATACAGTGTTGGGTAATTCCAAGGGTGGTGGTATACAGTGTTGGGCACTTCCCAGAGTGCGGGGTATACAGTGTTGGGCACTTCCCAGGGAGGGGTGTATACAGTGTTGGGCACTTCCCAGGGTGGGGGTGTACAGTGTTGGGCACTTCCCAGGGTGGGGGTATGCGGTGTTGGACACTTCCCAGGGTGCGGGTATACAGTGTTTTGCACTTCCCAGGGTGTTGGTATTCAGTGTTGGGCACTTCCCAGGGTGGGGGTATACAGTGTTTGGCACTTTCCAGGGTGGGGGTATACAGTGTTGGGCACTTCCCAGAATGGGAGGTAAACAGTGTTGGGCACTTCCCAGGGTGGGGGTATGCAGTGTTGCGCACTTCCCAGGGTGGGGGGTATACAGTGTTGTGCACTTCCCAGGGTGGGGGGTATAATGTGTTGGGCACTTCCCAGGGTGGGGGGTATAGTGTTTGGCACTTCCCAGGGTGGGGGTATACAGTGTTGGGCACTTCCCAGGGTGGGGGTATACAGTGTTTGGCATTTCCCCGGGTGGGGGGTATACAGTGTTGGGCACTTCCCAGGGTGGGTGGTATACAGTGTTGGGCACTTCCCAGGGTGGGGGTGTACAGTGTTGGGCACTTCCCAGGGTAGGGGTATACAGTGTTGGTCACTTCCCAGGGTGGTGCGTATGCAGTGTTGGGCACTTCCCAAGGTGGGGGTATGCAGTGTTGGGAACTTCCCAGGGTGGGGGGTACACAGTGTTGAGCACTTCCCAGTTTGGGGTGTATACAGTGTTGGGCACTTCCCAGGGTGGTGGGTATACAGTGTTGGACACTTCCCAGGGTGGGGAGTATAAAGTGTTGGGCACTTCCCAGGGTGGGGGGTATACAGTGTTGGGCACTTCCCAGGGAGAGGGAATACAGTGTTGGGCACGTCCCAGGGTGGGGGGTATACAGTGTTTGGCACTTCCCTGGGCGGGGGGTATACAGTGTTGGGCACTTCCCAGGGGGGGGCGTATGCAGTGTTGGGCACTTCCCAGGGTGGGGGTATACAGTGTTGGGCACTTCCCGGGGTGGGGGGTATACAGTGTTGGGTACTTCCCAGGGTGGAGGTATACAGTGTTGGGCACTTCCCAGGGTGGAGGTATAAAGTGTTGGGTACTTCCCAGGGTGGGGGTATATAGTGTTGGGCACTTCCCAGGGTGGGGGTATACAGTGCTGGGCACTTCCCAGGGAGGGGAAATACAGTGTTGGGCACTTCCCAGGGTGGGGGTATACTGTGTATGGCACTTCCCAGGGCGGGGGTATACAGTGTTGGGCACTTCCCAGTGTGGGGGGTATACAGCGTTGCGCACTTCCCAGGGTGGGTGTATACAGTGTTGGGCACTTCCCAGGGTGGGGGGTATACAGTGTTGGGTACTTCCCAGGGTGGAGATATACAGTGTTGGGCACTTCCCGGGGTGGAGGTATACAGTGTTGGGTACTTCCCAGGGTGATAGGTATACAGTGTTGGGTACTTCCCAGGGTGGGGGGTATAAAGTGTCGGGCACTTCCTAGGGAGGGTGGTATACAGCGTTGGGCACTTCCCAAGGTATGGGTTTACAGTGCTGGGCACTACCCAGCGTGTGGGGGATATAGTGTTGGGCACTTCAGATGGTGGGGGTATACAGTGTTGGGCACTTCCCAGGGTGGAAGTATACAATGTTGGGCACTTCCCAGGGTGGGGGAATACAGTGTTGGGCACTTCCCAGGGTGGGGGTATACAGTGTTTGGCACTTCCCAGGGTGGGGGTGTACAGTGTTGGGCACTTCCCAGGGGGGGTATACAGTGTTGGGCACTTCCCACGGTGGGGGGTATACAGTGTTGGGCGCCTCCCAGGGGGGGGTGTACTGTGTTGGGCACTTCCCAGGGTGGGGGGTATGCAGTTTTGGGCACTTCCCATGGTGGGGGTATACAGTGTTTTCCACTTCCCAGGGTGGGGGTATACAGTGTTGGGCTCTTCCCAGGGTGGGAGGTATACAGTTTTGGGCACTTTCCAGGGTGGGGGGTATACAGTGTTGGGCACTTCCCAGGGTGGGATGTAAACAGTTTTGGGCACTTCCCAGGGTGGGGGGTATACAGTGTTGGGCACTTCCCAGGGTGGGTGTATACAGTGTTGGGCACTTCCCAGGGTGGGGGGTATACAGTGTTGGGCACTTCCCAGGATGGGGGGTATAAAGATTTGGGCACTTCCCAGGGTGGGGGTATACAGTGTTGGGCACTTCCCAGGGTGGGGGGTATATAGTGTTGGGCACTTCGCAGGGAGGGGGGTATACAGTGTTGGGCACTTCCCAGGGTGGAGGGTATACAGTGTTGGGCACTTCCCAGGGGGGTATACAGTGTAGGGCACTTCCTACGGTGGGGGTATGCAGTGTTGGGCACTTCCCAGGGTGCTAGGTATACAGTGTTGGGCACTACCCAGGGTGGGGGGGATACAGTGTTGGGCACTTCCCAGGGTGGGGGGTATACAGTGTTGGGCACTTCCCAGGGTGGAAGGTATAGTGTTGGGCACTTCCCAGGGTAAGGGGTATACAGTGTTGGGCACTTCCCAGGGTAAGGGGTATACAATGTTGGGCACTTCCCATGGTTGGGGTATACAGTATTGGGCACTTCCCAGGGAGGGGGGTATACAGTGTTTGGCACTTCCCAGGGTGGGGGTATACGGTTTTGGGCACTTCCCAGGGTGGGGGTATACAGTGTTGGGCAATTCCCATGGTGGGGGGCATACAGTGTTGGGCACTTCCCAGGGTGGGGGTATACAGTGGTGGGCACTTGCCACGGTGGGGGTATACAGTGCTGGGCACTTCCCTGGGTGGGGGGTATACAGTGTTGGGCACTTCCCAGGGTGGGGGTATACAGTTTTTGGCACTTCCCAGGATGGGGGGTATACAGTGTTGGGCACTTCCCAGGGTGGGAGGTATACAGTGTTGGGTAATTCACAGGGTGGAGGTATACCGTGTTGGGCACTTGCCAGGGTGCGGGGTATACAGTGTTGGGCACTTCCCAGGGTGGGGTGTACAGTGTTTGGCATTTCCCACGTTGGGGGGTGTACAGTGTAGGGCACTTCCCAGGGTGGGGGTATACAGTGTTGGGCACTTCCCAGGGTGCAGTGGGGCACTATACAGTGTTGGGCACTTCCCACGGTGGGGGTATACAGTATTGGGCACTTCCCAGGATGGGGGGTACACAGTGTTGGGCACTTCCCATGGTGGGGGTATACAGTGTTGGGCACTTCCCAAGGTGGGGGGTATACAGTGTTGGGCACTTCCCAAGGTGGGGGGTATACAGTGTTGGGCACTTAATAGGGTGGGGGGTATTCAGTGTTGGGCACTTCCCAGGGTGGAGGGTATACAGTGTTGGGCACTTCCCAGGGTGGGGGTATACAGTGTTGGGCACTTCCCAGGGTGGGGGTATACAGTGTTGGGCACTTCCCAGGGTGGGGGTATACAGTGTTGGGCACTTCCCAGGGTGGGGGTATACAGTGTTGGGCACTTCCCAGGTTGATGGGTATATAGTGTTGGGCAATTCCCAGGTTGGGGGTATACAGTGTTGGGCACTTCCCAGGGTGTGGGTATGCAGTGTTGGGCACTTCCCAAGGTGGGTGTTATACAGTGTTGGGCACTTCCCAGGGTGCTGGTATACAGTGTTGGGCGCTTCCCACGGTGGGGGAATTCAGTGTTGGGCACTTCCCAGGGTGGGGGGTATACAGTGTTGGGCACTTCCCAGGGTGGGGGTATACAGTGTTGGGCACTTCCCAGGGTGGGGGTGTACAGTGTTGGGCACTTCCCAGGGTGGGGGTATGCGGTGTTGGACACTTCCCAGGGTGGGGGTATACAGTGTTTTGCACTTCCCAGGGTGTTGGTATTCAGTGTTGGGCACTTCCCAGGGTAGGGGTATATAGTGTTGGGCACTTCCCAGGGTGGGAGGTATACAGTGTTGGGCACTTTCCAGGGTGGGGGGTATACAGTGTTGGGCACTTCCCAGGGTGGGAGGTAAACAGTGTTGGGCACTTCCCAGGGTTTGGGTATGCAGTGTTGGGCACTTCCCAGGGTAAGGGGTATACAGTGTTGTGCACTTCCCAGGTTGGGGGGTATAATGTGTTGGGCACTTCCCAGGGTGGGGGGTATAGTGTTGGGCACTTCCCAGGGTGGGGGCATACAGTGTTGGGCACTTCCCAGGGTGGGGGTATACAGTGTTTGGCACTTCCCAGGGGGGGGGGTATACAGTGTTGGGCACTTCCCAGGGTGGGTGGTATACAGTAATGGGCACTTCCCAGTGTGGGGGGTATACAGTGTTGGGCACTTCCCAGGGTGCTGGGTATACAAAGTTGGGCACTTTCCAGGGTGGGGGGTATTCAGTGTTGGGCACTTCCGAGGGTGGGGGGTATACAGTTTTGGGCACTACCCAGGGTGCTGGGTATACAGTGTTGGGCACTACCCAGGGTGGGGGTATACAATGTTGGGCACTTCCCAGGGTGGGTGGTATATAGTGTTGGGGACTTCCCAGGGTGGGGGGTATACAGTGTTGGGCACTTCCCAGGGTGCTGGGTATACAAAGTTGGGCACTTTCCAGGGTGGGGGGTATTCAGTGTTGGGCACTTCCCAGGGTAGGGGGTATACAGTGTTGGGCAATTCCCCGGGTGGGGGGTATACTGTGTTGGGCACTTCCCAGGGTGGGGGTCTACAGTGTTGGGCACTTCCCAGTGTAGGGGGTATACAGTGTTGGGCACTTCCCAGAGTAGGGGGTATACAGTGTTGGGCACTTCCCAAGGTGGGGGGTATACAGTGTTGGGCACTTCCAGGGTGGGGGGTATACAGTGTTGGGCACTTCCGCGGGGGGGGGGTATACAGTGTTGGGCACTACCCAGGGTGGGGGTATACAGTGTTGGGCACTAGCCAGGGTGGGGGTATACAGTGTTGGGCACTACCCAGGGTGGGGGGTATACAGTGTTGGGCACTTCCCAGGGTGGCGGGTATACAGTGTTGGGCACTTCCCAGGGTGGGGGGTATACAGTGTTGGGCACTTCCCAGGGTGGGGGGTATACAGTGTTGGGCACTTCCCAGGGTGGGGGGTATACAGTGTTGGGCACTACCCCGTGTGGGGGGTATACAGTGTTGGGCACTTCCCAGGGTAAGGGGCATACAGTGTTGGGCACTTCCCAGGGTGAGGGGAATACAGTGTTGGGCACTTCCCAGGGTGGGGGTATACAGTGTTGGGCACTTCCCAGGGTGGGGGTATACAGTGTTGGGCACTTCCCAGGGTGGGGGGTATACAGTTTTGGGCACTTCCCAGGGTGGGGGGTATACAGTGTTGGGCACTACCCAGGGTGGGGGGTATACAGTGTTGGGCACTTCCCAGGGTGGGGGGTATACAGTGTTGGGCACTTCCCAGGGTGGCGGGTATACAGTGTTGGGCACTTCCCAGGGTGGGGGTATACAGTGTTGGGCACTACCCAGGGTGGGGTATACAGTGTTGGGCACTACCCAGGGTGGGGGGTATACAGTGTTGGGCACTACCCAGGGTGGGGTATACAGTGTTGGGCACTACCCAGGGTGGGGGGTATACAGTGTTGGGCACTTCCCCGGGTGGGGGTATACAGTGTTGGGCACTACCCAGGGTTGGGTTATACAGTGTTGGGCACTTCCCAGGGTGGCGGGTATACAGTGTTGGGGACTTCCCAGGGTGGGGGTATACAGTGTTGGGCACTACCCAGGGTGGGGGTATACAGTGTTGGGCACTACCCAGGGTGGGGGTATACAGTGTTGGGCACTACCCAGGGTGGGGGGTATACAGTGTTGGGTTGAGGTTTCAAATGAGGAGAAATATTATAACGAATCAATGGTAATAAATTTAGCCGTGCAAAACTGTTTTGCTATTTTGAGAAGCATGTTATTAAGTGTTGTTATAATGTGTTGTTATGGAGTGTTATTAAGTGTTGTTATAATGTGTTGTTATGGAGTGTTATGAAGTGTTATGAAGTGTTGTTTTGAAGTGTTGTTAAGAAGTGTTATTAAGTGTTGTTATGAAGTGTTATGAAGTGTTGTTTTGAAGTGTTGTTAAGAAGTGTTATTAAGTGTTGTTATAATGTGTTGTTATGGACTGTTATGAAGTGTTGTTATAATGTGTTGTTATGGAGTGTAATTAAGTGTTGTTAGGGAGTGTAATTAAGTGTTGTTATAATGTGTTGTTATGGACTGTTATGAAGTGTTGTTATGTGTTGTTATGGAGTGTAATTAAGTGTTGTTATGGAGTGTAATTAAGTGTTGTTATGAAGTGTTATTAAGTGTTGTTATGAAGTGTTATTAAGTGTTGTTATGAAGTGTTATGAAGTGTTATTAAGTGTTGTTATGAAGTGTTATGAAGTGTTATGAAGTGTTGTTATGAAGTGTTGTTATAAAGTGTTATTAAGTGTTGTTATGAAGTGTTATGAAGTGTTATGAAGTGTTGTTATGAAGTGTTATTAAGAAGTGTTATGAAGTGTTGTTATGAAGTGTTATGAAGTGTTGTTATGAAGTGTTGTTAAGAAGTGTTATTAAGAAGTGTTATGAAGTGTTGTTATGGAGTATAATTAAGTGTTGTTATGGAGTGTAATTAAGTGTTATTAAGAAGTGTTATGAAGTGTTGTTATGAAGTGTTATGAAGTGTTGTTTTGAAGTGTTGTTAAGAAGTGTTATTAAGAAGTGTTATGAAGTGTTGTTATGAAGTGTTATGAAGTGTTGTTATGAAGTGTTGTTATGAAGTGTTATGAAGTGTTGTTATGAAGTGTTATGAAGTGTTTTGAAGTGTTGTTATGAAGTGTTATTATCATGTGGGAGTTCGAACACGTGGATTGGGTAAAAATACTCACGTAGGCTGGAAGTACGTATATTGTAACTGAAGTATGTGGAAGGGCGCCACAGCCGATCCTGCCTCACTCGCTCACTCTCGTATAACTGACTGGCCGCCCACAGTACCCATATGTGAGGGGGTCTTTGAATACTGCTGTGGTCAGCACAATATGAATACAGACAGTGACTCAGGCAGAGACGGTTGGTAGTGAGTCAACTACTGGTACACTGGTTACTGGTAACTGGTTACTACTACTGAGAGCTCGGCGACGCTAACGTATGTCGTCCCGACATACAACTAATACAAACTAGAGATGGCAGGTATACGGCTTGGGCTGATTCTTTGCAATGTCAAAGTACACAACAATTAAACATTATAACATACATAAGTAGAACATTGGAATGGAAGCTTACGTAACTGAAACTGTAATGCAATACAAGGTATAATATAGCACAACTCATCGAATGAAACTCAACGTTGGGATTACACAGTGGAAGTGATAAAAAAAATTTGATCGATCGATCTGTATTCATGTGATCTACGGATTCTGAGGAAGGAATATATACAAAGAAAGAGTGTTTAACAGAAAGGCAGATTCGGTGCACTCAAATCTAGACTGTTAACTCTCAGAATGTGGAGAGAACATGAACACAAAAAAAAATTCTTGAATACTGATAAGTTGATACTGTAATTATTCATCTATACAGGTTATTTACATTTAACCCCAACTCTGCTTGGGTAAGATTGACATATGCAGAATGGGTGTCATCTCTGGGAGGATCAAACTCTGTAGCATTGGCTAACTCATGCTGTATTTGAGGCAAATCTGAATTGGAAGTAACAAATGATACTTGAGGATTTCTCAATACCTGTCGTGTACGTAGGGAATAACGACATTCAGGTTGATCGTCTGACTGAGTATCAGAGGAAGAGAGTACAGGATCAGGAGGATTGTTAGAGTCTGTCACATTAGTCTGGGTTGGAACATCATTATCATCACATACTAACTTCATATGATCTAAATGCGATTCTTTATACTGACCAGTACTAATCTCTCTAACCTTATACTTATTACCAGTGATATGTTCAACTACTCGATAAGGACCAACAAACTTTTGATCAAGCTTTGGCATTGCAGACGTTTTGTTAAAGTTAATCAGCATAACTCTCGAACCTACTTTGATTTTGGATGGCTTTGCTCGAGTGTTTGCGACTCTTGTAAATTCTGCTGTTGATTTATGAAGTGTTTCACGGATTCTTCTAAAAACACTTTGAGCTAAGCTGGTACGAGTTGCTATGAAATCATCAGGGTTGTAATTTGGTTTTGGATTAGAATATAACAACTCATAAGGCAAACGTTTATCTACACCGTACAATGCATAATGTGGAGTGTCACCTATAGAAACATTGTAAGCAGAATTTATAGCACACTGCACATCAGGTATAACTTCATCCCAAGTTTCACTGTTGGGATTGATAGTGGCTCTCAAGACATCAAGTACTCTCTTATTGGTTCGTTCCGCTAACCCATTGCTGGCAGGATGATGAGGAACAATGGTGGATTTAGAGATCTTGTACAAGGTGCACAAATTTTCAAGAATTTCATTACAGAATTCACCTCCATTATCTGTTACTAGGAACTTAGAGGTGGTATGCCTGCAGATAATGCGTTCTTTAAACGCTTTAGCTACTGTCTCGGCAGTCTTATCTGCAATAGGAACTAATTCACAATATCTGGTGAAATGGTCTACCATAACACACAGATGTTTGTTGCCTTGGAGGGAACATTGGAAATTAGTTAACAAATCTAGCGCAACTCTTTCCCACGGTTCGCTAGTAGTTGGATATACTTGGATTGGATTAGGACCATTAGCATTACCTTTATGTTGCATGCAGACACTACATTTCTTAACATACTCAGAAATATCAGTTGCCATACGAGGCCAAAAGTATTTCAATCTGGCTTGTTTTACTGAACGATCCATACCAGGGTGTGCAACACCTGGTACATCGTGAACTAGCTGTAAGGCTACATTCACTAGTGACTGTGGAATTACTAACTGGTATACTCTTCTGTTAGGAGTACCCAACTCGGCTGTTCGATACAGTAATTCTTGGTTCATGACAAAGTCACTGATGGGTGCTGGTGGCTTCACAGTCAGAATAAGATCTTCCTGGAGCAGGAATCGAATCACACCAGACCACATGGGATCTGTTCGTTGAGCATTCTTTACTTCTTCAGCACTAAATGGAGGGTCTGCAGTTACTATACTAACATGTCGCGATAAGGCATCTGCGACTACATTTGACTTGCCAGGTAAATGCTCAAAGGTGGGATTGAACTCTTGGATAGTCAAGGTCCATCTGGCTAACCTTCCAGTAGGTTGTTTGTTCTGGAATAAGGGTATCAATGGAGCATGGTCTGTCAAGGTATGAACAGAGTACTGATTAATGTCTCAGAAGTGCTTTAAAGACCATACTATTGCTAAAGCTTCTTGCTCAGTTACTGTATAATTACGTTCAGCCTTCGTAAGGACTCGGCTAGCAAATGCAACTGCGTTGTACTTGCCATCGGTCTTCTGAGCTAGTACGGCACCTATGCCAATTGAACTAGCATCAGTTGTCAGATAGAAGGGCTTAGAAAAATCTGGAAATTTCAAAATTGGAGCAGATGTTAGCTTTTCTTTTAGAGTTTGGAATGCTCTTTCTTGACGGAAGGTCCAAACAAAAGGAGCATCTTTCTTAAGCAACTCAGTTAGAGGAGCAGCTATGGAAGAAAAATTGGCAATGAAAGATGTATAAAACCCTGCTAAGCCCACAAAGGATCTTACGGCATCAGCAGTTTTGGGTGTTGGAAAATTTAGTACTGCAGTTACTTTACTTTGGTCAGTCGTAACCCCTCTAGGAGTGACTACGTGACCAAGAAACTTAATTTCTGATCTGAAAAATTGACATTTAGACAGTTTGATCTTTAAATTGGCTTCTTCAAGCTTACCAAGTACTACATCAAGTCTTTTCAAGTGTGTATCCACGTCTTTAGACATGACGATTACGTCATCTAAGTACACCATAAGTGCATTACCTATGAGACCTCTAAAGATATTAGTCATGAGCCTTGAGAACGTGATAGGGGAAGATCGTAATCCAAACGCCATACGGAGGAAGTGATAATGACCTGTAGGAGTGGAGAATGCAGTTAGCTCTTGGCTGTCCTCGTGAAGAGGGACTTGCCAAAACCCTTGTAACAAATCCAGGGTTGAAAAGACTTTGTTATCTCCGATGTTACGTAAAAGATCACCCAGTACAGGAAGTGGGAAGCGATCTGGAATGGTTTTCGCATTTAACTTCCTAAATTACTGGGCGCCAAGTACCATCCTTCTTAGGTACTAGGATCAAGGGTGCATTCCAAGGTGAATTGCTAGGTGCAATAACTCCATCATCAAGCATTTGATTGATCAATTCTTCTGCGACAGCAACTTGTGAATGAGGCATTCTGTACGCAGGTATGTAGATAGGTCTAGTACCAGGTTCAAGTGGAATACGATGGGACAATAAGTTCGTTATACCCATCTTCTCACCTGGTAAGGCAATGGCTTTACGACGTTTGTTCAACAGAGTCAACAAACGCTTGACTTCATCTGGGAAGTCAGTGGGAGCTAAGTCTTTCTCCTCAACTGGAGGAACAGATTGATCCAGTGAAGTGGATGCGGTCTCCCCGGCAGAAATAGCACCGACCCACTGGTCAGGTGACAACTCATCCTCTACCTGAACAGGGTAAGGATAGTGAACAAGGTCAACAAGATTGGTATATGCTCTGAGGCGAACACTGTGACCAGAAGTGTTGGCCAGGAAGAAATGGATCTTACTATCTCTTACAACATGTAAGGATGGTTCAACAAATAGGCTTTTTACTTTGCAGGAATCACTGTCAACTAGGACGTTATCACCATCTGGAACACTAGGAACAACTACAGACACTCTAGTGAGGGCACTAGCTGCGACAGAAACGTCTTTCTGCAGACGGCATGTGACATCAACAAGAGATGGCATTACTAGTTGCAAGTAATTGTTTTCCGACAAGGCGTCCCCTGTGGAGAAACTACTACTTGAACTAGCAGACATTGCAGGGATAGGCTCAGCACTCAAGGTAGTCAGAGCGTCCTCGGACACTTGAGGTAACTGGACACTATCTTGCAAGTCTGAAGTTGCAGGAACACAGACAGAAGTGACAGGATCATCAGTGCCTGACCGCTTGGGTACGCTACTGGAAAATGCACTGGCCTGTAAGGACTTAATTCGAGTGTCATACTCTGCGGCAGTATGGCAGATCTCGGATCCAAGCTGGTAACCCCAGAATGGAACAATCAAGTCGTCAATTTGGGCATGCCATCGATAAGGGTCGAGCACAATGCGTAAGTCTCGCATGGAAGCAAAGCCCAGTAGAAGGTCACCAGGGAAAGTAATCTGGTCGACAACAAGGAAGGAAGCAGTGAAGTCTCTACCTTGGATAGAAAAGGTTAGGGAAGTCCGACCTCGGACACGCAGGTGAGAACCAGCTACTCCACTAAGGGAGGACACATGAGTCGGTTCTACGAGAAGGACATGTCGTAACTGCTTATCCTTAAACAAACTAGACCTAATAATATTGACTTGCGCACCTGAGTCCATGAACAAATGAACGGGCGCATTATGAACAGATGCTTGCACTATAAGGCCTATGGTTGCATTGGAAGTTATGTGCAAACAAAAAGGTGGATTGTCATCAGAAAAGACTTGTTCTACTTCATCCCCAAAATCATCTATGTCAGAGACATGTGAAGCAACATCATCAGCAGGATTGTCATTCTCGAGACTGCTTAAGGCTTCAAAGGAATTGTGAACGGGAATGGTGTACTCATTTTCACCTACTGTCACCATGGGACGGTTTGACTGGGGCGCTCGAATTCCCCCGAATTGGAAGAATGAGCCTGGTTCTGGTTAGTTTGAGAATTGGAAGAATAAGCCTGGTTCTGGTTATTTTGAGAACCACGATATCTGTTTCCTCTACGGGTTCTGCGGTTGGAACGGCCACGGAAAGACCTAGAGTACTGAAGGTTATAGAGAGCATTGCACTCAGATGTGTCATGTCCATGTATTCTATGATAAGTACAGTAGGGAAGATCTGGGTACTCATCATCAGTACGACGTCTCTTAGGGTAACTATCAGGCCAATTAATTGCAATATGGCCACGGAAACCACAGTTGTAACAAGTCCGCCGACTATGGTTACTGAATGTACTATGAATACTACGAGGTTTATAACGACTCTGTACACTGGTTCTTGGTGACCTCTGAGATGGTTGACGACCACGATTTGTCTCTGTGGCGCAAACAAGAGGTGGTGCAGACTGAGGCATAGGTGTGAAATTACTTTTAATACATGGGAAAGTACCCTGGGGGCACAAGGAACGTACATGATTTAAGGCTGTAAGTGGTTCCATCGTCACAGTTGGAGGATGAGCCTCATAAGCACACACAGAAGCAGGCGGCATTAGTTCTTTGATTGCTCCAAAAACTGCTATTTTAGCAAACGGTTCTGTGAATGGTTTAACCTCTTCAGGGAGAAAAGCTGATGACTGGACAGCATTGATAAATGATGATAAAAGTTTGTCTAATCTAACAGCAAATGCACTCAACGATTCATTACTCATGGGTGTAGCATTCACTAGTTCCCTAAGAACGACATATGGATCAGCTGTTTTTACTGGGACAAGGAAAGAACGAATCAGTTCCTCATATTGTGACCACTTAGTAAGATTCCTGAAGTCACGCATATCAAGGAGATCAACAACGTGAACAGCAGCAGGGGATCGATGAAGAGCTTCTTTAGCAAGTCTGATAAGACTTTCCTCTGAAGGAGGACCTTCAACTAGAGCACCAGCACGAGAACGAATGGCCGCAAACCATGCTTCAAGACTATGTACATGGCCATTGAATAAAGGTAACGCATCAAGGGAATCACGAGTATAACTATAGTATCTCGGTGTTTGGGTCGGTCTGTCAGTCGCTAAGGAACTGTGAGGACTGATGACAGGGGCAACAGTAGCCTGAGAGGTCTGAGTGTCGACATTCACTAAAGTATCACTTGACGGTATGTGAGACATAATGGCAAAGTTGCACGAGAACAAATAAGGCAAAAATAATGAACAATAAAAATGATACAAAATTCTAGACTTGAAATAAAAGAGATGCAACTAATTCTGCAGAAGTAATAGAAAATGTTTAAGATACACTGCAAGAGGAAGGACAACTCAATGTAAAGGACTATTGGCCAAGAAAAAAAAATTACATTGAAATATACAAGTAAAAATATTACTGGAGACTGAAGTAAATGCAAAATGAGCTGTCTTTACTCTTGCTAATAAAGGAATTAATTAATAAAATTTGAAATGAATGTAAAAAGTATAAAATAAAATTACTAAATTGTTAACTGGGAAATTTAAGTATTTTCTAAGAATGCATAAAAATATCAATAAAAGAAAATAATTCACTGCAGAACAAGTGCAACAAAATAATTCACTGCAGAACAAGTGCAACAAAATAATTCACTGCAGAACAAGTGCAACAAAATAAGGTGTAGAAATAATCACTGCAGTAATAAAGTGTCACTGGGAAAACTCAGGTTAAATAATGAAATAAAAATATGAAGAAAAACTGATTGAACACTTTAACTCTTAATTGTAAATTAGACAAAACAATTTACTCAAACAGAGTAAAGAAAACACTTTACGTTAAAAGTAATTGAAATTGCATCAAGAGTGAATTTGTTCAAAGAAATATAAAAATATGAATAAAAATAAAACAAAGGAACAAAACGGGAAGTGTAACACTTACAGTGGCAGGGCACACAACACTTAATCACGTATTCATTATTTTAGTATATTCTTACAACAAAATCTTGCTGTGACTGATACAACAAAAATTTGCTGCCAAAAATAATGGTACACAGTCTGCGAAAAAATTAGAGGAATGAGACACTGCTGGCATACGAAAAAAAGACACACATAGAAATAAATGGATAATTTGGTATACTGGGGTGAATATCACTGCATGAAATACAATGACAATTACTGGAGAATACAACGCTGAAAGAATACACGATAAAAAAATGAATCACTTCACACAGAGTGACTGACTGGTACACTACACAATAATACTTACTACAGACCGAGAGTAGCATAAAAAAAACACAGATAAAAAAAAATATAAGATGAGCGAAAACACTGAAAAATATTGTAAAATAACGAGTCAAAGAAACACTGAGTCTACACTGAAAACACAAGGTTTAGAGTACACAAGAAATTCACTATAAATGTCTCACACACGCAAATGTCTTTAATTGCAAGAAAAATGTCTCTAAACAGAAAATTATTGCTGAAGGCTGGAGTAGTAGACAGGATGACTGGTGATGAGGAAGGTTGTCCTGCGCAGTGATGACGCTGACACTCACACTGTCGTCGTGAAGAAATGCGCTTTCACGATGAACTCACATAATTGGCTTTATCGTCGGCGCTCAGCTACATCTCTTGACCAATTATGTGAGCCAAAACAGTATTAGGACCCGGTAAGGGTGCAAGCAACCACAGGTAGATGAGGTGGGTGGCTGGTGGTGGGTGGTTGGTGGTGGGTGGTGTGAGTAGAATGGTGGTGGGTGTGACTCTCGCTGGCGCTCTGGCGTGCACTCCACTCACTACCCACGAAGGTGGCTTGATAAGCCACTCTATGCCACAGGAATGGTGAAAACCACGCTTAGCATCCAACTGGGAGCACAAAGCGATACATGAGACGATACTTCAGAGGCTCTGAACTTGCGTGGCTTACTTCTCTCTCTCAGCTGGGTTAGAAGCTGGGTTGGCTGACTGGCTTACCCCACGAGAATGGCTGACTGGAAGACGTGTAACGATGCACACAGCACGGAGGAGCAGGTGGATGACAGGAGACAGGCTAGATGATAGGCTGACTGGCGTTCACTTCCACAGTCTGGCTTACTGACTGGCTTAATTGCAAAATCCGGGTCAACCCCTCAGAGATTGAAACAATTAGCACACGAACTAAGCCAGGAAGCTTGAAACGGCTGCAACAGGCTTGCAGGTTGGAGGTGGTGAGTGAGGGGAGCGAGTAGCTGGAGTGGGTGAGACGGTTCACCATTGACCCGCCGGCTACTCACAGTCTTCTAACGTCCTGAATTACCCGTAAAAACTTAAATCCACGCTCCACACCGGTGCCACCATTTATCATGTGGGAGTTCGAACATGTGGACTGGGTAAAAATACTCACGTAGGCTGGAAGTACGTATATTGTAACTGAAGTATGTGGAAGGGCGCCACAGCCGATCCTGCCTCACTCGCTCACTCTCGTATAACTGACTGGCCGCCCACAGTACCCATATGTGAGGGGGTCTTTGAATACTGCTGTGGTCAGCACAATATGAATACAGACAGTGACTCAGGCAGAGACGGTTGGTAGTGAGTCAACTACTGGTACACTGGTTACTGGTAACTGGCTACTACTAATGAGATTATTAAGTGTTGTTATGAAGTGTTATTAAGTGTTGTTATGAAGTGTTATGAAGTGTTATGAAGTGTTGTTATGAAGTGTTGTTATGAAGTGTTATGAAGTGTTGTTATGAAGTGTTATTATGAAGTGTTGTTATGAGGTGTTATTAAGTGTTGTTATGAAGTGTTATTAAGTGTTGTTATGAAGTGTTATTATGAAGTGTTGTTATGAAGTGTTATGAAGTTTAGTTTTGAAGTGTTGTTAAGAAGTGTTATTAAGTGTTGTTATGAAGTGTTATTATGAAGTGTTGTTATGAAGTGTTGTTAAGAAGTGTTATTAAGTGTTGTTATGAAGTGTTATGAAGTGTTGTTATGAAGTGTTATTAATGTTGTTATGAAGTGTTATTAAGTGTTGTTATGAAGTGTTATTATAAAGTGTTGTTATAAAGTGTTATGAAGTGTTGTTTTGAAGTGTTGTTAAGAAGTGTTATTAAGTGTTGTTATGAAGTGTTATGAAGTGTTGTTATGAAGTGATGTTATGAAGTGTTATGAAGTGTTGTTATAAAGTGTTATTATGAAGTGTTATGAAGTGTTGTTATGAAGTGTTATGAAGTGTTGTTGTGAAGTGTTATTATGAAGTGTTATGAAGTGTTATGAAGTGTTGTTATGAAGTGTTATTATGAAGTGTTATGAAGTGTTGTTATGAAGTGTTATGAAGTGTTATAAAATATTGCAATAATGTGCTGTTAAATAGTGTTACCAGGTCTTGTTATAAATCGTTGTTTTAAATCACACTAGTTCATAAGTCACACTAGTTCATAAGTCACACTAGTTCATAAGTCACACTAGTTCATATGTCACACTAGTTCATATGTCACACTAGTTTATAAGTCACACTAGTTCATATGTCACACTAGTTCATAAGTCACACTAGTTCATATGTCCGACTAGTTCATATGTCACACTAGTTCATATGTCCCACTAGTTCATATGTCACACTAGTTCATATGTCACACTAGTTCATATGTCCCACTAGTTCATATGTCACACTAGTTCATATGTCACACTAATTCATATGTCACACTAGTTCATAAGTCACGCTAGTTCATATGTCCCCACTAGTTCATATGTCACACTAGTTAATATGTCACACTAGTTCATATGTCACACTAGTTCATATGTCACACTAGTTCATATGTCACACTAGTTCATATGTCACACTAGTTCATATGTCACACTAGTTCATATGTCACACTAGTTCATAAGTCACACTAGTTCATAAGTCACACTAGTTCATATGGCACACTAGTTCATATGTCACACTAGTACATATGTCACACTAGTTCATAAGTCACACTAGTTCATATGTCACACTAGTTCGTAAGTCACACTAGTTCATATGTCACACTAGTTCATCAGTCACACTAGGTCATAAGTCACACTAGTTCATATGTCACACTAGTTCTTATGTCACACAAGTTCATATGTCCCACTAGTTCATAAGTCACTCTAGTTCTTATGTCACACTAGTTCATGTCACACTAGTTCATATGTCACACTAGTTCATATGTCACACTAGTTCATATGTCACACTAGTTCATATGTCACACTAGTTCTTTTGTCACACTAGTTCATATGTCAGACTAGTTCATAAGTCACACTAGTTCTTATATCACACTAGTTCATAAGTCACACTAATTCATATGTCACACTAGTTCTTATGTCACACTAGTTCATATGTCCCACTAGTTCATAAGTCACTCTAGTTCTTATGTCACACTAGTTCATAAGTCACACTAGTTCATATGTCACACTAGTTCATATGTCACACTAGTTCATATGTCACACTAGTTCATAATTCACACTAGTTCATATGTCACACTAGTTCATATGACACACTAGTTCATATGTCACACTAGTTCATACGTCACACTAATTCATATGTCACACTAGTTCATAAGTCACACTAGTTCATATGTCACACTAGTTCATATGTCACACTAGTTCATATGTCACACTAGTTCATATGTCACACTAGTTCATATGTCACACTAGTTCATATGTCACACTAGTTCATAAGTTAGTTCATATATGTCACACTAGTTCATATGTCACACTAGTTCATGTGTCACACTAGTTCATATGTCACACTAGTTCATAAGTCACACTAGTTCATATGTCACACTAGTTCATATGTCACACTAGTTCATATGTCACACTAGTTCATACGTCACACTAGTTCATATGTCACACTAGTTCATGTCTCACACTAGTTCATATGTCACACTAGTTCATATGTCACACTAGTTCATATGTCACACTAGTTCATATGTCACACTAGTTCTTATGTCACACTAGTTCATATGTCACACTAGTTCATATGTCACACTAGTTCATGTCACACTAGTTCATATGTCACACTAGTTCATATGTCACACTAGTTCATATGTCACACTAGTTCATAAGACATACTAGTACATATGTCACACTAGTTCATATGTCACACTAGTTCATATGTCACACTAGTTCATATGTCATAGTCACACTAGTTCATACTAGTCACACTAGTTCATATGTCACACTAGTTCATAAGACACACTAGTACATATGTCACACTAGTTCATATGTCACACTAGTTCTTATGTCACACTAGTTCATAAGACACACTAGTTCATATGTCACACTAGTTCATGTGTCACACTAGTTCATATGTCACACTAGTTCATATGTCACACTAGTTCTTATGTCACACTAGTTCATAAGACACACTAGTTCTTATGTCACACTAGTTCATAAGACACACTAGTTCATATGTCACACTAGTTCATGTGTCACACTAGTTCATATGTCACACTAGTTCATATGTCACACTAGTTCATATGTCACACTAGTTCATATGTCACACTAGTTCATAAGTCACACTAGTTCATATGTCACACTAGTTCTTTTGTCACACTAGTTCATATGTCACACTAGTTCATCAGTCACACTAGGTCATAAGTCACACTAGTTCATATGTCACACTAGTTCATATGTCACACTAGTTCATATGTCACTACTAGTTCATATGTCACACTAGTTCATATGACACACTAGTTCATATGTCACACTAGTTCATATGTCACACTAGTTCATATGTCACACTAGTTCATAATTCACACTAGTTCATATGTCACACTAGTTCATAAGTCACACTAGTTCATATGTCACACTAGTTCATATGTCCCACTAGTTCATATGTCACACTAGTTCTTATGTCACACTAGTTCATATGTCACACTAGTTCATATGTCACACTAGTTCATAAGACACACTAGTTCATATGTCACACTAGTTCATATGTCACACTAGTTCATATGTCACACTAGTTCTTATGTCACACTAGTTCATAAGTCACACTAGTTCTTATGTCACACTAGTTCATATGACACACTAGTTCATATGTCACACTAGTTCATACGTCACACTAATTCATATGTCACACTAGTTCTTGTGTCACACTAGTTCATAAGACACACTAGTACATATGTCACACTAGTTCATATGTCACACTAGTTCATATGTCACACTAGTTCTTATGTCACACTAGTTCTTATGTCACACTAGTTCATATGTCACACTAGTTCATGTCACACTAGTTCATATGTCACACTAGTTCATATGTCACACTAGTTCATATGTCACACTAGTTCATATGTCACACTAGTTCTTTTGTCACACTAGTTCATATGTCAGACTAGTTCATAAGTCACACTAGTTCTTATATCACACTAGTTCATAAGTCACACTAATTCATATGTCACACTAGTTCTTATGTCACACTAGTTCATATGTCCCACTAGTTCATAAGTCACTCTAGTTCTTATGTCACACTAGTTCATCAGTCACACTAGTTCATATGTCACACTAGTTCATATGTCACACTAGTTCATAATTCACACTAGTTCATATGTCACACTTCATAAGTCACACTAGTTCATATGTCACACTAGTTCATATGTCCCACTAGTTCATATGTCACACTAGTTCTTATGTCACACTAGTTCATATGTCACACTAGTTCATATGTCACACTAGTTCATAAGACACACTAGTTCATATGTCACACTAGTTCATATGTCACACTAGTTCATATGTCACACTAGTTCTTATGTCACACTAGTTCATAAGTCACACTAGTTCTTATGTCACACTAGTTCATATGACACACTAGTTCATATGTCACACTAGTTCATACGTCACACTAGTTCATATGTCACACTAGTTCTTGTGTCACACTAGTTCATAAGACACACTAGTACATATGTCACACTAGTTCATATGTCACACTAGTTCATATGTCACACTAGTTCATATGTCACACTAGTTCTTATGTCACACTAGTTCATATGTCACACTAGTTCATGTCACACTAGTTCATATGTCACACTAGTTCATATGTCACACTAGTTCATATGTCACACTAGTTCATATGTCACACTAGTTCATATGTCACACTAGTTCTGCCACACTAGTTCATAAGACACACTAGTTCATATGTCACACTAGTTCATAAGACATACTAGTACATATGTTACACTAGTTCATATGTCACACTAGTTCTTATGTCACACTAGTTCATAAGACTCACTAGTTTATATTTCGCACTAGTTCATGTGTCACACTAGTTCATATGTCACACTAGTTCATAAGACACACTAGTACATATGTCACACTAGTTCATATGTCACACTAGTTCTTATGTCACACTAGTTCATAAGACACACTAGTTCATATGTCACACTAGTTCATGTGTCACACTAGTTCACATGTCACACTAGTTCATATGTCACACTAGTTCTTATGTCACACTAGTTCATAAGACACACTAGTTCTTATGTCACACTAGTTCATAAGACACACTAGTTCATATGTCACACTAGTTCATGTGTCACACTAGTTCATATGTCACACTTTTTCATATGTCACACTAGTTCATATGTCACACTAGTTCATATGTCACACTTGTTCATAAGACACACTAGTTCATATGTCACACTAGTTCATAATTCACACTAGTTCATATGTCACACTTCATAAGTCACACTAGTTCATATGTCACACTAGTTCATAAGTCACACTAGTTCATATGTCACACTAGTTCATATGTCACACTAGTTCTTATGTCACACTAGTTCATAAGTCACACTAGTTCTTATGTTACACTAGTTCATATGACACACTAGTTCATATGTCACACTAGTTCATACGTCACACTAGTTCATATGTCACACTAGTTCTTGTGTCACACTAGTTCATAAGACACACTAGTACATATGTCACACTAGTTCATATGTCACACTAGTTCATATGTCACACTAGTTCATATGTCACACTAGTTCTTATGTCACACTAGTTCATATGTCACACTAGTTCATGTCACACTAGTTCATATGTCACACTAGTTCATATGTCACACTAGTTCATATGTCACACTAGTTCATATGTCACACTAGTTCATATGTCACACTAGTTCTGCCACACTAGTTCATAAGACACACTAGTTCATATGTCACACTAGTTCATAAGACATACTAGTACATATGTTACACTAGTTCATATGTCACACTAGTTCTTATGTCACACTAGTTCATAAGACTCACTAGTTTATATTTCGCACTAGTTCATGTGTCACACTAGTTCATATGTCACACTAGTTCATAAGACACACTAGTACATATGTCACACTAGTTCATATGTCACACTAGTTCTTATGTCACACTAGTTCATAAGACACACTAGTTCATATGTCACACTAGTTCATGTGTCACACTAGTTCACATGTCACACTAGTTCATATGTCACACTAGTTCTTATGTCACACTAGTTCATAAGACACACTAGTTCTTATGTCACACTAGTTCATAAGACACACTAGTTCATATGTCACACTAGTTCATGTGTCACACTAGTTCATATGTCACACTTTTTCATATGTCACACTAGTTCATATGTCACACTAGTTCATATGTCACACTTGTTCATAAGACACACTAGTTCATATGTCACACTAGTTCTTAAGTCACACTAGTTCTTATGTCACACTAGTTCATAAGTCACACTAGTTCTTATGTCACACTTGTTCATATGTCACACTAGTTCATATGTCACACTAGTTCATATGTAACACTATTTCATATGTCACATTAGTTCATATGTCACTCTAGTTCATATGTCACACTAGTTCTTATGTCACACTAGTTCATATGTCACACTAGTTCATATGTCACACTAGTTCATAATTCACACTAGTTCATATGTCACACTAGTTCATAAGTCACACTAGTTCATATGTCACACTAGTTCATATGTCCCACTAGTTCATATGTCACACTAGTTCTTATGTCACACTAGTTCATATGTCACACTAGTTCATATGTCACACTAGTTCATAAGACACACTAGTTCATATGTCACACTAGTTCATATGTCACACTAGTTCATATGTCACACTAGTTCTTATGTCACACTAGTTCATAAGTCACACTAGTTCTTATGTCACACTAGTTCATATGACACACTAGTTCATATGTCACACTAGTTCATACGTCACACTAATTCATATGTCACACTAGTTCTTGTGTCACACTAGTTCATAAGACACACTAGTACATATGTCACACTAGTTCATATGTCACACTAGTTCATATGTCACACTAGTTCTTATGTCACACTAGTTCTTATGTCACACTAGTTCATATGTCACACTAGTTCATGTCACACTAGTTCATATGTCACACTAGTTCATATGTCACACTAGTTCACATGTCACACTAGTTCATATGTCACACTAGTTCTTTTGTCACACTAGTTCATATGTCAGACTAGTTCATAAGTCACACTAGTTCTTATATCACACTAGTTCATAAGTCACACTAATTCATATGTCACACTAGTTCTTATGTCACACTAGTTCATATGTCCCACTAGTTCATAAGTCACTCTAGTTCTTATGTCACACTAGTTCATCAGTCACACTAGTTCATATGTCACACTAGTTCATATGTCACACTAGTTCATAATTCACACTAGTTCATATGTCACACTTCATAAGTCACACTAGTTCATATGTCACACTAGTTCATATGTCCCACTAGTTCATATGTCACACTAGTTCTTATGTCACACTAGTTCATATGTCACACTAGTTCATATGTCACACTAGTTCATAAGACACACTAGTTCATATGTCACACTAGTTCATATGTCACACTAGTTCATATGTCACACTAGTTCTTATGTCACACTAGTTCATAAGTCACACTAGTTCTTATGTCACACTAGTTCATATGACACACTAGTTCATATGTCACACTAGTTCATACGTCACACTAGTTCATATGTCACACTAGTTCTTATGTCACACTAGTTCATAAGACACACTAGTACATATGTCACACTAGTTCATATGTCACACTAGTTCATATGTCACACTAGTTCATATGTCACACTAGTTCTTATGTCACACTAGTTCATATGTCACACTAGTTCATGTCACACTGTTCATATGTCACACTAGTTCATATGTCACACTAGTTCATATGTCACACTAGTTCATATGTCACACTAGTTCATATGTCACACTAGTTCTGCCACACTAGTTCATAAGACACACTAGTTCATATGTCACACTAGTTCATAAGACATACTAGTACATATGTCACACTAGTTCATATGTCACACTAGTTCTTATGTCACACTAGTTCATAAGACTCACTAGTTTATATTTCGCACTAGTTCATGTGTCACACTAGTTCATATGTCACACTAGTTCATAAGACACACTAGTACATATGTCACACTAGTTCATATGTCACACTAGTTCTTATGTCACACTAGTTCATAAGACACACTAGTTCATATGTCACACTAGTTCATGTGTCACACTAGTTCATATGTCACACTAGTTCACATGTCACACTAGTTCATATGTCACACTAGTTCATAAGACACACTAGTTCTTATGTCACACTAGTTCATAAGACACACTAGTTCATATGTCACACTAGTTCATGTGTCACACTAGTTCATATGTCACACTTTTTCATATGTCACACTAGTTCATATGTCACACTAGTTCATATGTCACACTTGTTCATAAGACACACTAGTTCATATGTCACACTAGTTCTTAAGTCACACTAGTTCTTATGTCACACTAGTTCATAAGTCACACTAGTTCTTATGTCACACTAGTTCATATGTCACACTAGTTCATATGTCACACTAGTTCATATGTCACACTAGTTCATATGTCACACTAGTTCATATGTCACACTAGTTCATATGTCACACTAGTTCATATGTCACACTAGTTCATATGTCACACTAGTTCATATGTCACACTAGTTCATATGTCACACTAGTTCATATGTCACACTAGTTCATAAGTCACACTAGTTCATATGTCACACTAGTTCATATGTCACACTAGTTCATATGTCACACTAGTTCATAAGTCACACTAGTTCATATGTCACTCTAGTTCATATGTCACACTAGTTCTTATGTCACACTAGTTCATATGTCACACTAGTTCATATGTCACACTAGTTCATACACTGTCACACTAGTTCATATGTCACACTAGTTCATATGTCACACTAGTTCATAATATGTCACACTAGTTCATAAGTTCACACACTAGTTCATATGTCACACTAGTTCATGTCACACTAGTCACACTAGTTCATATGTCACACTAGTTCATATGTCACACTAGTTCATATGTCACACTAGTTCATATGTCACACTAGTTCATATGTCACACTAGTTCATATGTCACACTAGTTCATAAGTCACACTAGTTCATATGTCACACTAGTTCATATGTCACACTAGTTCATATGTCACACTAGTTCATATGTCACACTAGTTCATATGTCACACTAGTTCATATGTCACACTAGTTCATATGTCACACTAGTTCATATGTCACACTAGTTCTTATGTCACACTAGTTCATATGTCAAACTAGTTCATATGTCACACTAGTTCATATGTCACACTAGTTCATATGTCACACTATTTCATATGTCACACTAGTTCATATGTCACACTAGTTCATATGTCACACTAGTTCATATGTCACACTAGTTCATATGTCACACTAGTTCATAAGTCACACTAGTTCATATGTCACACTAGTTCATATGTCACACTAGTTCATATGTCACACTAGTTCATATGTCACACTAGTTCATATGTCACACTAGTTCATATGTCACACTAGTTCATATGTCACACTAGTTCATATGTCACACTAGTTCATATGTCACACTAGTTCATATGTCACACTAGTTCTTATGTCACACTAGTTCATAAGTCACACTAGTTCATATGTCACACTAGTTCATATGTCACACTAGTTCATTTGTCACACTAGTTCATATGCCACACTATTTCATATGTCACACTAGTTCATATGTCACACTAGTTCATTTGTCACACTAGTTCATATGTCACACTAGTTCATATGTCACACTAGTTCATATGTCACACTAGTTCATATGTCACACTAGTTCATATGTCACACTAGTTCATATGTCACACTAGTTCTTATGTCACACTAGTTCATAAGACACACTAGTTCATATGTCACACTAGTTCATATGTCACACTAGTTCATTTGTCACACTAGTTCATATGTCACACTAGTTCATATGTCACACTAGTTCATATGTCACACTAGTTCATATGTCACACTATTTCATATGTTACACTAGTTCATATGTCACACTAGTTCTTATGTCACACTAGTTCATAAGACACACTAGTTCAAATGTCACACTAGTTCATGTGTCACACTAGTTCATATGTCACACTAGTTCATATGTCACACTATTTCATATGTTACACTAGTTCATATGTCACACTAGTTCATATGTCACACTAGTTCTTATGTCACACTAGTTCATAAGACACACTAGTTCATATGTCACACTAGTTCATATGTCACACTAGTTCTTATGTCACACTAGTTCATAAGACACACTAGTTCATAAGTCACACTAGTTCATAAGTCACACTAGTTCATGTGTCACCCTAGTTCATAAGTCACACTAGTTCATGTGTCACCCTAGTTCATATGTCACACTAGTTCATAAGTCACACTAGTTCATATGTGACACTAGTTCTTAAGTCACACTAGTTCATAAGTCACACTAGTTCATATGTCACGCTAGTTCTTATGTCACACTAGTTCATATGTCCCACTAGTTCATAAGTCACACTAGTTCTTATATCACACTAGTTCATAAGTCACACTAATTCATATGTCACACTAGTTCTTATGTCACACTAGTTCATATGTCCCACTAGTTCATAAGTCACACTAGTTCTTATGTCACACTAGTTCATAAGTCACACTAGTTCATATGTCACACTAGTTCATATGTCACACTAGTTCATATGTCACACTAGTTCATAATTCACACTAGTTCATATGTCACACTAGTTCATAAGTCACACTAGTTCATATGTCACACTAGTTCATATGTCACACTAGTTCATATGTCACACTAGTTCTTATGTCACACTAGTTCATATGTCACTCTAGTTCATATGTCACACTAGTTCATAAGACACACTAGTACATATGTCACACTAGTTCATATGTCGCACTAGTTCATATGTCACACTAGTTCATATGTCACACTAGTTCTTATGTCACACTAGTTCATATGTCAAACTAGTTCATATGTCACACTAGTTCATATGTCACACTAGTTCATATGCCACACTAGTTCATATGTCACACTAGTTCATATGTCACACTAGTTCTTATGTCACACTAGTTCATAAGACACACTAGTTCATATGTCACACTAGTTCATAAGACACACTAGTACATATGTCACACTAGTTCATATGTCACACTAGTTCTTATGTCACACTAGTTCATAAGACTCACTAGTTCATATGTCGCACTAGTTCATGTGTCACGCTAGTTCATATGTCACACTAGTTCATAAGACACACTAGTACATATGTCACACTAGTTCATATGTCACACTAGTTCTTATGTCACACTATTTCATAAGACACACTAGTTCAAATGTCACACTAGTTCATGTGTCACACTAGTTCATATGTCACACTAGTTCACATGTCACACTAGTTCATATGTCACACTAGTTCTTATGTCACACTAGTTCATAAGACACACTAGTTCTTATGTCACACTAGTTCATAAGACACACTAGTTCATATGTCACACTAGTTCATGTGTCACACTAGTTCATATGTCACACTATTTCATATGTCACACTAGTTCATATGTCACACTAGTTCATATGTCACACTAGTTCATAAGACACACTAGTTCATATGTCACACTAGTTCATAAGTCACACTAGTTCTTATGTCACACTAGTTCATATGCCACACTAGTTTATATGTCACACTAGTTCATATGCCACACTAGTTAATATGTAACACTAGTTCATATGTCACACTATTTCATATGTCACACTAGTTCATATGTCACTCTAGTTCATATGTCACACTAGTTCTTATGTCACACTAGTTCATATGTCACACTAGTTCATATGTCACACTAGTTCATATGTCACACTAGTTCATATGTCACACTAGTTCATATGTCACACTAGTTCATGTCACACTAGTTCATAAGTCACACTAGTTCATATGTCACACTAGTTCATATGTCACACTAGTTCATATGTCACACTAGTTCATATGTCACACTAGTTCATATGTCACATTAGTTCATATGTCACACTAGTTCATATGTCACACTATTTCATATGTTACACTAGTTCATATCTCACACTAGTTCATATGTCACACTAGTTCTTATGTCACACTAGTTCATAAGACACACTAGTTCATATGTCACACTAGTTCATATGTCACACTAGTTCATTTGTCACACTAGTTCATATGCCACACTAGTTCATATGTCACACTAGTTCATATGTCACACTAGTTCATTTGTCACACTAGTTCATATGACACACTAGTTCATATGTCACTCTAGTTCATATGTCACACTATTTCATATGTTACACTAGTTCATATGTCACACTAGTTCATATGTCACACTAGTTCATTTGTCACACTAGTTCATATGTCACACTAGTTCATATGTCACACTAGTTCATATGTCACACTAGTTCATATGTCACACTATTTCATATGTTACACTAGTTCATATGTCACACTAGTTCTTATGTCACACTAGTTCATAAGACACACTAGTTCAAATGTCACACTAGTTCATGTGTCACACTAATTCATATGTCACACTAGTTCATATGTCACACTAGTTCTTTTGTCACACTAGTTCATATGTTAGACTAGTTCATAAGTCACACTAGTTCTTATATCACACTAGTTCATAAGTCACACTAATTCATATGTCACACTAGTTCTTATGTCACACTAGTTCATATGTCCCACTAGTTCATAAGTCACTCTAGTTCTTATGTCACACTAGTTCATCAGTCACACTAGTTCATATGTCACACTAGTTCATATGTCACACTAGTTCATATATCACACTAGTTCATAATTCACACTAGTTCATATGTCACACTAGTTCATAAGTCACACTAGTTCATATGTCACACTAGTTCATATGTCCCACTAGTTCATATGTCACACTAGTTCTTATGTCACACTAGTTCATATGTCACACTAGTTCATATGTCACACTAGTTCATAAGACACACTAGTTCATATGTCACACTAGTTCATCTGTCACACTAGTTCATATGTCACACTAGTTCTTATGTCACACTAGTTCATAAGTCACACTAGTTCTTATGTCACACTAGTTCATATGACACACTAGTTCATATGTCACACTAGTTCATACGTCACACTAGTTCATATGTCACACTAGTTCATATGTCCCACTAGTTCATATGTCACACTAGTTCATATGTCACACTAGTTCATATGTCACACTAGTTCATATGTCACACTAGTTTATATGTCACACTAGTTCTTGTGTCACACTAGTTCATAAGACACACTAGTACATATGTCACACTAGTTCATATGTCACACTAGTTCATATGTCACACTAGTTCATATGTCACACTAGTTCTTATGTCACACTAGTTCATATGTCACACTAGTTCATGTCACACTAGTTCATATGTCACACTAGTTCATGTCACACTAGTTCATATGTCACACTAGTTCATATGTCACACTAGTTCATATGTCACACTAGTTCATATGTCACACTAGTTCATATGTCACACTAGTTCTGCCACACTAGTTCATAAGACACACTAGTTCATATGTCACACTAGTTCATAAGACATACTAGTACATATGTCACACTAGTTCATATGTCACACTAGTTCTTATGTCACACTAGTTCATAAGACTCACTAGTTTATATTTCGCACTAGTTCATGTGTCACACTAGTTCATATGTCACACTAGTTCATATGTCACACTAGTTCATAAGACACACTAGTACATATGTCACACTAGTTCATATGTCACACTAGTTCTTATGTCACACTAGTTCATAAGACACACTAGTTCATATGTCACACTAGTTCATATGTCACACTAGTTCATATGTCACACTAGTTCATATGTCACACTAGTTCACATGTCACACTAGTTCATATGTCACACTAGTTCTTATGTCACACTAGTTCATAAGACACACTAGTTCTTATGTCACACTAGTTCATAAGACACACTAGTTCATATGTCACACTAGTTCATGTGTCACACTAGTTCATATGTCACACTTTTTCATATGTCACACTAGTTCATATGTCACACTAGTTCTTATGTCACACTAGTTCATAAGTCACACTAGTTCTTATGTCACACTAGTTCATATGACACACTAGTTCATATGTCACACTAGTTCATACGTCACACTAATTCATATGTCACACTAGTTCTTGTGTCACACTAGTTCATAAGACACACTAGTACATATGTCACACTAGTTCATATGTCACACTAGTTCATATGTCACACTAGTTCATATGTCACACTAGTTCTTATGTCACACTAGTTCATATGTCACACTAGTTCATGTCACACTAGTTCATATGTCACACTAGTTCATATGTCACACTAGTTCACATGTCACACTAGTTCATATGTCACACTAGTTCTTTTGTCACACTAGTTCATATGTCAGACTAGTTCATAAGTCACACTAGTTCTTATATCACACTAGTTCATAAGTCACACTAATTCATATGTCACACTAGTTCTTATGTCACACTAGTTCATATGTCCCACTAGTTCATAAGTCACTCTAGTTCTTATGTCACACTAGTTCATCAGTCACACTAGTTCATATGTCACACTAGTTCATATGTCACACTAGTTCATATATCACACTAGTTCATAATTCACACTAGTTCATATGTCACACTAGTTCATAAGTCACACTAGTTCATATGTCACACTAGTTCATATGTCCCACTAGTTCATATGTCACACTAGTTCTTATGTCACACTAGTTCATATGTCACACTAGTTCATATGTCACACTAGTTCATAAGACACACTAGTTCATATGTCACACTAGTTCATCTGTCACACTAGTTCATATGTCACACTAGTTCTTATGTCACAATAGTTCATAAGTCACACTAGTTCTTATGTCACACTAGTTCATATGACACACTAGTTCATATGTCACACTAGTTCATATGTCACACTAGTTCATATGTCACACTAGTTCATATGTCACACTAGTTCATATGTCACACTAGTTCATATGTCACACTAGTTCATATGTCACACTAGTTCATATGTCACACTAGTTCATATGTCACACTAGTTCTTGTGTCACACTAGTTCATAAGACACACTAGTACATATGTCACACTAGTTCATATGTCACACTAGTTCATATGTCACACTAGTTCATACGTCACACTAGTTCTTATGTCACACTAGTTCATATGTCACACTAGTTCATGTCACACTAGTTCATATGTCACACTAGTTCATGTCACACTAGTTCATATGTCACACTAGTTCATATGTCACACTAGTTCATATGTCACACTAGTTCATATGTCACACTAGTTCATATGTCACACTAGTTCTGCCACACTAGTTCATAAGACACACTAGTTCATATGTCACACTAGTTCATAAGACATACTAGTACATATGTCACACTAGTTCATATGTCACACTAGTTCATAAGACATACTAGTACATATGTCACACTAGTTCATATGTCACACTAGTTCTTATGTCACACTAGTTCATAAGACTCACTAGTTTATATTTCGCACTAGTTCATGTGTCACACTAGTTCATATGTCACACTAGTTCATAAGACACACTAGTACATATGTCACACTAGTTCATATGTCACACTAGTTCTTTATGTCACACTAGTTCATAAGACACACTAGTTCATATGTCACTCTAGTTCATGTGTCACACTAGTTCATATGTCACACTAGTTCATATGTCACACTAGTTCATATGTCACACTAGTTCATATGTCACACTAGTTCATATGTCACACTAGTTCACATGTCACACTAGTTCATATGTCACACTAGTTCTTATGTCACACTAGTTCATAAGACACACTAGTTCTTATGTCACACTAGTTCATAAGACACACTAGTTCATATGTCACACTAGTTCATGTGTCACACTAGTTCATATGTCACACTTTTTCATATGTCACACTAGTTCATATGTCACACTAGTTCATATGTCACACTTGTTCATAAGACACACTAGTTCATATGTCACACTAGTTCTTAAGTCACACTAGTTCTTATGTCACACTAGTTCATAAGTCACACTAGTTCTTATGTCACACTAGTTCATATGTCACACTAGTTCATATGTCACACTAGTTCATATGTAACACTATTTCATATGTCACACTAGTTCATATGTCACTCTAGTTCATATGTCACACTAGTTCTTATGTCACACTAGTTCATATGTCACACTAGTTCATATGTCACACTAGTTCATATGTCACACTAGTTCATAAGTCACACTAGTTTATATGTCACACTAGTTCATATGTCACACTAGTTCATAAGTCACACTACTTCAGAAGTCACACTAGTTCATAAGTCACACTAGTTCATAAGTCACACTAGTTCATGTGTCACCCTAGTTCATAAGTCACACTAGTTCATGTGTCACCCTAGTTCATATGTCACACTAGTTCATAAGTCACACTAGTTCATATGTGACACTAGTTCTTAAGTCACACTAGTTCATAAGTCACACTAGTTCATATGTCACGCTAGTTCTTATGTCACACTAGTTCATATGTCCCACTAGTTCATAAGTCACACTAGTTCTTATATCACACTAGTTCATAAGTCACACTAATTCATATGTCACACTAGTTCTTATGTCACACTAGTTCATATGTCCCACTAGTTCATAAGTCACACTAGTTCTTATGTCACACTAGTTCATAAGTCACACTAGTTCATATGTCACACTAGTTCATATGTCACACTAGTTCATATGTCACACTAGTTCATAATTCACACTAGTTCATATGTCACACTAGTTCATAAGTCACACTAGTTCATATGTCACACTAGTTCATATGTCACACTAGTTCATATGTCACACTAGTTCTTATGTCACACTAGTTCATATGTCACTCTAGTTCATATGTCACACTAGTTCATAAGACACACTAGTACATATGTCACACTAGTTCATATGTCGCACTAGTTCATATGTCACACTAGTTCATATGTCACACTAGTTCTTATGTCACACTAGTTCATATGTCAAACTAGTTCATATGTCACACTAGTTCATATGTCACACTAGTTCATATGCCACACTAGTTCATATGTCACACTAGTTCATATGTCACACTAGTTCTTATGTCACACTAGTTCATAAGACACACTAGTTCATATGTCACACTAGTTCATAAGACACACTAGTACATATGTCACACTAGTTCATATGTCACACTAGTTCTTATGTCACACTAGTTCATAAGACTCACTAGTTCATATGTCGCACTAGTTCATGTGTCACACTAGTTCATATGTCACACTAGTTCATAAGACACACTAGTACATATGTCACACTAGTTCATATGTCACACTAGTTCTTATGTCACACTATTTCATAAGACACACTAGTTCAAATGTCACACTAGTTCATGTGTCACACTAGTTCATATGTCACACTAGTTCACATGTCACACTAGTTCATATGTCACACTAGTTCTTATGTCACACTAGTTCATAAGACACACTAGTTCTTATGTCACACTAGTTCATAAGACACACTAGTTCATATGTCACACTAGTTCATGTGTCACACTAGTTCATATGTCACACTATTTCATATGTCACACTAGTTCATATGTCACACTAGTTCATATGTCACACTAGTTCATAAGACACACTAGTTCATATGTCACACTAGTTCATAAGTCACACTATTTCTTATGTCACACTAGTTCATAAGTCACACTAGTTCTTATGTCACACTAGTTCATATGCCACACTAGTTCATATGTCAAACTAGTTCATATGCCACACTAGTTCATATGTCACACTAGTTCATATGTCACACTATTTCATATGTCACACTAGTTCATATGTCACTCTAGTTCATATGTCACACTAGTTCTTATGTCACACTAGTTCATATGTCACACTAGTTCATATGTCACACTAGTTCATATGTCACACTAGTTCATATGTCACACTAGTTCATATGTCACACTAGTTCATGTCACACTAGTTCATAAGTCACACTAGTTCATATGTCACACTAGTTCATATGTCACACTAGTTCATATGTCACACTAGTTCATATGTCACACTAGTTCATATGTCACATTAGTTCATATGTCACACTAGTTCATATGTCACACTATTTCATATGTTACACTAGTTCATATCTCACACTAGTTCATATGTCACACTAGTTCTTATGTCACACTAGTTCATAAGACACACTAGTTCATATGTCACACTAGTTCATATGTCACACTAGTTCATTTGTCACACTAGTTCATATGCCACACTATTTCATATGTCACACTAGTTCATATGTCACACTAGTTCATTTGTCACACTAGTTCATATGTCACACTAGTTCATATGTCACACTAGTTCATATGTCACACTATTTCATATGTTACACTAGTTCATATGTCACACTAGTTCATATGTCACACTAGTTCTTATGTCACACTAGTTCATAAGACACACTAGTTCATATGTCACACTAGTTCATATGTCACACTAGTTCATTTGTCACACTAGTTCATATGTCACACTAGTTCATATGTCACACTAGTTCATATGTCACACTAGTTCATATGTCACACTATTTCATATGTTACACTAGTTCATATGTCACACTAGTTCTTATGTCACACTAGTTCATAAGACACACTAGTTCAAATGTCACACTAGTTCATGTGTCACACTAGTTCATATGTCACACTAGTTCATATGTCACACTATTTCATATGTTACACTAGTTCATATGTCACACTAGTTCATATGTCACACTAGTTCTTATGTCACACTAGTTCATAAGACACACTAGTTCATATGTCACACTAGTTCATATGTCACACTAGTTCATTTGTCACACTAGTTCATATGTCACACTAGTTCATATGTCACACTAGTTCATATGTCACACTAGTTCATTTGTCACACTAGTTCATATGTCACACTAGTTCATGTCACACTAGTTCATATGTCACACTAGTTCATATGTCACTAGTTCTTATGTCACACTAGTTCATAAGACACTAGTTCACATGTCACACTAGTTCATATGTCACACTAGTTCATAAGACAGCTGTTCTATTTACCTTTGTTTTACGTCGTATAAAAGCTTAATCATAAATTTTTTTGATAAATCGAAAATAGTTATGACTGTTAAGAAGTGATGTTGTTGGAAAAATAAGTCACTTGAGTGAAGTTTGGAAAACAAATACATAGCACAGTTTGGCTAAGATCACAAAGTTTTTTTCAAGTCAGTAGAGAACCCGAGAAATAGTTTATATACAAGAAGCCAAAAGAGAGAGAGAGAGAGAGAGAGAGAGAGAGAGATAGAATCTGTTTGCCGAGTACTTTCCTGCCAAGATGCAAGTTTCTGATCCAGCAAGGGAACTCTTATTGGCTAGCTGCAAGAACTGTGACACAGTTGTCAGTAGTGACGATAAGGCAGGATAAAGTGTATCTTGTCCTTAAATCGCTGGACCAAGAAAAGCCTTTGGGCCCAGATAAGATGAGCTCAAGAATGCTGAGATGTTCATACCAGCTAGTGGCACCTCTAACTCTCATCTATTGGTATTGATTATCATAATGTAAACGGCTTTTTCTGAAGACAAAGGTAAATGTAGTCCCTGTTAGCAAGAAGAATAGGAGAGCGGAAAACAGCAACAACAGACCAGTGTCGCTCCTATTAATCACTGGCAAGATTCTTGTGACAATCGCACAGCAGATGACAGTTTTTCAAGTACCACTCGCTTCTTTGTGACCGTCAATATGGCTTCAGAAAAAGTTACTCTGCTGCTGAACTGATGTTAAACCTCTCCACTAAGTGCCACCAGTCACTGGATGAATCCGCCGTCAGTTGTGCAGTAGCACTGAACATTCCTGTTGCTTTCGACCAAGTATGCAACCAGGCACTCTTGACAAAACTGCAAGCGCTGGTAATTTCTCTACACTGTCTCCTCAGTGGTTACCTTCTATGCGTAGTTCTCAACGGGACAGAGTCAGCAATACATCCTATTGGTGCAAGTGTACCGCATGGAAGTGTGCGTGGGTCATTGTTATGGAACGTCTACATCAGTGACCTTCGTCTTATCCCAGAATACCGTGTATATGCAGTTTATGTACTATGACATTTACTTACCAAGAGTGGAAATGCCAGCTGATCTAACATCAATCACCAGCCTACAGCTACACCAACAATACCTGGGGAAAACGATGGCAGGTCACGTTTGCTCCTGAGAAAACACAAATGATGATATCTAGGTACCATGAGGGTAATGATGAAGCAGTGGTAAGAAGGAAAGGAGAGTGTTGGTACCAGAAGAAGTTGATATCCTTGGGGCGAAATTTGACTTAAAACTGACTATGAAGAACCGCGTTGTAAATCTCGTGAAAAAAAAAAGACCAGGAAGCTTACAGGACTTTGACATATCTGTCATCTGCTCGACAGTAGAGGTTGCAAGATTCTTGACGAGACACAAGTACGCTCACACTTTGAGTATGCTCAACTTTCTTGGATTACCTGACCTTCATCTCAATTGCTACTTCTTGACAGAATAGAGTAAAACGGCTCACCTCTCACCTGGACCCAGCCTGGATAGATCTGTCATTTCAGCAGAACTTTCAGCCCAGGAGGGATGTGGGTGGCCTTGTTATCTACAAGGCCAATAATATCAAACTACCACACTTGGCTTCACTCTGAGGACAGTGAGAAGTGAGCTTCTACACTAGACGGGCAGCAAACATCAACTACACTCTGTACCTTCTCTCTAACATCGCTTCATCTGAGATCATTTATTACTAGGAAGACTCTTATCTGAAACATGTTCGTACAGCATAATGACATCACCGAAATAAACTGAGATGACCAAACGAAATTGCTGGCCCACAGATGGCTCCAACTTCATCCTGTTCCCTATTTGTATGTTTCATAATAAAAAAAAAGGGTTTCAAATAAGCTGATGTAGGTAACAACTCTTACCTTGTACATATAATTAGGAACCCTAAACCTGACCTAACCTTGTTCAACCCTGTGTGAAGAAAGAGAGAGAGAAGGGAGAGAGAGAGGGGGGGAAGAGAGAGAGAGAGAGGGGAGAGAGGGAGAGAGAGAGGAGGGGAAAGACTGCTTGACAGAGTAGAGAACAGAGCAAGACGTCTCATCTCTCGCCTGGACCAATCCTGGATAGATCTGTCATTTCAGCAGAGTCTTCAATACAGGAGGAATGTGGGTGGCCTTACTGTTATGTAGAAGACCAATATTGTCAAAGTACCACACTTGGATCCACTTCGAGGACAGCGTGAAACAAGCTTCTATACCACAAGACGGGCAGAAAGCAGCAACTTCACTCTGGCTGTACCCTTCTCCAGAACATCACTTCATCTGAGATCATTTATTCCCAGGATGACTCGAGTCTGGAAGACATTCGTACAGCATTAAGATGTCAACGAGTTAAAGTCAGTTGATCAGATAAAAATGCTGGCCCACAGATGGCTCCAACTTCATCCTGTTCCCTACTTGTATGTTTCATAATAATAAAAATGCTTTCAAATGAGCTGATATAGGTAACAGCTCTTAGCTTGTCAATAAAGTTAGGAATCCTTAAACTATAAATAGCTTGTCAATAAAGCTAGGGATCCTTAGCCTAACCTTGTCAAACCCTGTGTACAAAAAAAAAAAAAAAAAGAGAGAGAGAGATAGAGGCTGGCTGTTTTTACGACACTTTAGATCAAAACAAAACGAGGTGAGTCCACACTCACAATCTGGCTATGGGAAAGAGGTAAGTGGCCGGCCCTTTGCTCTGAGCTCGCCACCTACCGATTGGAATGCTCTTCTCCAAGGGGATGTTGACAACCAAGTGATAGTCTTCACTGGACACATCCTTAATCTACAAGAACACATTTCTCACCGGCAATATGTGACGAAGTATACAGATCAGCCTTGGTTTGGCTTTCGTTGTAGAGACGCTGCTACCGCTAAGTACAAGACATGGCGAAGGTATAAGAGATATCCTACCACCTATAACAGGAACTTGCACAGGCAAGACTGTAGGCATATGGGTGACGTTGGGGGCCATCGCTAAAGAGGTGGACACAAAAAAGAAAGCTAGCATCAGGTAGGGTAGTCTCCAAAATCTGGTGGCCCCTGGTCAAGGACAGACAAGGTTATCTGCCTGATGAACTCATTCCATCTCTAAATCGACAGGATGGGACCATCTCTACTAGTAGTCAAGAGAAGGCAGACCTCTTTGCCGAACACTTTGCTACCAAAATGCAAGTTCCTGATCCAGCAAGGGATCCTCCTTGGCTAGGTGCAAGAACTGTGTCAAAACTATCAGTGGTGACAATAAGGCAGGAGGAGGTGCATTTCCTTCTTAAATCGCTTGACCATGAAAAGACTGTTGGCCCTGACAAGTTGAGCCCAATATTGCTGAGAAGATGTGCAAACCAGCTAGCAGCACCTCTAACTCGCATCTTTCAGCACTGCCTAGTACAGTGTAAATGGCCTTCTCTATGGAAAGAGGCAAATGTAGTCCCTGTTCACTAAAAGAAGAGCAGAGCAGAAATCACTGACCAGTGTCACTCCTGTCAATCACTGGTAAGATCCTTGAGACAATAATCTCAAGACAAATGAAAGATTTTTGACTACCACTCACTACTTTGTGACTGTCAATATGGCTTCAGGAAAGGTTACTCTGCTGCTGATCTGTTGTTAAGATGAATCCAAAGTCAACTGTGTGGTACCACTGGATATTGCTGGTGCTTTCGACCGGGTGTGGCACCAGGGCCTCTTAGCAAAACGGCAAGCTCTGGGAATTGCAGGCTCCATGCTTCGTCTCCTCTGTGACTACCTTCATGGTAGATCTCTAAGGGTAGTTCTCAATGGAATGGAATCAGCAAGACATCCTATTGGGGCAAGTGTTCCACAAGGAAGCGTGCTGGGCCCATTATTATGGAAATTCTACTTCAATGACCTTCATCTCATCCCAGAATCTCATTCATATGCAGACGACTGTACACTGACATTCACTTACCCAAGAGAAGAAATGCCAGCTGCTCCAAGCTACATCAAACACCAGCTAAGAGCTATATCAGCTTGGGGAAATAGATGACAAGTAACATTTGCACCTGAGAAAACACAAATGATGATGATCTCTAGGCACCATGATGGTAATACCGGTGCAGTAGTAAGGATGAATGGGAGGGTGTTGGCACCTGGGGAAGAAGGTGATATCCTTGGGGTGAAATTTGACTCCAACCTCACCATGAAGAACCACGTTGTTAATCTTGCAAACAAGGCAGCCAGGAAGTTTACAGCACTTCGCCGTATCTCGCATCTGCTTGACAGTAGGGGTTACAGGATTTTGTACGAGGTTCACACCTCGAGTATGCTACACTTTCTTGGTTTGCCTGTCCCTCTCTTATCTGCGACTGCTTGACAGAGTAGAGAACAGAGCAAGACGTCTCATCTCTCGCCTGGACCCATCCTGGATAGATCTGTCATTTCAACAGAGCCTTCAACACAGGAGGGATGTGGGTGGCCTTATTGTTATGTACAAGGCCAATGTTGTCAAAGTACCACACTTGGATCCACTTCGAGGTCAGCGTGAAACAAGCTTTTATGCCACAAGACGGGCAGAAAGCAGCAACTTCACTCTGGCTGTACCCTTCTCCAGAACATCACTCCATCTGAGATCATATATACCCAGGATGACTCGAGTATGGAACACATTCGTACAACATAATAATGTCAATGAGATAGTCAGTTGATCAAATGAAAACGCTGGCCCACAGATGGCTCCAACTTCACCCTGTTCCCTACTTGTATGTCTCATAACAATAAAAATGCTTTCAAATGAGCTGATGTAGGTAACAGCTCTTAGCTTGCCAATAAATTTAGGCATCCTTAACCTGTAAATAGGTAGTCAATAAAGCTAGGGATCCTGAACCTTACCTTGTCAAACCCTGTGTAAATAAACAAGAGGGAGAGAGAGAGAGAGAGAGAGAGAGAGAGAGAGAGAGAGAGAGAGGGAGAGAGAGAGAGAGAGAGAGAGAGAGAGAGAGAGAGAGAGAGAGAGAGAGAGAGAGAGAGAAAGAGAGAAAGAGAGAGAAAGAGAGAGAAA
>NC_091299.1:50597022-50617022 GCF_038502225.1 Cherax quadricarinatus | reverse complement strand
TTAAATGATGTAGAACTTAGCCATACAGATTGCGAAAAGGTCTTGGGGGTTATGGTGAGCAGCAACCTTAAACCAAGACAGCAATGCCTAAGCGTACGTAATAAGGCAAATAGATTACTGGGATTTATATCAAGAAGTGTAAGCAACAGAAGTCCAGAGGTCATACTGCAGCTTTATACATCATTAGTAAGGCCTCACCTAGATTATGCAGCTCAGTTCTGGTCTCCGTATTACAAAATGGACATAAATTCGTTAGAAAACATTCAGCGTAGGATGACTAAATTAATACATAGCATTAGAAATCTTCCTTATGAAGAAAGATTGAAGACTCTTAAAAGTTACATTCACTTGTTAGACGAAGAATGAGGGGAGACCTGATCGAAGTGTACAAGTGGAAGATAGGTATTAATAAAGGGGATATTAATAAGGTCTTGAGGATGTCTCTCCAAGAGAGAACCCGCAGTAATGGATTTAAATTAGATAAGTTTAAATTTAGAAAGGACATAGGAAAGTATTGGTTTGGAAATAGGGTAATTGATGAGTGGAACAGTCTACCTAGTTGGGTTATTGAGGCTGGGACTTTGGGTAGTTTCAAATCTAGGTTGGATAAGTACATGAGTGGGAAGGGTTGGATTTGAGTGGGACTTTCACATCAGAGCTTATTTCTTGGGTGGCATTGAAAATTGGGTTGGGCAAATGTTTTGTTAGTGGGATGAATTGTAAAGGACCTGCCTAGTATGGGCCAGCAGGCCTCCTGCAGCGTTCCTCCTTTCTTATGTTTTTATGTTCTTATGTGTACAGTGTCTTGAACGATTCCTTATTAAGGTATCGGAACGCTATTCTCAGGATTGCCAGGCGCCCGTATGCTGCAACAGTTATTCGGTTGATGTGTGCCTCCGGTGACGTGCTCTGTGTTATGGTCAACCCAAGATCTTTCTGAACCCTGAGTGAGGTCTGTAATCTTTGTCCACCCAGCCTATACTCTGTCTGCGGTCTTCTTTGCCCCTCCCCAATCTTCATGACTTTGCATTTGGCAGGGTTGAATTCGAGAAGCCAGTTTCTGGACCACGTGTCCAGCCTGTCCAGGTCTCTTTGCAGTCCTCCCTCATCCTCATCCGAATTAATTCTTTTCATCAGCTTCACATCATCTGCGAATAGGGACACTTCAGAGTCTATTCCTTCCATCATGTCGTTCGCATATATCAAAAATAGCACTGGTCCTAGAACTGACCCCTGTGGGACCCCGCTCGTCACAGGCGCCAACTGTGATACCTCTTCACGTACCATGACTCGTTTTGCCTCCCTGTCAGGTGTTCCCTGATCCATTGCAGTGCCTTCCCTGTTATATGCGCCTGATCCGCCAGCTTCTGCACTAATCACTTGTGAGAAACTCTGTCAAAGGCCTTCCTGCAGTCCAGGGAAATGCAATCAACCCACCCCTCTCTCTCGTGTCTTACTTCTGTTACCTTGTCATAAAACTCCAGAAGGTTTGTGAAACAGGATTTGCCTTCCATGAACCCATGCTGGTTTTTATTTATAATCTTGTTCTGTTCCAGGTGTTCCACCACTTTCCTCCTGATAATCTTCTCCATGACTTTGCATACTATACATGTCAGAGACACAGGTCTGTAGTTTAGTGCCTCGTTTCTGTTTCCTTTCTTAAATATGGGGACTACATTTGCTGTCTTCCATTTCTCAGGTAGTTGCCCAGTTTCAAGGGATTTGTTGAAGATTGTGGTTGGGGGCACGCACAGCATCTCTGCTCTTTCTCTATGGACCCACGGGGAGATGTTGTCCGGTCCCATCGCCTTTGAGGTATCAAGGTCACTTAGCAGCTTCTGCACCTCCTCATCGGTTGTTCGTATGTCATCCAACACTTGTTGGTATATTCCCTCTTGATGTTCCCTTCTGTGCTGTCTTCCCAAAGCCCTTCCTGTCTCTACTGTAAAAACTTCCTTAAATCTCCTGTTTAGCTCCTCCTGATGTGGCTATACAACAGTTTCGGGTCAGTCTTGACTTTCGATACTATGTTATTTTCATACTGTCGCTGGGCCTCCCTCCTTACCTGTGCATACTCGTTCCTGGCTCTGCGACTAATTTCCCTATTTTCATGTGTTCTCTGCCTTCTGTAATTTTTCCATTCTCTATTGCACTTTGTTTTTGCCTCCTTACACTGTCGGGTAAACCAGGGGCTCGTTCTGGTCTTCCCATTGTTTCTGTTGCCCTTGGGAATAAACCTTTCCACTGCCTCCTTGCATTTTGTTGTTATATATTCCATCATTTCATTTACTGGCTTTCCTGCCAGTTCTCTGTCCCACGGAACCTCCTGCAGGAAGTTCCTCAAACCTATGTAGTCCCCTCTTTTATAGTCTGGCTTTTCCCATTCAACTCCTGTTACTCTCTCCACTTGCAACTCTACTATGTGGTCACTAGCTCCTAGGGGACTCTCATATGTGTGTGTGTGTGTGTGTGTGTGTGTGTGTTTGTTTGTCTGTCTCTGTCTGTCTTTCTGTCTCTCTCGATTACAGTAATAATTTACTATTAGGTAAACTCAGTATAATAAAACCATTTGTAGAGGTAAGTGGGACAGATAGACTAAATATAGGCAAGCGTTTGCATGCCTTGGGATGCAGTAAGAAACATGACTAGTCTTACCAATACTGAATTATTCAACGCAAGATTTTTCTCCACTGTTCTCTAGACTTATTCTTTACATCTATGTGGATTTCTCCCAAACGGATTAGAGCAAATTTCTCTATTTTTCTTACCTCGGCTAAGATAAGTTTAGTAAAGGTAGATTATCCTCTGCAAAAAAAAAAAGTCCCACATAACCTAACACAAAAAACAAGAGATGAGAAGCAACATTAAAATTATAAATATTTTAATGCGTGAATAGCAAGCGGAGGCCAAGGTCATTAGAAAAGTCCATGTCAGGAAATCGCTGTTTAAGACTCGTTTATCAGCCATCCATTCGCCTGTATTAGGAGCAACGAAATATTGTCCTTTATGGAGAGGATGACCGAGTGCAAAAAAATGCAGATAGCATATTAAGGAATGTAAATATAAAGCATATAAGAAGTTAATAACCATTGAATATGTAATAATGACCAGACGACCACAACATTAGTGACTTGTCAGTTATCACATACATGCCGTCAGGCTCCAAAGATTTTCATGATAAAGGACTTCAATATTTTGATTTTTATCTGTCGATATTTTCCTTTCGTATTACAAAAGAAAATGGGTTTAGGGCAATAGGAAAACGAACCTACATTTTCAAAGGCAGACCCCCATCCAACTCTTAGGCAAATGCTTGTTTAACTATAAAAATAGGTGGGAGAACCAGAACCCAAGTACCCTTATTTCGTCAGTGTAAACATGTATTTACGACTGTCCAACGAGTTCAGATAGGAATCCAGCTCTAAATTATGTAAATTTCCTTCAGTTTTAATGGGGTCGAGTTGAAAAAGGACTCAGACTATCGACTAATTTGCAGAGCTATTGGAAGCCCAGGTATGGTTGAATATAACAAGTGGTTAATGAGCTGTTTTTATCAAATATCTGTGTTATGTTAACCTAACATCTAAAGGTTTGCCAGTTTGTCCAAGTATGAGAAGTTGCAGATAAATTTTCACTGTACGAGAGAACCAGCACATTCTTAATCTGAGGTGCTATCCTGGGATCAGCCACATGATAAATTTTCCTAGCTGCCAGCAACACTGTTTCTACAAACTCCTAAGGGTACCATAGTTTCGTTGCAGTATGAAGTACTTTCCTAATTTCCTCATCGAGAAACTCTGGACTGCACTCCCAATAGGCTCCAAGAAATATAGTGAAAAAAAAAACACTCCTTAATACTCTTGTTTCTTGGTGAGAATAGTATTACATGTATCAGCAATCATTACTTGCATTCCTATATACTGTAAGCTTGAACTCTAACTGCATGTGGCAGGATTTAATGAAGCAATTCATCACTAGCCTGGTGTTCTGGGGTATGGGAATGGCCGTCTAGCTTCGGTTAGGCACCCATACTTATTCTGGGATCTGGAAGAGTGATTAAAGTGCTGTATAATTTGGCAATGATTGTGCAAGTTCAAATCATTCCGTGGATTGAGAGACAATGTTTGTAAATAACTTCACCCGCTTGCGAATTGTTAATCGTATATATGTATATATAGGTATATGTGTATATGTTGTGCCAGATAGGTAAAGCTGGTCAATTAGCAAGATCATTTCTCTTATACGTTTAAAGATATATTTTATAATTTATATTAATGTAACAGTAAATAATTTTGAACATAAAGAACCTTAGAAAACTTACCTAACCTTTCTATAATAAGCGCAATTTAATCTAGCCAAATCCAACTAAATATATTTTAGATAAATTTACATTAATTTAATAAACACAAAGAAATATATTTATCTTTGTTAGGTTCAGAATGATTTTTGCGAAATTATTGCATACATAAATTTTCGTTTGCCTTATATGGCAAGAAGTGTGTTGCTATTTAAACCAAAATCGCAAATTTTACCTAATCAGCATGACACACACACACACACACACACACACACACACACACACACACACACACACACACACACACACACACACACCCATTTTCAAGGACTGCAAGAAGGCGTTTGACACAGTTCCACACAAGAGATTAGTGCAAAAACTGGAGGACCAAGCAGGGATAACAGGGAAGGCACTACAATGGATCAGGGAATACTTGTCAGGAAGACAGCAGCGAGTCATGGTACGTGGTGAGGTGTCAGAGTGGGCACCTGTGACCAGCGGAGTCCCACAGGGGTCAGTCCTAGGACCAGTGCTGTTTCTGGTATTTGTGAACGACATGACGGAAGGAATAGACTCTGAGGTGTCCCTGTTTGCAGATGACGTGAAGTTGATGAGAAAAATTCATTCGATTGAAGACCAGGCAGAACTACAAAGGGATCTGGACAGGCTGCACACCTGGTCCAGCAATTGGCTCCTGGAGTTCAACCCCACCAAGTGCAAAGTCATGAAGATTGGGGAAGGGCAAAGAAGACCGCAGACAGAGTACAGTGTCGGGGGTCAGAGACTACAAACCTCACTCAAGGAAAAAGATCTTGGGGTGAGTATAACACCAGGCACATCTCCTGAAGCGAACATGAACCAGATAACTGCTGCAGCATTTGGGCGCCTAGCAAACCTCAGAACATCATTCCGACATCTTAATAAGGAATCGGTCAGGACCCCGTACACCGTGTACGTTTGGCCCATATTGGAGTATGCGGCACCAGTTTGGAACCCAGACCTAAAGAAACTAGAGAAAGTGCAAAGGTTTGCCACAAGACTAGTCCCAGAATTAAGAGGTATGTCCTATGAGGAGAGGTTAAGGGAAATCGACCTAACGACACTGGAGGACAGGAGAGATAGGGAGGGGGGGCATGATAACGACATCCAAAATACTGAGAGGAGTTGACAAGGTGGACAAAGACAGGATGTTCCAGGGATGGGACACAGCAACTAGGGGACACAGTTGGATGTTGAAGACACAGATGAATCACAGGGATGTTAGGAAATATTTCTTCAGTCACAGAGTAGTCAGGAAGTGGAATAGTTTGGGAAGCGATGTAGTGGAGGCAGGATCCATACATAGCTTTAAGCAGAGGTATGATAAAGCTCACGGTTCAGGAAGAGTGACCTAGTACCAACCAGAGAAGAGGCGGGGCCAGGAGCTAGGACTTGACTCCTGCAACCTCAACTAGGTGAGAACACACATACACACACACACACACACACACTCACACACACACACACACACACACACACACACACACACACATATATATATATATATATATATATATATATATATATATATATATATATATATATATATATTTTTTTTTTTATTATCACACTGGCCGATTCCCACCAATGCAGGGTGGCCCGAAAAAGAAAAACTTTCACCATCATTCACTCCATCACTGTCTTGCCAGAAGGGTGCTTTACACTACAGTTTTTAAACTGCAACATTAACACCCCTCCTTCAGAGTGCAGGCACTGTACTTCCCATCTCCAGGACTCAAGTCCGGCCTGCCGGTTTCCCTGAACCCCTTCATAAATGTTACTTTGCTCACACTCCAACAGCACGTCAAGTATTAAAAACCATTTGTCTCCATTCACTCCTATCAAACACGCTCACGCATGCCTGCTGGAAGTCCAAGCCCCTCGCACATAAAACCTCCTTTACCCCCTCCCTCCAACCTTTCCTAGGCCGACCCCTACCCTGCCTTCCTTCCACTACAGACTGATACACTCTTGAAGTCATTCTGTTTCACTCCATTCTCTCTACATGTCCGAACTTCCTCAACAACCTTTCCTCAGCCCTCTGGACAACAGTTTTGGCAATCCTGCACCTCCTCCTAACTTCCAAACTACGAATTCTCTGCATTATATTCACACCACACATTGCTCTCAGACATGACATCTCCACTGCCTCCAGCCTTCTCCTCGCTGCAACATTCATCATCCATGCTTCACACCCATATAAGAGCGTTGGTAAAACTATGCTCTCATACATTCCCCTCTTTGCCTCCAAGGACAAAGTTCTTTGTCTCCACAGACTCCTAAGTGCACCACTCACCCTTTTCCCCTCATCAATTCTATGATTCACCTCATCTTTCATAGACCCATCCGCTGACACGTCCACTCCCAAATATCTGAATACATTCACCTCCTCCATACTCTCTTCCTCCAATCTGATATCCAATCTTTCATCACCTAATCTTTTTGTTATCCTCATAACCTTGCTCTTTCCTGTATTCACTTTTAATTTTCTTCTTTTGCATACCCTACCAAATTCATCCACCAATCTCTGCAACTTCTCTTCAGAATCTCCCAAGGGCACAGTGTCATCAGCAAAGAGCAACTGCAACAACTCCCACTTTATGTGTGATTCTTTATCTTTTAACTCCTCGCCTCTTGCCAAGACCCTCGCATTTACTTCTCTTACAACCTCATCTATAAATATATTAAACAACCACGGTGACATCACACATCCTTGACTAAGGCCTACTTTTACTGGGAAATAATTTCCCACTTTCCTACATACTCTAACTTGAGACTCACTATCCTCGTAGAAACTCTTCACTGCTTTCAGTAACCTACCTCCTATACCATACACCTGCAACATATGCCACATTGCCCCCCCTATCCACTCTGCCATACGCCTTTTCCAAATCCATAAATGCCACAAAGACCTCTTCAGCCTTATCTAAATACTGTTCACTTATATGTTTCACTGTAAACACCTGGTGAACACACCCCCTACCTTTCCTAAAGCCTCCTTGTTCATCTGCTATCCTATTCTCCGTCTTACTCTTAATTCTTTCAATAATAACTCTACCATACACTTTACCAGGTATATTCAACAGACTTATCCCTCTATAATTTTTGCACTCTCGTCTGTCCCCTTTGCCTTTATACAAAGGAACTATGCATGCTCTCTGCCAATCCCTAGGTACCTTACACTCTTCCATATATTTATTAAATAATTGCACCAACCACTCCAAAACTATATCCCCACCTGCTTTTAACATTTCTATCTTCATCCCTTCAATCCCGGCTGCCTTACCCCATTTCATTTTACCTACTGCCTCACGAACTTCCCCCACACTCACAACTGGCTCTTCCTCACTCCTACAAGATGTTATTCCTCCTTACCCTATACACGAAATCACAGCTTCCCTATCTTCATCAACATTTAACAATTCCTCAAAATATTCCCTCCATCTTCCCAATACCTCTAACTCTCCATTTAATAACTCTCCTCTCCTATTTTTAACTGACAAATCCATTTGTTCTCTAGGCTTCCTTAACTTGTTAATCTCACTCCAAAACTTTTTCTTATTTTCAACAAAATTTGTTGATAACATCTCACCCACTCTCTCATTTGCTCTCTTTTTACATTGCTTCACCACTCTCTTAACCTCTCTCTTTTTCTCCATATACTCTTCCCTCCTTGCATCACTTCTACTTTGTAAAAACTTCTCATATGCTAACTTTTTCTCCCTTACTACTCTCTTTACATCATCATTCCACCAATCGCTCCTCTTCCCTCCTGCACCCACTTTCCTGTAACCACAAACTTCTGCTGAACACTCTAACATTACATTTTTAAACCTACCCCATACCTCTTCGACCCCATTGCCTATGCTCTCATTAGCCCATCTATCCTCCAATAGCTGTTTATATCTTACCCTAACTGCCTCCTCTTTTAGTTTATAAACCTTCACCTCTCTCTTCCCTGATGCTTCTATTCTCCTTGTATCCCATCTACCTTTTACTCTCAGTGTAGCTACAATAGAAAGTGATCTGATGTATCTGTGGCCCCTCTATAAACATGTACATCCTGAAGTCTACTCAACAGTCTTTTATCTACCAATACATAATCCAAGAAACTACTGTCATTTCGCCCTACATCATATCTTGTATACTTATTTATCCTCTTTTTCTCAAAATATGTATTACCTATAACTAAACCCCTTTCTATACAAAGTTCAATCAAAGGGCTCCCATTATCATTTACACCTGGCACCCCAAACTTACCTACCACACCCTCTCTAAAAGTTTCTCCTACTTTAGCATTCAGGTCCCCTACCACAATTACTCTCTCACTTGGTTCAAAGGCTTCTATACATTCACTTAACATCTCCCAAAATCTCTCTCTCTCCTCTACATTCCTCTCTTCTCCAGGTGCATACACGCTTATTATGACCCGCTTTTCGCATCCAACCTTTACTTTAATCCACATAATTCTTGAATTTACACATTCATATTCTCTTTTCTCCTTCCATAACTGATCATTCAACATTACTGCTACCCCTTCCTTTGATCTAACTCTCTCAGACACTCCAGATTTAATCCCATTTATTTCCCCCCACCGAAACTCCCCTACCCCCTTCAGCTTTGTTTCGCTTAGGGCCAGGACATCCAACTTCTTTTCATTCACAACATCAGCGATCATCTGTTTCTTGTCATTCGCACTACATCCACGCAAATTCAAGCATCCCAGTTTTATAAAGTTTTTCTTCTTCTCTTTTTTAGTAAATGTCTACAGGAGAAGGGGTTACTAGCCCATTGCTCCCGGCATTTTAGTCGCCTGATACGACACGCATGGCTTACGGAGGAAAGATTCTTTTCCACTTCCCCATGGACAATAGAAGAAATAAAAAAGAACAAAAGCTATTTAGAAAAAGGAGAAAAACCTAGATGTATGTATATATATATGCATGTGCGTGTCTGTGAAGTGTGACCAAAGTGTAAGTTGGAGTAGCAAGATATCCCTGTTATCTAGCGTGTTTATGAGACAGAAAAAGAAACCAGCAATCCTACCATCATACAAAACAGTTACAGGTTTCTGTTTCACAGTCATCTGGCAGGACGGTAGTACTTCCCTGGGTGGTTGCTGTCTACCAACCTACTACCTATATATATATATATGTCGTGCCGATAGGCAGAACTATATATATATATATATATATATATATATATATATATATATATATATATATATTTATATATATATATATATATATAATGTCGTGCCGAATAGGCAGAACTTGCGATCTTGGCTTAATAGCAACGCTCATCTTGCCATATAGGAAAAGCTAAAAATTTTTTATGCAATAATTTCGCCAAAATAATTCTGAACCTAACGAAAAATATATATTTCACTGTGTTTTAGTATTAAATTATTGTAAACAAATCTAAAATTTATTTAGTTGGGTTAAGCTAAAATAAATTGTTCTTGTTATAATAAGGTTACATTAACATAAATGATAAAAATATATCTTTAAACGTATAAGAGAAAATTTTAGAAAGGACTTAATTTTTAATGAGTTCTTGCTAATTGACCAGTTTTACATATTCGGCACGACATATATACATACATACATATATATGTATATATATATATATATATATATATATATATATAGTATAAACATTTATATATATATATATTATATATATAGTATAAATATTGGCATTGGCAGACAGCATGCATAGTTCCTTTGTATAAAGGCAAAGGGGATAAAAGAGAGTGCAAAAATTATAGGGGGATAAGTCTGTTGAGTGTACCTGGTAAAGTGTATGGTAGAGTTATTATTGAAAGAATTAAGAGTAAGACGGAGAATAGGATAGCAGATGAACAAGGAGGCTTTAGGAAAGGTAGGGGGTGTGTGGACCAGGTGTTTACAGTGAAACATATAAGTGAACAGTATTTAGATAAGGCTAAAGAGGTCTTTGTGGCATTTATGGATTTGGAAAAGGCGTATGACAGGGTGGATAGGGGGGCAATGTGGCAGATGTTGCAAGTGTATGGTGTAGGAGGTAGGTTACTGAAAGCAGTGAAGAGTTTTTACGAGTATAGTGAGGCTCAAGTTAGAGTATGTAGGAAAGAGGGAAATTATTTCCCAGTAAAAGTAGGCCTTAGACAAGGATGTGTGATGTCACCGTGGTTGTTTAATATATTTATAGATGGGGCTGTAAGAGAAGTAAATGCGAGGGTCTTGGCAAGAGGCGTGGAGTTAAAAGATAAAGAATCACACACAAAGTGGGAGTTGTCACAGCTGCTCTTTGCTGATGACACTGTGCTCTTGGGAGATTCTGAAGAGAAGTTGCAGAGATTGGTGGATGAATTTGGTAGGGTGTGCAAAAGAAGAAAATTAAAGGTGAATACAGGAAAGAGTAAGGTTATGAGGATAAAAAGATTAGGTGATGAAAGATTGAATATCAGATTGGAGGGAGAGAGTATGGAGGAGGTGAATGTATTCAGATATTTGGGAGTGGACGTGTCAGCGGATGGGTCTATGAAAGATGAGGTGAATCATAGAATTGATGAGGGGAAAAGAGTGAGTGGTGCACTTAGGAGTCTGTGGAGACAAAGAACTTTGTCCTTGGAGGCAAAGAGGGGAATGTATGAGAGTATAGTTTTACCAACGCTCTTATATGGGTGTGAAGCATGGGTGATGAATGTTGCAGCGAGGAGAAGGCTGGAGGCAGTGGAGATGTCATGTCTGAGGGCAATGTGTGGTGTGAATATAATGCAGAGAATTCGTAGTTTGGAAGTTAGGAGGAGGTGCGGGATTACCAAAACTGTTGTCCAGAGGGCTGAGGAAGGGTTGTTGAGGTGGTTCGGACATGTAGAGAGAATGGAGCGAAACAGAATGACTTCAAGAGTGTATCAGTCTGTAGTGGAAGGAAGGCGGGGTAGGGGTCGGCCTAGGAAAGGTTGGAGAGAGGGGGTAAAGGAGGTTTTGTGTGCGAGGGGCTTGGACTTCCAGCAGGCATGCGTGAGCGTGTTTGATAGGAGTGAATGGAGACAAATGGTTTTTAATACTTGACGTGCTGTTGGAGTGTGAGCAAAGTAACATTTATGAAGGGGTTCAGGGAAACCGGCAGGCCGGACTTGAGTCCTGGAGATGGGAAGTACAGTGCCTGCACTCTGAAGGAGGGGTGTTAATGTTGCAGTTTAAAAACTGTAGTGTAAAGCACCCTTCTGGCAAGACAGTGGTGGAGTGAATGATGGTGAAAGTTTTTCTTTTTCGGGCCACCCTGCCTTGGTGGGAATCGGCCAGTGTGATAATAAAAAAAAAATATATATATAGGGAAGTACCACCTCTATAGCTGGACTGGGGACCAAGAGCTGTTTGAATATTTTCTTCTCCTACCACCCCCTATATATTTTATATTCTATATGAACATTTATTAATAAACAGAATACATTTACAGAAAAAATAAACATGAATGCAATGGCACAATGTATCAAAGATCATGATGTTCCTCCAGCTCCTCCGAGGCTGGATGCGAGCCAAGTATGCAGCAAGCATTTCCCCTCTGGATGGCAACGCTGAGGCGCTGGAACATGAAAGCGCTGCCCTTGGGTCCCTGGTGGTGTCGATGAGTCTGGAACCCATTATATATATATATATATATATATATATATATATATATATATATATATATATATATATATATATATATATATATATATATATATATATGCAAAACAACCACTGTGAAAGAATAGAGAAATTCCAAGCGCTTTCGTGACTACTCACATTATCAAGGAACTATGAAAGTAAAGCATCCAAGGAAGGTATATAAGGGGTCTGGCCAACACCCCACTATCAGATCCCACAAACGGTTAAACACCTGACGCGCACCGGACCAACTGGACAGGTCCTTCGCACAACCCACCAACAAACTATTCTACCCAAAGGAAATATTCATATTATTGTCAAAACTGCTTATATAAATATAAATTAGATCCATTTATAATTAATAGAATTTGGGAAGAATTTAATAATACACTGGACAAATAATAATTTTTAAAAAATTTTCTTGGGTAGAATAGTTTGTTGGTGGTTGTGCAAGGACCTGTCCAGTTGGGTCGGTGAGCGTCAGGTGTTTAACCGTTTGTGGGATCTGATAGTGAGGTGTTGGCCAGACCCCTTATATACCTTCCTTGGATGCTTTACTTTCATAGTACCTTGATAATGTGAGTAGTCACGAAAGCGCTTGAAATTTTCCTATTCTTTCACAGTGGTTGTTTTGCATATTCTGAAATCACCTGTTTACTGTGATCTTATTGCATATATATATATATATATATATATATATATATATATATATATATATATATATATATAATGCAAATATATACATTCTGAGAGAGCAGGGAGGAGGCAACAGGCCCACTCTGCTCTATTCTGAGAAAAAGAACTTACCCTCATTCCTTCAGCTGCTACCTTGCAACATTGCATAGCTCCTGATGACGCACTGAGAAGTGTGAAAGTACTTGAGATAAAGAGTTCGATCCCCTAGTGGCTTGTCTTGCATAGTTAAGATCGCCTGTCTGCGACTAGCAGGGAGGTTCGAACCCGTGTTGTTTTAGCCCTCCTCATGGTGATGGACTGTTCACGACGCTCTACCCCACTGGACTACCCAATCCTACAAAGATCACGAACCCAGCAGAGCTAGGTGTTGTACCGTGATCCGAGGACATACAATGGTGTGGGTGCCTCAGAGCCTTCATTCTACTCACCGTTTGGTGCACTAGCCTCCACAAGTAGTACATATAATATTGTAACCAGGAACGAGTGGTATTTAATCAAAAACACTGCGACTAGGTGGGGGCTCGAGCCCGTGTTCTTTTAGGCCACCTCATGGTGAGCGATAATTCATAACGCTCTAACCCACTGGACCATCCAATACTACAAAGATCACGCACCCAGCTGAGCTAGGTGTTGTATCGCATGTTGTAAACTGGTTCTAGCCTCCGGCTAGTCACAGTGTTGTTGTTGATTAAATGCCACTCGTTCGTGATTAAAATACTATATATACTGCTTGTGGAGACTAGCACACCGAATGGGGAGTTGATTGCAATTAGCTCTGAGGGTACCCAAACCATCCAATGTCCTCGGGTCACAGTACAACACCTAGCTCTACTGGGTGAGTGATCTTTGTAGGATTGGATGGTCCAGTGGGTTCGAGTATTGTGAATTTTTGCTCACCATGAGGTGGGCTAAAATATCACGGGTTCAAGCCCCCGGCCTCTGTCTTGTTATTGATATATATGAAAATATTTAAAGAACCCTGGTGGCATTCCCTATCCTTGACTAAGGCCTCACTATCCTCGTAAAAACTCTTAACTACTTTCATTTGGAATCTAACTCAAAGTGGAATCTGTCAGAGTTGTTTTTGCTGATTACTCTGTGTTTTTGGGAGAATCTGACGAGAAGTTGCTAAGGTTGATGAAGGAATTTATTAGGGTATGTATCAGAACGAAATTAACAGACAACACTGAAAAGAGCAAGGTGACGAGGCTAACACAAAAAATAGGTAATGAAACATTGGATGGGAGGGAGTATGGAGGGAGTGAATGTTTCACATATTTAGGAATGGATTTGTCAGGAGATGGGTTTATGAAAGACGAGGTGAACCGTAAAAATGAAGAGGGAAGAAAGGCGTTTGGTGCATCGAGACATCTCTGAAGAAAAGAAATCTACCCATTAAAACAATTAGGAAAATATACGAGATCATAGAGGTACCATGCGTGGGTTGTGAATGTTGAAGCAAGGAGTTGGGAGGCAGTGTCTAAGGGAAATGTGTGGTGTGAATATTATGAAGAAAATCCGTAATTTGAAGATTAGAAAGTGGTGCAGCGTTACTAAATGTATTATCCAATGTACTGAAGAACTGGTTGTTGAGGTTGTTCTGACATTTAGAGAGAATGGAGCAAAATTAGATGACTTGGAGAGCGTATAAATCTGTGGAGGGAAGGGTAGGGGACAGTCCTACGAATAGCTAGAGGGAGGGGGCAACGGAGGTTTTGTGTGCGGGAGGCTTTGACCTCCAGCAAGCGTGAGAGAGCATGTTACATAAGAGAGAGTGGAAGTAAACAGTCTTTATGGTTTGATGTGCTGTTGGAGTGTGAGCAAAGCAACATTTATGAAGGGATTCAGGGAAACCTGTTATCCGGACTTGAGTCCTGGAGGTAGAAAGTACAGTGTCTGATGTTTTAAAAAAAAATAACTTACATCAAGCAACAAAACTTGCTGTACTGAATGTAACTCTTTCAACACCTCTTTCAGCTTTTCGTTGATGGTAGCAAGCTTGATGGAAACACTTATTATACAGGTTTTGTACGCAAGTTGTGACAAGTTTAGTTTGTCTGGACCACCCGAGAGTGCTGAATGGGGTTCTTTGTGTTATAATGACGAAGAGGTGTACAAGTGTTATACCAGTGTGGAACTGGTGTATTAGTGATGTATAAAACCTGTAGAGAGATTATAATTGTGTTGTGCAAGTATTACACAAATATTGTCTAGTTTTTCTCACTTTTTTCTGGTCAATGCATCCGTTTTTTTTTCTGAGCTTATGTTTATATGTATTAAAATTATTGGAATTAATAATAAATAATTGCAAAGATAATAGTAATTATTACCATTATTATTATTATTATTATTATTATTATTATTATTATTATTATTACTTTTATTTTCAGTAGTAGTATTATACGTATTATTATAATTATTATAATAATGGTAAATTTCTTAATATTATAATCAATAATTTTTCTAAATATAAAAGAGTAATAAAGTTTTCCGTGGAGGGAGTAGCGAGTAATTTATTTCCCACTGCAGAGTTTACTCCCTCAGGGTGCATTTAATTTTCTTTTTATCGCAGTTTGGCTTGGGGAGTTTTCTCTCAGGGTTGCCTCTTAGCGGAGCTTTATGGCTCTGGTTGGTCAGGTTATAGTCCCAGGTCCATCAGTGGCAGCCTTTACATGCGCATGCTCACGCACACACACACATACACACACACATACACACACTCATATGCATGCATGCAAACACATACGTGTACACACACATACATAGTCCCTGGGATGTTTCGAAGTATTTGGAATAATCTGGAAAGTGAAGTAGTGGAGACACGAACCATACATAGTTTTAAGATGAGGTTTGTTAAAGGTCACAGAGAAGGGAGAAAGAGGACCTAGTAGCGATTAGTGAAGAGGCGGGGTCAGGAGGTGAGACTCGAGCCCTGAAAGCACAAATAGGCGAGTACAAATAGGTGAGGTGAGCACACCCTAACACCCAAACATAGTCTCACAGCCTAACACTCAAACTCTCAATCACAATCTCACACCCTAAAATACCCAAACACACACACTCATACACCCTAAAACACCATACACACACACACACACACACACACGCGCGCGCGCACCCTAACAGCAAACACCCTCTCACACCCTAACACCTAAACACACGCTCATACACCCTAACACAGAAACACACTCAAACTACTTATCACCCAAGCACACACTCGTACACCCTAACACTCAAACTCCCAGCACACACACACACACACACACACACACACACACACACACACACACACACACACACACAAACCCAAACACGCTCTCCATCTCTCTCCCCCTCTCTTCCTCCCCTGCTCTCTTTCACTCCCTTTCTCCCTCTCCCCCCATCATCTGTCTCTCTCCCTTCCCCTCTCTCTCTCCACTTATTCCCCTCACTCCCTTTATTCCCACCTCTCTCCCCCTTTGACACTATTTCCCCCTCCACCTATCTTCTGGTATCCCTCCCTCTGCCGCACAACACACAACAAGCGCAAGCACACGCAGAACCACCCTCAGAACCTCACAACCAAGCACCCCATCCTAGTACAAACCACAATCCGTACTCACAGCAGGAGAAACCCCACAGCATTCTGCCAGGTCCCTCACATTGCCTTAGGTCATATTTAGCACCTAGAGATCTGAGACTATTGTCTAATGTGATTCTAAATGCCTGTAAGTCTGAAAAACAATGTTTGGGTGGCTTCAAGCTTGATATTAAGACTGCATGTCTAACTCTGGCCTTGTCAGCGTCAAAGTAATTGTCTGCTAAGACACGTAAGGCTATTTGATAATTACCTTTAACCACCGGAAATGACATAGGGTTCTCCCTTCACAAGACATTTAAGATAATTGAACTTAGCAATTTCATCTATGTCAGTTCGTAAATTTACTATGGATAGAAAACCACTAATGAATTCTTCATAATTATGACCTTGGAAAATAGGTAATGGCAATGTAGGTAAGCTTGGTAATGGGACACTTGTTGTTACAGGTGTAACAGGTGTTTGACTACTAGTTACAGTAGGTCTCTGTGACAGAGTTTTGCGGCAGATAGCCTGTACTCCTGTCCACCTTAATTGTTGATTACTAAATGTATCCAAAACATTTTTAATTTCATCCTCAGATGGGTCTGATTCAAGAAATTTATATTCATAATGTGTATAGTCTGAATTAATTATTTCCAGACGTTGTGTAAATAATTCAAATTTGACCTCAAGATCATCCAAATCTATGTTTGTATCTTGAGTTAATCCTATACAGACTGAAATTTGATTTTCTAATTGTGTAATCTTAGTCTGTAAAGACTGAAACTGAGTTTTCAAACAAGCCATTTTAATGGTATATTGAAAATTCTAGCACCACACTTAGAGTGTTTAAAAAAACTGTACTGCTATAAACAGCTGAGTTTTTGTTATGCTTAAGTCAGCAATACTCGAGTCAGACACTACTGACCCACTAAGCTTAACCTCAGGGTCAATGACCATGAAGGGTACAGAGTACATATGGCTGGTGTTTATGGCTTGAGTTTGCTGTGTCAGCCTGACCACGATGATTAATCGTAAATAACGTTATACACTTCATTCACTATACACTATAAATGTCACTGTATAACTGTAAATCACACGTGAATATTACATACACATATATAAATGCCACTGTTAATATATATTTGAAAGCTTACACTTTATATATAAGTTCCTTTAATATAACAGGTAGATCTATAAGAAACAAACTTTAACACAATCTTGTCTCTTAATCTCTGTCTATAAACATTATAAACACTATGTGTATATACACTCAGACAAACTGAACATCAGTTGGGTTGTTGTTGTCTTAGCGCTTCTTCGAGCTTGGAGCAGTGGATGCCGGGTGCGATCCCCCGTTTTCTTGTTGGGTGAGTCACCCAGCTCCCGTTTTCTTTGGGTGAACGCTGGGTGAGCGCCCGTTTTCTTTTGGCTGCCCATCCTCTGTGATTGAGTCTGGAGGGACTCATTTATACTTATTTAAATTGTAAAACACTAGTTTTACAGCTTTTTTTCGGAGGACCTTGGCTCGTAGGTTATTTGTACAATGCAGTACAACATATTTGGACCACAGTGTGGCCTTTATCCGGTTCGAGCACGACCAAAATGTTGAGAAATGGTTTTACCAGCTAAGCTTAATTTTAAGCTTAAATATAGGGAACACATAGCTGATAAAAGACAGCAAATTGTCTACACAGCCGCCCCTGCAGACGAGGTCTTGAATTGTTGTCATGATCATCTCTCAACGGGCTGTAATGAGTTATAATTTGTAAGATTATAAATTACCCCTAGGGGGTGTTATGTCAGCATATTTTATTCACTGATGGCTGACAAACTTACTTGTGCAGACTCAAAAGTCCGCACCTAACTGCCGACTATAGGTTGATTACAAACTCCTTGCGACTCAAGAACTGTGCAGTCCCCCATACAAGAAATTCGTAACCTACCTTGCTCTTGTAGCGTGAGCTATGGTGTTCTTCACACCTTCAACAGGTATCGGTGACTTGATAGAAGCTGAAGTGTCCTTGGATGTCCACATCTTCCATAGTCTAGGAATACGCACACTGGTACACTATGTTCCACAAGATTTGTCTTTATTGTTCACAATCTTATCACTAAAGAAGCTGATCACACTTCTCTTAAGTGTTTATTGTGTTTTATGAGACACTTTGTTCACACTAACGCACAGATCGTTCTTTGTTGGTTATCCTGGCGTCAGTGTCACTCTCAGTAGAGTCAAAAGTAATCTGAAGACGCCACAACTCCCCACGCCGTCACTGCCCCCAGCACAAACGAAAAGCTGACATAGTACATTTGCTTCCTTGCCACTTCCTCCATGAGGCAAAGCAGAATGTTTAAATCTTGCTGTCTTAAGCATAGACAACAACGTCCACTATCTTTACTATGGTAATAAAGTGGGAGCAGGATTTTCCTTAATTGTCCTGCTAAGGTAAAGAGATGTACTGTGTCTTACACTCTGCAACACTGGACTGCAAGGAGCGGCGGTCGCTTGACCACAGGTCGTATACTGGTACTGCATCTGGGATCAATTACTCGCTGTAGCAGTAAACAAGATATTTGCCCCTTCTGAGAGGGCTGGGCCCCTCAGGACTGAAAGGGGCTGAAGGGGCTGAAGGGGCTGAAGGGGGCTGATACCCCCCTCCTGGAGATAATTTCTCCACAATGGAGAGATTAAGGGAAATCATCCTGACGACAAAGGAGGACAGGAGAGATATAGGGGATATAATAACTGCATATAATATTCTGAGAGAAATCGACAGGGTGGACAGAGACTAGATATTTCAGAGATGGGACACAGCAACAAGGATCACAGTTGAAAGTTGAAGACTCAGATGAATCACAGGGATGTTAGGAAGTATTTCTTCAGTCACACAGTTGTCAGGAAATGGAATAGTCTGGGAAGTGATGTAGTGGAGGCAGGATCCATACATAGCTTCAAGAAGAGGTATGATCAAGCTCTTAGAGCAGGAAGAGTGACCCAGTAGCGACCAGTAAAGAGGCGGGGCCGGGAGCTGTGACTCGACGCCTGCAACCACAACTGGGTGAGCCAACACACATACACATTCACACAAATACACACACGCACAAATACATGCTCACATACGTACACACTCATTCAAGCACACAAAATGCAAACACACACACACACACACACACACACACACACAAACATACACACACACACACAGGAATTGACAAGGTGGACAAAGACAGGATGTTCCAGAGATTGGACACAGTAACAAGGGGACACAGTTGGAAGTTGAAGACACAGATGAATCACAGGGATGTTAGGAAGTATTTCTTCAGCCACAGAGTAGTCAGTAAGTGGAATAGTTTGGGAAGCTATGTATTGGAGGCAGGATCCATACATAGCTTTAAGCAGAGGTATGATAAAGCTCACGGTTCAGGAAGAGTGACCTAGTAGCGATCAGTGAAGAGGCGGGGCCAGGAGCTCGGACTCGACCCCTGCAACCTCAACTAGGTGAGTACAACTAGGTGAGTGAGTACACACACACACACACACACACACACACACAGACACACACACACACACACACACACACACAGACACACACACACACACACACACACACACACACACACACACACAAATGGAAGGAATAGACGGAATGGGTGAAAGGGACTACATAGGTACAATTCAGTCTGTGGGACTTGAGGTTGTCATTGCAGAGAACTGCAGCAGTCCAAGAGAAGAATGTGAAGAGAGCATAGGAACAATGGGATACACTAG
>NC_091299.1:50567022-50592022 GCF_038502225.1 Cherax quadricarinatus | reverse complement strand
AATTCACATACTTAAGAAATACTGTAGTACCGGTCCTAATACCGATGCTTGTAAGCCTCACTCATCACACATCACCGTTTCAACACCTGTTTCCAGACAAAAATCGCTCTTTCCTTCGTGTTTTTTAATTAACGATTCACTGTAGTGTCTTTCCTGTTATTCCTGTCTGCTCCTCCAGCATTTGTCTCTATCTCTTGTATGGAACTATGTTAAAAATCTTTTTACTGTCCCCTCAAAAATCAATTTACCCACCCTTCTGTTTCCTGCTTTACTTTCCATATTGTAGAATTCTAGTATGTTTGTGAAACAGGGTGATGGAGCACCAAGAACTTTGTTCTTGGTGCTCCATCACCCTTCTGCTCATAAGCTCTTTCCTAAACTTGCATACCATGCATGTTAGTGTCACTGGTCTGTAGTTTAATGCTACCCGCTTTTTCCTCTTCTTAAATATTGGGAATACAGTTCTTGTCTTCTACACCTCTCGTAGTTACCGTGTGTCAAGTGATTTGTTAAAGACTGTGGTTAGTGGTTATCACAATGCTTGCACTCCCTTTCTGGTCCCTCAGAGATATTGTTTGGTTCTTTTTCTCTCGAGGAATTTCGGTTCGAGGACAGTTTTTTTTCACCTCTTGTTCTGTTGCTTGCATTGTGACTAACATTTCTTGGTGAACTCTATCTTTTGATTCAGTTCACACCTCTATTTTTTTAATAGAATACCGCCTTAAATTTCATGCTGAGCACACAACTGACTTCCTGGTATTTTCATGTGAGTTCTCTGCGTTCCTTCTTCGGCCTGATTACCTGGTCTTTTATTGTTTTTTTTTTTCATCCTGTTGTTGATGTAAAAGAACATTTGGATAGATATGGCTTTCAGTGTCATATTATTCACAAATTACCATTGACCTTCTCTTCCTTTCCCCGCATATTTGTTCAAAGCTTTTCTGCTAATGTCCTTATTTTCCTGCATTTATTGGCTATATGTTTTCCATGCTTTAACGCTTTTACGTTTCGCCTGTCTGCACCTCTGGGAGAGCGATGGGGTCACTCTTTATTTCCTATTGCTTCTCATGTTTCTATGTATAATTTCTCCTCGGTATCTCGGCACTTTCCAGTTAAATATTTCATTATCTCCTTCTCTAGTCCTCTTTCCCACTTAACCTCATTCATGAATTGTTTCAAGGCTTTCTAAATTCCTTTTTTGAAGTTTGACTTCTTTTGTCCTTCCTGTGCAATAACTCTTTCTATAAGTTTACTTCCGCAAAATATTAGAAACTCAAACCTGAGTGATCACTAGCAGGGTAAGTACCAGGTCCAGCCTCACTGGTTCATGTTTGTTTCTCTCTCTCTGTCTGCTAGTGTGTCTGACATGTTGGTACATGATGATCTACAATACCACTTACAGAATCTTAACCACCCTCGTTTTTGGTCCTCTTGTAGCTCCAGGTTCTCCCAAACTATTTTCTTCTAGTCTCCTTGCATTGCTCATGTGGGATTTCATAACCACCTCTGATTTGGTACCCACTATTGTTTTGTTTCTGTTATAGTATTCCTGCCTTGGTTTCCTATTCAGTAGAGGGCTGTACATCACCTGTATCAACTCCGTGGGACCCTGAGTTTAGAATGTGCTTATTATATAGTGATTTTCACTATGTAATAGGCACCTCAAACACCACCAGTTTCTGAAACACAACGCTAGACCAGCACGTGTAATGTTCCCTCTGTTCTTTCTCATAGTCTGATGTCCAGCTGGGATGTGCGAGTGCTATAGTGATAGGGGTTTCCTCCACTATTCATTCATTCCACTGATCACATTTATTTTATTGATATTTGAGAACCATAAATTAAATTTTCTTTCGATTTCTGTACTCACATTTATGTGACTGTAACGGTCGAGTCAAAGCTCCTGACCCCGCCTCCTTACTGTTTGCTACAAGGCCAACCAACTCCCTTGTCTCTTTTTAGGGCTATGTATGGAACTAGCCTCTGATGATGATTATTACTCCAACGGATATTTTACTGATATACTTCTACTACTTCACTCTCCAGATTGTTCCACTTACTGACAACTCAGACTGAAAAAATATTTCGTAGCATCCCTCTGACTCGTATGAGTTTTCAACGTCCAGTTGTGTCCACTTGTTCCTATTTTTGTTCTCTGAAACATTCAGTCACTCTTCACCTTGTCCATTCCTCTTATTATTTTGTATGTCGTTATCATGTGTCCCCTATTCCTCGTATTTTCCGGTTCTCTGGTTCCTGATTTCCTGGTCCTTGCACATGGGTCTCGGAGTTAATAGGGGTGGTAGTGGTTGGGAGTAAGATAGTTAAGGATGGGTTTTTGTGTTTGAAAGGGATTGGCTTATTGGAGCTGATGAGTGGTGAACGGAGGGATTATGGCGCAGGAGGAAGGGTGAGGGGAGGTGGGATGGTGAAGGGGAAGTGTGAGCTGCAACTCTCAACTCCTATTAGTTGGGAGCTGGCAGTTGCTTTGGGTTATTGTGTTTGACTGGGAAAGGGGACTATATCCAGAGGGTCTGTATGGGAGTTTGTAAGGTGCTCCTTCAGAGTCTTGAGCTTTCACACCTGTCGATGTATTCTCTGTGTGTTCTTCCTGCCTCAGACATTTTTGTATTCTCTCCATCACTCTTTCTTTCTCCTTTGCTCTTCTGACTCGATCGAGGTGCATTCAGCGATACTTGTCGACTGTCTTATACATAGTTTTTATTTAAAAATCTTGTCTCTTCACATTTCTGCTTCGAATGCCAGATTGTCTTGACATTATTTTGCCTTTAGGTGCTTTCCAGGTCTGAAAATTTTGCAAGTGGTTCACTTCGACCTCCCCACCTGTCAGTTTAATGATCATTTTAATCTCCTGTTTCTCCGCCAACCAACTTTCATCATTATTCCTCCAAGTGGCCTTCAAAAGCCACTGGAAAATCAGTGACCTACCTCTCTCCTCCATCTTCCTTGCTTGTTTCGTTCATTTTCTTTGCTGCTTCCCTCATTACCTGTAGTACCTCCTTGTTCCATGACACCAGTTCCACTAAGTTCTTTTCAGGCCTTTTCTCCCCTCACCTGCTATTACTATTCCTGCCTCAGCCTTGCTTCTTCTTCCGATAATCTCTTCCAGTTCCTTCCTCAGCTTCCTTAGATCCTCTTCTAGGTTTTGTACCCAAGCTTCTGCAGCTTTAGTCCTTCTCTCCCATTCCGCGTTTAGCAAAGATATTTTATTTAACCTTTTCCTCCATCTCTATACAAAAATCACTAAGAATTTTTTCCCTTCTCTTCTTCCATTTTCAGTCTAAACCCAGCAATCATAGTTTCATTCAGCATCCAATCATGTCCTGTGTGTGCATGCACGTGTGTGTGTGTGTGTGTGTACTCACCTATTTGTGGATGCAGGGGTCGTGTCACAGTTCATGGCACATCTTTTTCACTGATTGCTCTCCTTGCTCCTTCAGGTATAGCATACCTCTTCTTTAAGCTATGAATGGATCCTGCCTCCGATACGTCACTCTCCAGATTATTTCACTTTATGACAATTCTGTGACTGAAGAAATTCTTCCTAACATTCCTGTGACACTTCTGGGTTTTCAACTTCCAGTTGTGACCCCTTGTTGCTGTGTCCCACCTCTGAAACAGTCTATTATTATCCACCTTTTCAATTTCTCTCAGTATTTTACATGTCGTTATCAAGTGATCTTTATTCGTTTTTTTCTCCACTGTAATCAGTTTGATTCCTTTAACCTTTCCTGGTCGGCCATATACCTTAGCTCTGAGACTAGCCTTGTTTCAAACCTTTGCACTTCCTCTAATTTACTGATGTGCATGACCAAATGTGCGTTTCATACTGATGCTGAATACTCCAATATGGCCCTGGCGTACACTGTGTACAGAGTCTTCAACGATTTCATACTCAGGTGTCGAAACACTATTCTTAGGTTTGCCAGTCGTCCATATGATTCAGCCGTTATTTGGTTGATGTGCGCCTCAGGAGATGTGCTCGGTATGATGCTTACCTGAAGATGCTTTTCACTGAGTGAGGTTTGCAACCTTCATCCAACTAGCCAATACTCAGTCTGTGGCCTTCTTTGGCCTGCCACAATGTTCGTGACTTTGCACTTACTGGATTTATAGTCTTACCTGGTCCTCATCCGCTTTAAGTTACCGCATTACCTTCACATCGTCTGCAAACAGGGACATCTCTGAATCAACTATTTCTGTCAAGTCATTCACACAAACCAGAAACAGCACCGGCCTTAGGAATGATCCTTGTGGAACCCTGCTTTTCACATGTGCCCACTCTGACACCTCGTCACTTAACGTAAATCGTTGCTTCGCCTTTCCCTCTAGCTTATGCACTAATCTCTTGTGTGGAACTGTCGAGAACCTTCTTACAGTCCAAGGAAATGCAATCTACCCAGCCCTTTCTTTCCTGTCTCATTTGTGTTATCTTGCCCCCCAACTCCAGTATCAACAATGCTGATTATCATGTACAACCCTATTCCTTCATAGGTACTCCACCACTCTTATCCTGATAATTTTCGCCAATACTTTGCATACTCTATATGTTAGTGACACTAGTCTGTAGTTTTGCTCTGTGTGTGTGTGTGTGTGTGTACTCTCCTAATTGTACTCACCTAATTGTGGTTGCAGGGGTAGAGAGACAGCTCCTGGTCCGCTACGAGGTCCTCCCTCTCCCTGCTCCATGAGGGTTATCATACCTCGTCTTAAAACTATGTATGGTTCCTGCCTCCACTACATCACTTGCCAGACTATTCCACTTCCTAGCAACTCTGTGGCTGAAGAAATACTTCCTAACATCCCTTTGGCTCATCTGAGTCTTCAACTTCCAACTGTAACTTATTGTTTCTGTGTCCGATCTCTAGAACATCCTGTCTCTGTCCACATTAGCTATTCCACGCAGTATTTTGTATGTCGCTCTCATGTCTCCCCTGACCCTCCTGTCTTCCTATTTTCCTTAAACTTTCTTCGTAGAACATTCCCTTTAACTCTGGAACCAGCCTTGTTGAAAACCTTTGCACTTTCTCTAATTTCTTGACGTGCTTGACCAGGTGTGGCTTCCAATCTGGTGCTGCATACTCCAGTATGGGCCTGACATACACAGTGTATAGAGTCTTGAACGATTCCTTACTGAGGTATCGGAACGCTATTCTCAGGTTTGCCAAGCGCCCAAATGCCGCAGCAGTTATCTGGTTAATGTGTGTTTCCGGTAACGTGCTCGGTATTATACTCACCCCTAGATCTTTCTCCTTGATTGAGGTTTGCAGTCTTTGGCCACCTAGCTTATACTCTGTCTGGGCTCTTCTTTGCTCTTCTACGATCTTCATAACTTTGCATTTGGCGAGGTTAAATTCAAAGACCCAGTTGCTGGACCCTGCGTCCAGCCTGTTCAGATCTCTTTGTAGACCTGTCTGTTCCGCATCTGATTTAATTCTGCTCCTTAATTTCACATCATCTGCAAACAGGGACACCTCTGTGTCTATCCCTTCCGTCATGTCATTCACATATACCAAGATTAGCACTGGTCTTAGGACTGACCCCTGTGGGATCCCGCTCGTCAAAGGCGCCCGCTGTGATACCTCATCGTGTATCATAACTCGTTGTTGCCTCCCTGTCAGGAATTCTCTGATCCATTGCAGTGCCCGTCCTCCAGCTTCTGCACTAATCTCTTGTGAGGAACTGTGTCAAAGGCCTTCTTGCAGTCCAAGAAAATGCAATCTACTCACCCCTCTCTCTCATGTCTTACTTCTGTTACTTTGTCATAAAACTCTAGAAGGTTTGTGACACAGGATTCGCCTTTCATGAATCCTTACTGGTTGTCGGTTATAATCTTGTTCCGTTACAGGTGCTACACCACTCTCCTCCTGATAAGCTTCTCCATGACTTTGCGTACTATACAAGTCAGTGACAATGGTCTGTAGTTTTGTGCCTCGTTTCTGTCTCCTTTCTTAAAAATGGGGACTACATTTGCCGTCTTAAATACCTCAGGTAGTTGCCCAGTTTCAAGAGATATGTTGAAGATTGTGGTTAGTGGCACACACAGCATTTATGCTCCGTCTCTAAGGACCCACTGGGAGATGTCCGGTCCCATCGCCTTTGATGTAACAAGGTCACTTAGCAGCTTCTTCACCTCCTCCTCAGTTTTGTGAATGTTATCCAACACTTGTTGGTATATTCCTAGCTGATATTCCCCTCTGTGCTGTCTTACCAGAGTCCTTCCTATCTCAACTGTAAATACTTCCTTAAATCTCGTGATGAGCTCCAAGCATACCTCTTGATCGTTTCTTGTGAGTTCCCCACCTTCTTTCCTCAGCCTGATCACCTGGTCTTTGTTGTCTTCCTCCTGATGTGGCTATGCAGCAGTTTCGGGTCAGACTTGACTTTTGATGCTATGTTGTTTTCGTACTGTCTTTGGGCCTCCCTCCTAATCTGCGCATACTCGTTTCTGGCTCTTCGACTAATCTCCTTATTTTCCTGGGTTCTTTGCCTCCTGTAGTTTTTACATTCTCTAGTGCACTTAGTTTTTGCCTCCCTATACCTTCGGGTAAACCAGGGGCTCGTTCTGGTCTTCCCATTATTTCTTTTGCCCTTGGGAACAAACCTTTCCTCTGCCTCCTTGCATTTTGTTGTTACGCATTCCATCATTTCGTTTACTGATTTTCCTACCAATTCCCTGTCCCACTGAACCTCCTGAAGGAAGTTCCTCATACCTGTGTAGTCCCCCCTTTTATAGTTTGGCTTTTCCCATTCAACTTCTGTTACCCTCTCCACTTCTAACTCTACTATGTATTCAAAGCACAGAACACTTAATCACTAGCTCCAAGCGGCCTCTCACATGTAATGTCCTCAATGTCTGAACTGCTCAGGGTGAACAAGAGGTCCAGTCATGCTGGTTCATCCTCCCCTCTCTCTCTGGTGGTGTCATTAACATGTTGATGCACTTAGCTCTCCAGTACTACATCCATCATCTTGGCTCTCCATGTTTCGGGACCCCCGTGTTGCTCCAGATTTTCCCAGTCACTCTCTCTGTGGTTGAATTCGCCCATAACCAGTAACTTTGCTCTGCTCGATTGAGCTCTTCATGCCACCTCAGCCAGTGTGTTCACTATTGCTCTGCTGCTCTCTACATATTCCTCTCGTGGCCTCCTACAGTTCTGTAGTGGATTATACATCACTACAATGACTACCTTGTGTTCCCCAGACTGTAGTGTACCTTCTATGTAATCCCTTTCTCCAATCTCGTCCGTGCCGTGTGTGTGTGTGTGTGTGTGTGTGTGTGTGTATGTGTGTGTGTGTGTGTGTGTGTGTGTGTATCTGTGTCTCTCTGTATGAGAGATGGTGTGTTTGTATTCGGAATTATGGGTAAACTTATAAGTGTTCAAGCATGAGTCCTTGACGTTCATGTCTGAAGTCATGTACTGTGTGCATCCAAATGTATCTTTTGTTTGTTTTCCACGCCATCTGTGATCGGCTTTTGTTCTACGATCATCCTAATGTCCTATATGTATCTTCTCTTCCTATCTGTTATGTACCCCTCTTAATGTAGATATTTTTAATAGATCTGTGTATACACATATCAAATGTATTTGTAGTCATGAACCTTACCTAACAAGGCATCAATTACTTTACCAGAGCTTCCGTCCATCTATTACCTAGTTGTCGAAGAAGTTGTTCTTTATGACTCCCAGCTAAATTTTAGACAATAAAAACCAAGACATCTGAATAAATTGCTCCGCATACTGGTGAGTATAGTTCTCCAGATGAGCGTTCCGATGCCGGCTCATTACTGACGTTTAGTGTTTTCTGTCGCTCAGCAGGTTAGGTAAGATTAGCTCCAGTAACGGGTTATCATAATGACTAAGATCCGCGTCAGGAAACACTTGTCCTGAATCCTTACGAATCTCTCCCAATCCGTCGTGTAGCAGGGTTTCGCTCGTGACTAAGTATAAGACAGCATGAGCGTGTTTTTTTTTTTCGTGCCTCTGCCAGTTTGCGTGCCACTAGCTTGACAGGTAGGCGCGTTATCGTGCTTCAATGTTGTCTGTCATGTGTCGTGTGTGTGTACTCATCTGGGTTGTGAGTATACACACAGGTAATTGGTATATGTGTGTGTACTCACCTAATTTTGGTTGCAGGAGTCGAGACTCAGCTCCTGGCCCAGCCTCTTCACTGATCGCTACTCTCTCTGCTCCCTGAGCTTTGTAATACCTCATCTTAAAGCTATATCACTTGCTAGACTATTCCACTTCCTGACAACTCTATGACTGAAGAAATACTTCCTAACGTCCCTGTGACTCGTCTGAGTCTTAAGCTTCCACTTCTGATCCCTTGTTTCTGTGTCCTCTCTCTGGAACATCCTCTCTTTGTCCACCTTATCTATTCCACGTAGTATTTTGTATGTCGTTATCATGTCTCCCCTGACCCTCCTGTCCTTCAATGTCATCAGGCCGATTTCCCTCACCCTTTCATCGTAGGGCATTTCCCTGAGCTCCGGATCTAACGTTGTTGCAAACCTTTGTACTTTCTCTAATTTCTTGACGTGCTTGACCACGTGTGGGTTCCAAACTGGTGCTGCATACTCCAGTATGGGCCTGACGTACATAGTGTACAGTGTCTTGAACGATTCCTTACTTAGGTATCGGAACGCTGTTCTCAGGTTTACCAGGCGCCCATATGCTGCAGCAGTTATGTGGTTGATGTGTGCTTCCGGAGACGTGCTCGGTGTTATGCTCACCCCAAGATTTTTCTCCTTGAGTGATGTTTGCAGTCTTTGTCCACCAAGCCTATACTCTGTCTGAGGTCTTCTTTGCCCTTCCCCGATCTTCATGACTTTGCATTTGGCAGGGTTGAAATCGAGAAGCCAGTTGCTGGACCACGCGTCCAGCCTGTCCAGTTCTCTGTAGTCCTGCGTGATCCTCATCTGACTTAATTCTCATTAACTTCACATCATCTGCGAACAGGGGCACTTTGAGTCAATCCCTTCTATCGTGTCATTCATATATAGCAAAAATAGCACTGGTCCTAGGACTGACTCCTTTGGAACCCTCTCGTCATAGGCGCCCACTGTGATATCTCATCACGAACCATGACTAGCTATTGCCTCCCTGTTAGGTATTCTGATCCAGTGCAGTGCTTTTCCTGTTATACGTGCCTTATCCTCTAGCTTCTGTACTAATGTCTTGTGAGGAACTGTATCGAAGGCCTTCCTGCAGTCCAGGAAAATGCAATCAATCCACCCCTCTCTCTCGTGTCTTACTTCTTTTACTGTGTGTGTGTGTGTGCGCGTGTGTGTGTGTGTGTGTGTGTGTGTGTGTGTGTGTGTGTGTGTGTGTGTGTGTGTGTGTGTGTGTGTGTGTGTGTACGCAGATGTGTTTATATATACTCCTAAGTAGTGTACATGTATACAACTGGCCTGGGTGCACATAGTATACTTCTGGGTATCGTAGTAGTCTGTATGTAGTCATCTGCGTAATGTGAATGTACAAAACTAATTTCTATATACACATTTCGCTAGCGTGGATGTATGCATTTGGGTTGAGTGTAAATAAGTAAGTTTTATTCAGGTATTCACAAATACAGTTACATAGATTATATATTATCATACACAGCAGCATATGTGCAGAGTAGCTGGGATAACCCAAAGATGTCAGACACACGGACTTATTTCCATTGTGTCCTTACTTTGGTAGTCGATGTGCTCATCTGGGTTTAGTGGACACATGCGTCTGGGATGAATGTATATTTTAAGGAAACGTATATTTATGTATATATATTCGCAGTGTATGTGTTAACGTACCTTATTTGTATAGAAGTATGAGTCTGAGAAGCGTGTATTTATGTCTCCGTGTTCTGTTAATTAATTCATCCGAGTTGTTTTAGTGAAAGTATCTGAGTTGCGTTAATAAAAGTATCTGGGTTGTGTTAATAAAAGTATCTGGGTTGTGTTAATAAAAGTATCTGGGTTGTGTTAATAAAAGTATCTGGGTTGTGTTAATAAAAGTATCTGGGTTGTGTTAATAAAAGTATCTGGGTTGTGTTATTAAACGTAAAAGGGTTGTGTTAATAAAAGTATCTGTGTTGTGCTAATAAAAGTATCTGGGTTGTGTTAACAAAAGTATCTGGGTTGTGTTAATAAAAGTTTCTGAGTTGCGTTAATAAAAGTATCTGGGTTGTGTTATTAAACGTAAAAGGGTTGTGTTAATAAAAGTATCTGTGTTGTGTTAATAAAAGTATCTGGGTTGTGTTAACAAAAGTATCTGGGTTGTGTTAATAAAAGTTTCTGAGTTGCGTTAATAAAAGTATCTGGGTTGTGTTATTAAACGTAAAAGGGTTGTGTTAATAAAAGTATCTGTGTTGTGTTAATAAAAGTATCTGGGTTGTGTTAACAAAACTATCAGGGATGTGTGATGTGTACGCAACACGACAGTGTTTTTGCTCGAAGTATTAACTCTACCATATTTACGATGACCTCTGAACAACTTTTCAGGGTATAAAAGAAACTTAAACTTTTACGTTTGCAAGCAATTTGAACTATTTTAATGTGTTCAAGCAAGTTGAGTCTACCCTTCTATATGTGCCAGCAACTTGTTTTCAAAATTCCATGTGTTCAGCCAATATGAACTTACTCTTCTATATCTGAACGCAACTTCAATATACTTTTAATGTGTTCATGCAATAAACTTAGTCCTAAATGAATATATGTCGTGTCGAATAGGCAAAACTAGTCAGTTATCAAGAACGCATTTAAATTTAAATCCTTTCTAAAATTTTCTCTTATACCTTTAAAAATATATTTTTTCCATTTATGTTAAAGTAAAAATTAATAATTTTGTTACAAAAGAACATTAGAAAACTTAACAAGTCTTATTATATCAAGCGCAATTCAATATAGCATAATTTAAGTAAATATATTTTAGAAATTTCATTGTGTTTGTTTATTATTAAATTAATGTAAACTTATCTGAAATACATTTAGTTGCATTAGGCTGAATTAAATTGCGCTTGTTATAATATGGTTAGGTATGTTTTCTAAGGTTTTTTGTTACAAAATTATTAATTTTTAGTTTAACATATATAAAAAAAAATTTCAACGTATAAGAGAAGATTTTAGAAAGGATTTAATTTTAAATGAATTCTTGATAATTGACCAGTTTTACCTATTCTGCACGGCAAATATATAGGTATATATCGTGCCGAATAAGTAAAACTGGTCAATTACCAAGAACTCGTATAAAATGAAGTCCTTTCTAAAATTTTCTGTTAATCATTTAAAAATATAGATTTTTTAATTGCTGTTAATATAAGAATTAACTTTTTTTTACCAAAAGCACTTTAGGAAACTTACCTAACCTTATTATGAAAAGCTCAATTTAATTTAGCTTAATTTAACTAAATATACTTGATATAAGTTTACAACAATTTAATAATAAACAATGAAATTTCATAAATATATTTAGTTAGATTATGGTAAATTAAATTGCGCCTGATATAATAAGGTTTGGTAAGTTTTAATAAACAATCAGCTCAGAGGCGTCCACACCACTATATGTCCTTCGACGGTGGGTACAACATCTAGCATGGCTGGATGCACCATTCTTAAGGATTGTGTGGTCGAATGGTCTAAAGCGTCATGCGTTTGCGCTCACCATGAGGCGGGCCAAAACAGCATGGGTGCGACGCCTGGGCTAGTGCAGTGTTGTTATATATATATATATATATATATATATATATATATATATATATATATATATATATATATATATATATATATATATATATATAATCAAATGGTGACAATCCGAATGTGCGAGTTTGGGCTAAAAATCAAAGGTCATTTCCGACTAATTAACAGAGTTTATTTTTGTAGAAAATCTGCGGAAATCATCCTGAGCCTAACGTAAAGTGTATATTGTTGATGTAAAGTAATATTAACTTAATGTAAATTATCTGTGTATGTTTCGTAGAGTTAGGCTTAAATATATTAAGTTAGGTTACGTTGGTTTAGGTGAGGTCTCTACGTTAGTTTAAGTGAGATCTCTACGTTAGTTTAGGTGAGGTCTCTACGTTAGTTTAGGTGAAGTCTCTACGTTAGTTTAGGTGAAGTCTCTACGTTAGTTTAGGTGAGGTCTCTACGTTAGTTTAGGTGAGGTCTCTACGTTAGTTTAGGTGAAGTCTCTACGTTAGTTTAGGTGAAGTCTCTACGTTAGTTTAGGTGAAGTCTCTACGTTAGTTTAGGTGAGGTCTCTACGTTAGTTTAGGTGAGGTCTCTACGTTAATTTAGGTGAAGTCTCTACGTTAGTTTAGGTGAAGTCTCTACGTTAGTTTAGGTGAAGTCTCTACGTCAGTTTAGGTGAGGTCTCTACGTTAGTTTAGGTGAAGTCTCTACGTTAGTTTAGGTGAAGTCTCTACGTTAGTTTAGGTGAGGTCTCTACGTTAGTTTAGGTGAGGTCTCTACGTTAGTTTAGGTGAAGTCTCTACGTTAGTTTAGGTGAAGTCTCTACGTTAGTTTAGGTGATATCTCTACGATAGTTTAGGTGATATCTCTACGATAGTTTAGGTGATATCTCTACGTTAGTTTAGGTGAAGTCTCTACCTTAGGATTGGTGAAAAAAAATTTTTTTGATACCATTTTCTATGAACATGATATCCTTTAACTCCTTAAAATAAATTTTAGGAAAGTTCGATATTTAAGGCAGCTCTGCCTTACTGACCATTGTGGCTTCTCAGGCACGACATATATATTTATGTTGTGCCTAATATGAAGAATTGATCAATTTATCCCAAATGAAATTCAAACTGGACTTCTCCAATGACAGTTACATTGATACAGATTAATGCAATTAAAGCTTGTCAAAGCTCCACTTCAACATGGAGATTGGGTTTTAACACTTTTACTGAGGCTTATATTATAAAAATGTCTGATATTGCATTCGTGTCGCAATGAAACCTCTTCAAGCTTGCAAGATTGGTAGAAAGCTTGGTAATTAATGACTCAGAATATCTGAGGTAATTCTTGGCTGTCCCGTTGACAAGGAGAAAAATAACAGAAAGTCTCATGATATATATTTTCCCAAATCACCTATGGAGATAGGATACAAAAAAGATGCCATCTCAGGTGCATTCTCGATTTCTTAAACTTCATTAGTGATTACTCTTGTAGACAAGCATCAGCAACTTGTATATTTAGCTTACAGGTAGAACACTGTCCATGCAGCTTGTTGCTTCTCCGAGAAATGAGTTATTTTTTGGATGTTCTGCAGAGTTGGACGAGATCGTCATCGCGAATTCGTCTCCGATGATGACGGAAGTCAGAGGTCTGATCGTTATCTCACCATCATCATCCACTGTTCTCTGTCCTTTTTCAATATCCTTTACTTTTATCTTTCCTTTATCTTCAATACATTTTTGTTACTCCTGCTTTCTCCCTTTTTTCTCACAGCTTTCCCAAGCCTCCGCCCAGATCTCTCTTTCTCAGTGGGTGCCCCTCGTCACTTCCCTTCCTCAAGACGCCCTCCTGACACTCGCCAGAATTATTCACTTTAAGTAACACGAGACACACGAAAATTCTATTTCGGAGAACGTAATAAATATTTTTCTCGACAACTGAGGAGATTTCTTTTTATTTTCTCATTTGTTCCAATGTTTTCGTTCCCTTTCCATTTGCTTAAGTATCTTAACGAAATTTAGTGGGTTTGAACAGATTTTTTTGCTCATACCATATGTTTACTCTATAGTTTATTTTACTAAAGAAAACATTGCTTTTATCGAATTTTTCAATATTTAAAACATTTGTATACAAACTTCCGTCATATTTTCGTAAATTTCCTGTATTCGTACAGATATACATTCCTGGCAGATTTTTTTTTCGTTTTAGTTGTGCACAAAATAACGTTGACACTTTTATCTATTACTGTGAGAGAGAAATATTGTTTCTTTTTTCTGATTTAGTTGTAACTGACACTTCTGTCATTAAAATAAATATTTTTTTGTCTTCATTTTACTTCTAATTTTGTCGAATGTTCAAATGAATAACGGGGAAATATTAAGAGAAGTGACTGATAATGATATGAATGAAAATGGTGGAAAAAATTAAATGCTTAGGTAATTATGAGCCAAACAGAAGAATGTTATTTAAGGAGGTGCTCTTTGATTGAAAATGTTACATAATGTAAATTGTTGACACCGTGGGAAAGGTTTGACAGCCAGGATAAGAAAAGAGGTCAAATATTTGAACCAGATAAGAGGATATATACAACTACAACGGATTCTTAGGACAAATTAGTACCGGTAGATGTATTGTTAAAGGAAAACATTTTCAGATACAGTTGATTACGTGGGAACCTCTGACAGACTAGGATCATGACACAAGACGTGTTAACTTTTCTCTGTCAACATCAGTTTTATGCCAATCCGATGATTCCATTTATATGTCTCATGTCATGACCCTCATATCTGATTATTATTGAACAGCCGGAAGAGTAAAATTGAGAAAATGGAATCGCAAAAGAATAATGACGTCAATGAGTAAAAAAGAATTGAAATCGAATTAAAGTAGGAAATGGTTAGAGAATGATATAAAGACCTGTTAGAAGAAAGTCAGGGTAGTGTGGGGAGAAAGTGCTATGGCTGAAAAAAGACAGAGTTAAGTTAGGAAAGCAGCGCTTGAGATTGAAGATAATGATGGCTTTACTTATTAGACAGTAGGTCAAAAAGGGAAAAATAATGGATTAGTTAAACGATGAGGAAGAAAAGATGCTTTAATGAGAAGGTCGGCAAATATATGTTTCTTACTATGCAGCAAAATACACAAAAATTAAGAATATGTTGCAAAATGAGCTCGTAGAGAAGTGAATATGAAGTAGAACTGAGTGAGTCAGTCTCTATCAGATGTTTCCTGATCAAACACAGGATAGTCAAAAGGTGAGGTTGTAAAATATGAGGGATTAAAAAAAATGAAGGTTTGAGAAGATGTGGGTGAATTATAAAAAAAAACAAAAAAAAAAAAGCGAAAACTAAAGACAATCCAAAGAATCTTTTTTGTTAAACTGTCTTCATATAGGCATTTCAGGTCTAGTTTCATGATTTTTTTTTTTTAAATTATTGCAAATGAGTTAGTTATCCACAGTTTAATCTGAAAAAAAATATCTCCATTTTTTAAATATTGGCAGTCATTGTAGTGACAAGTGTCAAATTCTAGAGCATTTATGATCAAATATCATTAATCACATAACTTGTTAAAACTGCATTTCCATTTAAATAGAATTTTTGTTTTTAAATTCCAACCTAGATATGCTAGCATAGAGTAACATCATAAGTAACTAAATTTCCACATCTCTACAAAAGTCTACTTTCTGAGACTAAAACGTATATACAGACATAATTTTAATAATAGTCATTCAGCTGTAGGATTGTAACATACTTTATTCACTATTTTATAATTTTTAGTCTATTTTTTACTTTCATTACTATTTTAACCTGGAAAATGCCTATTCCTTGATATTTTGCATAATGATGATACTTTACAGACGCTGATGAAGGGGAAACTTCATGGAAACTTCGAATTTTAACAAAAATGACAATGAAGGCTCATTTTATATACACGGTGAGGCAAAAGTCTCTTAGGACACGCCCAACAGGTCTTACTCACCTACCTTCCAGACAGTAACTCATTCTCTCCTTACTGTCGGTTATGCGTTCATCCATTATAGTGCGTCCTCTGTTATTCCTGCCTGTTCCTCCAGCTTTTATCCTAGTGTTTTGTTATGACCAGAACTAAACACCTATTTACTGTCTAAAAATATGTGATCTGCCCTTCTGTCTCTCTCTCATGCCTAACTTTCGATACCTTCTTATAGAAAATTTATGAGTAAGTATTTCCTTTTCTTACCACCATGCTCTCTCTTTCTGATTATCTTCTTTCTACATAACACGCAATGCATGTCAGTGACGCTGGCCTGTAACTTAATGATACAGCGTAATACACAACCTCAGGCAGTTGCCCTGTTTAATTTGACTTCCTGTCCGTTTTTTCATCGGTGTTGTTGAGATCTTTACGTATTTGTAGTCCAGAGTTCATAGATAAAGAAATATCCAAAATTTATGAAATACCTGATTATCTAAAATACTCAAGAAACTTGGATAAATCCTTTAAAATAGCCAGAAATACTTTTTACAATTTAAAAAGGGACAACCAACCCCATTCATCTAAAAATATGTTGGTTCTCCCTTACGTAAAAACTTGGTTGATATGCCTTCTCTTCTTAAGAATTTTAATATCAAAGATATATTTAAAAATCTTGACACAGATATAAAAAAATCTCAAAAAAAAAGTCCCCCCAAAATGTATCTGTAAGATTCCTTGTTAAATATGTGATAGTTTATTACAGTCATGTTGGTAAAAGTCTTGAACTTAGGTTAAAACAACATAAATATAGCTTTAGAAGTGGATAAGATTCTAATGCTTTGTTTATTCATGTGAGAGATTTTAACCATCCAATTGATTTTCAAAAGGGTGAGAAAGTTATATCAGGCAAGTCTATGGTCGACAGGACTATAATATAATATATAATATATAATCATGAAAAGTAGTATTGAAAATAATATGAATATTACTTTTGGTTTGTATTAATTGGATTCATTTATAATTAACAAAATTTTGGAAGAACTTGAGGTACATTAGACAAATTTTTGGGCAGAATATAAGCTGTGCTTCACGAATCACTGACTACCTACGTACGTGATCAGAAAATGTCAGGTAATGTGGGGAGGCAGCGAGTTGAAGTCTCGTCCTTATATGACTTCTTGTTATCCTTTTATTTTTATAGTTCCTTGATAATGTAAGAAATCACGAAAGTGCTTGGATTTTCGCCATTTTTTTCACATAGAGCTATATACCATCCCTTTACTAATATTAATTTTATCAGTAGATAAATCAGAAGATTTTTCAAAGTTACGAAAAGGATTTTGCAGTTTCAACATCCGTCCAGGGTTCATAGATGAAGAAATATTCAACATTTATGAATCAGCTGATGGTCTGAAATACCCAAGAAACTTAATTTATAAATCTTTTAAAATTGCTAGCAATACTTTTTACGATTCAAAAAGGGACAACCAACCTTATTCAACTAAAAATATGTTGGTTCTCCCTTACCATGAAAACTTGGTTGATATGCCTTCTCTTCTTAAGACTTTTAATATCAGAGTTGTATTTAGAAATCTTGATACAGTAAAAAAGACTTTTGATGAAGAACTCCCTCCAAAATGCTGATGGATGTGTCTATCGCAAATTTTACAAGGAATCTTATAAAGTTTATTAAGGTCAAACAGGTAAAAGTCTCGAACTATGATTAAAACAACATAAATATAGTATTAGAACTGGACAAGATTCTAATGCTCTATTTATTCATGTGAGAGATTTTAACCATCCAATTGGTTTTCAAAAAGTTGAGAAAGTTGTATCAAGCAAGTCCATGGTTGACAGGAAAATAATTGAATTTTGTTTCATAAAAAGCAGTTTTGAAAATATGAGTATTTCCTTGGTTTATATAAATTAGATTCATTTATAATTAATAAAATTTAGGAAGAATTTAATAATAAATTGGACAAACAATAAATCTTAATTGTTGGGTAGAGCACTAGAATTCGTAACTTCTCACATTATCAAGGAAATATAAAAACAATACATCATAGGAAGGCATATAAAGGGTCGACACCACACCTCACCATCACATCCCACAACAAAGCAACACCTGACGTGCGACGACACCCGATTCATAAAAAAAGGAGGAACACTGCAGCAGGATGCTGTTGACCCAACTAACATCCCACTAACAAAATATTTTCCCAATTCTAGTACACTACCCAAGAATTAAGATTTATTGTTTGTCCAGTGTATTATTAAATTCTTCCCAAATTTTGTTAATTATAAATGAATCTAATTTATATAAACCAAAGGAAATATTCATATTATTGTCAAAACTGCTTTTTATGAAACAAGATTCAATTATATTCCTGTCGACAATGGACTTGCTTGATACTACTTTCTCAACTTTTTGAAAATCAATTGGATGGTTAAAATCTCACACATGAATAAATAGAGCATTAGAATCTTGTCCAGTTCTAATGCTATATTTATGATGTTTTAATCTTAGTTCGAGACTTTTACCAGTTTGACCTTAATAAACTTTATCGCAAATTTTACAAGGAATCGTAGACATATCCGTCAGCATTTTGGAGGGAGTTCATCAAAAGTTTTTTTTCCTGTATCAAGATTTTACTGTATATAATATATATATATATATATATATTATATATATATATTATATATATATTATATATATATTATATTATATATATATATGTAGTAGGTTGGTAGACAGCAACCACCCAGGGAAGTACTACCGTCCTGCCAGATGACTGTGAAACAGAAACCTGTAACTGTTTTGCATGATGGTAGGATTGCTGGTTTCTTTTTCTGTCTCATAAACACGCTAGATAACAGGGATATCTTGCTACTCCTACTTACACTCTGGTCACACTTCACAGACACGCACATGCATATATATATATATATACATACATCTAGGTTTTTCTCCTTTTTCTACATAGCTCTTGTTCTTCTTTATTTCTTCTATTGTCCATGGGGAAGTGGAAAAGAATTTTTCCTCCGTAAGCCATGCGCGTCGTATGAGGCGACTAAAATGCCGGGAGCAATGGGCTAGTAACCCCTTCTCCTGTAGACGTTTACTAAAAAAGAGAAGAAGAAAAACTTTATAAAACTGGGATGCTTGAATGTGCGTGGATGTAGTGCGGATGACAAGAAACAGATGATTGCTGATGTTAAGAATGAAAAGAAGTTGGATGTCCTGGCCCTAAGCGAAGCAAAGCTGAAGGAGGTAGGGGAGTTTCGATGGGGGGAAATAAATGGGATTAAATCTGGAGTATCTGAGAGAGTTAGAGCAAAAGAAGGGGTAGCATTAATGTTGAATGATCAGTTATGGAAGGAGAAAAGAGAATATGAATGTGTAAATGCAAGAATTATGTGGATTAAAGTAAAAGTTGGATGCGAGAAGTGGGTCATAATAAGCGTGTATGCACCTGGAGAAGAGAGGAATGCAGAGGAGAGAGATTTTGGGAGATGTTAAGTGAATGTATAGGAGCCTTTGAACCAAGTGAGAGAGAAATTGTGGTAGGGGACCTGAATGCTAAAGTAGGAGAAACTTTTAGAGAGGGTGTGGTAGGTAAGTTTGGGGTGCCAGGTGTAAATGATAATGGGAGCCCTTTGATTGAACTTTGTATAGAAAGGGGTTTAGTTATAGGTAATACATATTTTAAGAAAAAGAGGATAAATAAGTATACAAGATATGATGTAGGGCGAAATGACAGTAGTTTGTTGGATTATGTATTGGTAGCTAAAAGACTGTTGAGTAGACTTCAGGATGTACATGTTTATAGAGGGGCCACAGATATATCAGATCACTTTTGAGTTGTAGCTACACTGAGAGTAAAATGTAGATGGGATACAAAGAGAATAGAAGCATCAGGGAAGAGAGAGGTGAAGGTTTATAAACTAAAAGAGGAGGCAGTTAGGGTAACATATAAACAGCTATTGGAGGATAGATGGGCTAATGAGAGCATAGGCAATGGGGTCGAAGAGGTATGGGGTAGGTTTAAAAATGTAGTGTTAGAGTGTTCAGCAGAAGTTTGTGGTTACAGGAAAGTGGGTGCAGGAGGGAAGAGGAGCGATTGGTGGAATGATGATGTAAAGAGAGTAGTAAGGGAGAAAAAGTTAGCATATGAGAAGTTTTTACAAAGTAGAAGTGATGCAAGGAGGGAAGAGTATATGGAGAAAAAGAGAGAGGTTAAGAGAGTGGTGAAGCAATGTATAAAGAGAGCAAATGAGAGAGTGGGTGAGATGTTATCAACAAATTTTGTTGAAAATAAGAAAAAGTTTTGAAGTGAGATAAACAAGTTAAGGAAGCCTAGAGAACAAATGGATTTGCCAGTTAAAAATAGGAGAGGAGAGTTATTAAATGGAGAGTTAGAGGTATTGGGAAGATGGAGGGAATATTTTGAGGAATTGTTAAATGTTGATGAAGATAGGGAAGCTGTGATTTCGTGTATAGGGCAAGGAGGAATAACATCTTGTAGGAGTGAGAAAGAGCCAGTTGTGAGTGTGGGGGAAGTTCGTGAGGCAGTAGGTAAAATGAAAGGGGGTAAGGCAGCTGGGATTGATGGGATAAAGATAGAAATGTTAAAAGCAGGTTGGGATATAGTTTTGGAGTGGTTGGTACAATTATTTAATAAATGTTTGGAAGAGGGTAAGGTACCTAGGGATTGGCAGAGAGCATGCATAGTTCCTTTGTATAAAGGCAAAGGGGACAAAAGAGAGTGCAAAAATTATAGGGGGATAAGTCTGTTGAGTATACCTGGTAAAGTGTATGGTAGAGTTATTATTGAAAGAATTAAGAGTAAGACGGAGAATAGGATAGCAGATGAACAAGGAGGCTTTAGGAAAGATAGGGGGTGTGTGGACCAGGTGTTTACAGTGAAACATATAAGTGAACAGTATTTAGATAAGGCTAAAGAGGTCTTTGTGGCATTTATGGATTTGGAAAAGGCGTATGACGGGGTGGATAGGGGGGCAATGTGGCAGATGTTGCAGGTGTTTGGTGTAAGAGGTAGGTTACTGAAAGCAGTGAAGAGTTTTTACGAGGATAGTGAGGCTCAAGTTAGAGTATGTAGGAAAGAGGGAAATTATTTCCCAGTAAAAGTAGGCCTTAGGCTAGGATGTGTAATGTCACCGTGGTTGTTTAATATATTTATAGATGGGGTTGTAAGAGAAGTAAATGCGAGGGTCTTGACAAGAGGCGTGGAGTTAAAAGATAAAGAATTACACATAAAGTGGGATTTGTCACAGTTGCTCTTTGCTGATGACACTGTGCTCTTGGGAGATACTGAAGAGAAGTTGCAGAGATTGGTGGATGAATTTGGTAGGGTGTGCAAAGGAAGAAAATTAAAAGTGAATACAGGAAAGAGTAAGGTTATGAGGATAAAAATATTAGGTGATGAAAGATTGGATATCAGATTGGAGGGAGAGAGTATGGAGGAGGTGAATGTATTCAGATATTTGGGAGTGGACGTGTCAGCGGATGGGTCTGTGAAGGATGAGGTGAATCATAGAATTGATGAGGGGAAAAGGGTGAGTGGTGCACTTAGGAGTCTGTGGAGACAAAGAACTTTGTCCTTGGAGGCAAAGAGGGGAATGTATGAGAGTATAGTTTTACCAACGCTCTTATATGGGTGTGAAGCATGGGTGATGAATGTTGCAGCGAGGAGAAGGCTGGAGGCAGTGGAGATATCATGTCTGAGACCAATGTGTGGTGTGAATATAATGCAGAGAATTCGTAGTTTGAAAGTTAGGAGGAGGTGCGGGATTACCAAAACTGTTGTCCAGAGGGCTGAGGAAGGGTTGTTAAAGTGGTTCGGACATGTGGAGAGAATGGAGCGAAACAGAATAACTTCAAGAGTGTATCAGTCTGTAGTGGAAGGAAGGCGGGGTAGGGGTCGGGCTAGGAAAGGTTGGAGAGAGGTGGTAAAGGAGGTTTTGTGTGCGAGGGGCTTGGACTTCCAGCAGGCATGCGTGAGCGTGTTTGATAGGAGTGAATGGAGACAAATAGTTTTTAATACTTGACATGCTGTTGGAGTGTGAGCAAAGTACCATTTATGAAGGGGTTCAGGGAAACCGCTAGGCCGGACTTGAGTCCTGGAGATGGGAAGTACAGTGCCTGCACTCTGAAGGAGGGGTGTTAATGTTGCAGTTTAAAAACTGTAGTGTAAAGCACCCTTCTGGCAAGACAGTGATGGAGTGAATGATGTTGAAAGTTTTTCTTTTTCGGGTCACCCTGCCTTGGTGGGAATCGGCCAGTGTGATAATAATAATATATATATATATATATATATATATATATATATATATATATATATATATATATATATATATATATATATATATATATATATATATATATATATATATATATATATATATATATATATATATATATATATATATATATATATATATATATATATATATATATATATATATATATTTTTATTATTATTATTATCACACTGGCTGATTCCCACCAAGGCAGGGTGGCCCGAAAAAGAAAAACTTTCACCATCATTCACTCCATCACTGTCTTGCCAGAAGGGTGCTTTACACTACAGTTTTTAAACTGCAACATTAACACCCCTCCTTCAGAGTGCAGGCACTGTACTTCCCATCTCCAGGACTCAAGTCCGGCCTGCCGGTTTCCCTGAACCCCTTCATAAATGTTACTTTGCTCACACTCCAACAGCACGTCAAGTATTAAAAAGCATTTGTCTCCATTCACTCCTATCAAACACGCTCATGCATACCTGCTGGTTTCAGGGAGGGAAAATCCTATATCACAAACCTCCTGGAGTTTTACGAAACGTTAACAGAAGTAAGACAGGAGAGAGAGGGGTGGGTATACTGCATTTTCTTAGAGGGAAAGAAGACTTTCAATACAGTTCCGTACAAGAGATTAGTGCAAAATCAAGAGCGCAGGTAGGAATACCAGGAAAGGCATTGCAATCGATCAGGGAGTACCTGACGGGAAGGAAACAACGAGTGATTGTACGCGCCAGGTGTCGGGGGAGAGGAGGGGCGCATGTTGCAAGTTGGTTTACAAGTGTAAGTCCTTGGACTGGTGCTGCTTTTGGTATGACATAATGAATGACATACCTGAAGGGATAGATTCAGAGATGTACCAGTTTGCAGAATATATGAAGCGAATGAGGAGAATTCAAGTGGACGAGGATCAGGAAGGACTTCAAAGGGATCTGGACAAGCTGTGAATATGCTCCAACAAATGGATCTTGGAGTTAACCCCACCAAGTGCAAAGTCATGAAGGCTGAGGAAGGTCAAAGAAGGAGTAAAAGGCTGGAAACCTAACTCAAGGAAAAGGATTTTGCAGTATCATACCAAGCGTATCCCCTGATGTGCACATCGACAAGTTAAGGGAAATCAATTTGACGACACTGGAGGACAGTAGGGATAGGAAAGACATGATATCGACGCATGAAATACTGACAGGAATTGACAAGATGGACAGAGACAAAATGTTTCAGAGATGGCACACAGCAACATGCTGTCACAGTTGTAAGATGAAAACTCAGATGAGCCACGGGGATGTTAGGAAGTATTTCTTCAATAACAGAGTTGTCAGGTAGTGGAACAATCTAGAGAGTGATGTAATGGAGGCAGGATCCATATATAGCTTTAAGAAGAGGCACGATAAGGCTCTTGGAATACGTCCTAGTAGTGATCAGTGAAGAGGCGGGGGCAGGAGCTGTCTCTCGACCCCTGAAACCACAAATAGTTGAGTACGTACACACACATACACACACACACACACACACACACACACACACACACACACACACACACACACACACACACACACACACACACACACACACACATACATACACACATACACACACACACACTGACACACACGGGAAGGAGGGGAGAAACCATACTTCAAAAGAGAGGACTACTCAGGCATGAGGCAATTCCTGTATGAAGTGTAGTGGGGATGAGAACTAGAGGGAAAGACAGTAAATGAAATGATGGAAAACGTGGCTAGAAAATGTGGGGAGGCAGAGAGAAATTTCGTAACCAGGGGCAACAGAAAGAATGGAAAGACCAGAGTGAACTGATGGTTTTCCTGGAGGTGTAAAGAGGCCAAAGACAAGTGTGCTATAGAATGGAAAAATTATAGAGGGGAAAGGACTGTGGAAAAAAAAAGAAGCTGAGCCACTGAACCAGAAACTAATATGCATGGATAGGGAGGGTGGCCCAGCCTCAATTGGAGATTGACAGAGCATCGAAAGCTAAATCTGACCCAGTGATATTATACAGCAACATCAGGAGGCACCAGCTATTCAGTCTGAGGAAGGATGGAATGGACCTCATATAGAATGACAAGGGGGGTATGTGAAGAGCTTAGGGCGAGATATAGGGTGGTATTCTCAGAGAAGACAGAAAGGCCACCGGTAACCCGAGGCGGTAGTGTACAGCAAGTGCTGGGCACACTACACACAACTGAGGAAGAGATAAAGAAACTGTGTTAACTAGATACCTCGAGGACGGTGGACCCAGATAACATCTCTCCATAGATAAAGAGAAAGGGAGCAGAGACACTGTGAGTGTCTTTTAAAACAATCTTTAACAGATATATCGAAACAGGGCAACTGCAAAAGGCGTTGGGAAGACAGCAAATGTAGTTCCAATTTTTAAGAAATAAGACAGACAGGGAGCATTAAACTACAGACCAGTGTCACTGACATGTATAGTAAATAAAATAATGGACAAAATTATCAGGAAAAGAGTGGTGGTGTACCTAGAAAGGAACGGGTTAATGCAGGACAACGAGAACGGCTTTAGATATTGGAATTCCTGTGTCACAAACATACTAGAGCTTTACTACAAGGTAACAGAAGTAAAACAGGAGAGAGACGGGTTTGTAGATTGCATTTTCTTGGACTGTATGCAGTTCCGCAAAAGAGATTGGTACAAAAGCTAGAGGCGCTGCCAGGAATAGCAGGAAAAACACTGCAACTGATCAGGAAATATCTGACAGAAAGAAAACAACAAGTGATGGTACGTAAGGTTGTAACAGAGTGGGCACATGTGTCGTGTGAGATTCCACAAAGGTAAGTTTTACTGCCGGTGTTTTTTCTTGTATATATGAAGTACATGACGGAAGGGATAGATTCGTAGGTATCCCTGTTCACAAACAAAGTGAAACTAATGAAGAGAATACAGGCAGACAAGTATCAGGAAAGGCTTCGAAGGGATCTGGACAGGCTGCAAGCCTGGTCTCACAAACGGCTCCTCACCAACCATAAAGTCATTAAGCTCAAAGTACAAACATGACC